>NC_087441.1:59291167-59600810 GCF_036321535.1 Camelus dromedarius
AAAATTCCTGAGATGCAGAGGAAAAAAAGGAAATATGTAAATAAATGGAAAAGCAATCCATATTCTTGTATAGAAGATCTCAACATTACAGATTTAACACAATCCCAGTAAAAATAACAACAGAACTGTTTGTAATCAAAAGAGCTGGTGCTGAAGTTCACATGGAAAAAAGAAAAGTTTTTAATTAGAAATAGTTTAGAATAAAAAAGAAAACAATAAGAGAAAATTGCTGTCTAGATATTAAAATATATTACAAATATATTTATTTGATTTAGAGCACTAATTAAATAAGTCAATGATGGAGTATGGAATCCAGGAATAATATTAAATACATTTGAAAATTTAGTTTACAGTAAAGAAGTCTTCTTAGATAAGGCTTATTCAATAAACAGTGCTGGGATGACTAATTGCTGTCTGGAAAAAATGAAGTTTATTGATAATATTTTATACCAAAATAAATTCTAAATGAATCAGACTTACACTTAAAAAAAAAAAAAACCCTAAAAATACTAACAGAATTTAGGGGGAAATTGTTTATATCCACAAATGGGGAAAGCCTTTCAAAGTAAGATATAAAAACTAAAAGCCATAAGAAAAGAGCCATAAAATTAGGTTAATTACAATAAAATGAAAAATTCCTCAGGGGCAATCACCAATGTATACAAAGGTAAACAACAAGTGACAAACTAGGAAAAATATTTTGCAACTCATATAAGAGAAAGGGCTGATCTCTCTGATATGTAAAGAGCCTCTACAAGACACTAAGAAAAATGACTAGCAGTGCAACAGAAAAAGAAATAGGCTATTGACAGAGAATTTACAGAAGAGGATGTATAAATAGCTGCTGATAAACGTATTAAATATATCCAGCTTCATTAATAAAAAAAGAATGCAAATTAAAACTATAATGAGATGCTATTTTTACCTACAAAACAGGCAGTTTTTTTTTTTACAGTTTGAAAACACAATCTATTAGCAGTACTATGGATAAAGAGATACTCTTATATGTTGCTGGTAGGAGTTTAAACTGGTACAATCTAAAAAAATAATAATAAAAATAAATAAATAAATTGGTATAATCTAAATGGAGAACAGTTTGGCAGTATCAAAATTACAAAAGCTTATATCCTTTTAATGCAACAGTTCTGCCTTGGGGAAAATACAGAAGTGCAAAATGACATACACAATATTGCAAGGTTACACACTGCAGCCTTGTTTATAATAACACAAGACTGACAACAACCCAAATGGCTATGAATAGAGAAATGGTTATACACATTATATTATGTCCTCATAGTTGAATTCTGTGTAACCAAAAAGCAAGGATGAGGAAGGCTTTACATGTTGGTGTTGGGATGGGATGAAGCCCAAAAAATATTTTTAAGTGAAAGAGCAAGGAAACTAATAGTGGTATACTATGTTAGGTTTTGTGTAAAAGAGGAGGAAGAGTAATCTATAAATGTATATATCTTTGCGTAAATAGGCGTAAAATCCTTCTATAAGGATATGCAATTAACACGAGTTGCCTCTAAGAAATGAAACTGTGGGATTGGGGAGATTTTGGCAACTTGCATCAGATACCACTTGTACCTTCTGAAGTTTGAATCAACCAAAACAAACTAAAAAAAATAAAATACTTTTTTTTAAATTGTCTTCAGAAGAAACCAGTGTTACACACACAGATGAATCTCACAAACATAACAAGCAAAAGAAGCCAGGTACACCTAAAAAAAAAAAAAACGTACAGTGTATTTTCCCATATATGTAAAGCTAAAAGGAGACAAAGGTGGGAGAGTATAGCTCAGTGGTAGAGTGCATGCTTAGCATACACAAGGTCCTGGGTTCAATCCCCAGTACCTTCTCTAAAAGCAAATAAATCAGTAAATCTAATTAACCTCCTCCCACCAAAAAAAATTTTTTAATTAAAATTTTTTTTTCATTGGGCAAAAAAAGGGAGACAAAACTAATCTTTGATGAAGGAAGTAAGATGGCAGTAAATCTTGGTGGAGATAAAGATTGAGGGGGCATGAAGGAGACTTCTGGGTGCTGGTGTATTCTTGATCTGGGTGGTGGTTCCATGGGCATGTTCACTTGAAAAAAATTCATTGGTCTGTATCCTTATGGTTGGTACACTTTTCTCCATGTAAATTGTGTTTCTGTTTTTAAAAGATTACCAAAAAGGAAAAAAAAAAAAATCTTGAGGGTTGTGTTAATTTCCCAAGGCTGCAGTAACAAAGTACCACAAACTGGGCAGCTTAAAACAATAGAAGTGTATTGTCTCGAAGTTCCAGTTCCTAGAAGTTCAAAATCAAGGTGTCTGCAGGGCCATGTTCCCTCTGAAACCTGTAAAGAATCCATCCTTGCCTCTTCCTGGTTTCTATTGGTCCTTGGCCTTCTTTGGCTTATAGATGCATCAGTGTAATCTCTGTCTCCATCTTTAACTGGTGTTCTGACTGCCTCCTCTGTCTTCTCATGGAGTTCCAGTCATAGTAAATTAGGGGCCCACCCTACTCCAATATGACCTCACCTTAACTGTTTACATCTGCAGTGACTCTTTCCAAATTAGGTCCCATTCTGAGATCCTGGAGGTTAGGGCATCAACGTATCTTTTTTAGATGGGAGGGACCATCAGTTCACAACAAGGGTTAATGGAGAATTTTTAAAGAGTAATGGAGTTGCTATAGAAGGATATATTAATCCCATTTTAGTGGCTGATTTGTGAAATGTGCCATTGTTGAGCTTTTGCAGAAAGAAGTAACCCAGTGCTCTGGTTACTGCTAAGGGTGTCATCTCCTTGTCAATCACCCAGCTGCTGGAAAAACAGGCCTAATCCACTCCCTACCCATGGTTAAAGAAAAATAAAATATGCAAGGAGGTTTGGGGCTCCTTTGGTAGCCTCCTTCCTGATTTTACAGTTCTGTAAAACTAGGGGCTGTGTCTTTATGGGGTAGGGCTTGGCTCCCAGGGACCTTTCATCTTCATCACAGGGCAATAACGTTGGTCTGCAGATGGGCATTTTAAAAAAGCCTCCTCATGTTCCAGATTCACTCCAAGGATCCTGCAGAGCCCTTGTTTTTCACTGGGCATGGGTATGGGTTTTATCGAAGACTCAGTAAGTTTCCAAATGAGTAACACACCCGGGGTGTGGTGTGTGGCTTCCCTTTTGGTTGTGCATCCAAATCACCCTTGAGATATAATTAATCCCACAGTCCTCACCACCATTGAAGTTATTTCCCTGATTTAATGAAATAATTATTTTGTTGTCCCTGGGTTCCAGTGTGTGTGGCTGGTTGTAGGTGCTCAGTGAGTGTTTGTTGACTGAAGGAAGGAAAACAGAACTACATTTAGCCACTTCACTGTCGAATGAGGCCTTTGCTTGTTTCAAAATTCAACTGTTCTAGGACAGGCACAATTAGTCTGTGTTAGAAAAACATTAGAGAGGTGGGTACCTTGGTGGGTGTCGGGGTGGATTAACTGGGATGGGAAATCTTTCTGGGGTGACGGTTATATTCTGTAGCTTGATAAGGTTCAGATTACACAGTTATCTATGTTTATCAAAACTCAGAGTGTGCACTTATGATTTATACACTTCATTGTATGCAGATTAGACCTCAGAAGAGAAAAACTATAAACAAATCTTGAACTCCAGCAAATGATATGTCTGTTAAAGTGTTTAGGGGAAAGTGTGGTGATGTCTGCAGTTAACTTTGATATGCATTGATACAGATTGACAGGTGGATAGTGGGATGGATATGGATGGGTAGATTTGTAATGTAATAAACAAGAAAAAGTTAACGGTAGCATCTAGATGTGGGTATATAGGTGTTCAGTGTAAAATTCTTGACACTTTCCTGGAAGTTTGAAATTTTTCATAATAAAATGGTAGAAAAATTCAAGGTACAAAACCATTCAGGACCTTGAAAATGTGAGCCCAGGGACTTCTTGCCATTTTTTATTCCCTGTCACAAGGTTCAATGTCCACTGCTCAAAATTGGGAATATTATTGCCTGCTTAGAGTCTTCTGGTGAACCCAACAACCAATTTAGAGGAATACACAGGGAACCCATTGTATTGCCCTGTTGGGAATAAGGCTTTGAAAAAGGGCAGAGGACATTACATTTCAACGTGGCATCATACACTACGATCTCATACCAGCTGCCTACATGTGGCCCCATTAAAAACAGTGTTTTGGATACACACTACTATATATAAAATAGATAAACAACAAGGACCTACTGTATAGCACAGGGAACTATATTCAACTTCTTGTAATAACATATAATGGAAAAGAATCTGAAAACGAATAGGTAAATATGTATAACTGAATCACTTTGCTGTGACCTGAAACTAACACATTGTAAATCAACTATACCTCAATTAAAAAAAAAAAACAAAACATGCCTTGTTTGATAACTGAGCTCATGATGCAAAGGAAACCCATTTTATTTTTACTTGAAGAAAGACATGAAGGGCTACAATTCCATCATGTTCTCTTAGAATTACTCTTCCTCTACCTGCCCCCAATCTTATACTTATCCCTTTTGTGGAAATTAAATGTAAAGGGTTTAATTTTGGAACAGAAATTCTATGTGCTTCCCCATGCCCCTCCTCCTCCTGAATTTTCTCTAATGCAGTACAGCAGAAACCTGGGGGTCTGAAATACTTGGGTTGCCCTGTGTCTGTTACTGAATAGTTCTGTGATCTTGAGCTAATCACTTTGAACTTAAACTTTCATGGTTGTAAAAGGAGCAAAGTCAATCAAATGATCTACAATTCCCTTCCAGTGCTAGAATGAAACTTTGCTTTTTTTTAATTTTATTTTATTTTTTACAATGTCTTCCTATACCATCTTTTGGGGCCCAGCTGTAAAGAAATCTTGGATCCAGACCCTCACATACTCTGGAAGGAAGAACTCCCTTTCCCAACAAGACACCCAAAAGACTCTACTAGGAGCTCATTTCAATAACATGTAAGATTTTAGTCCCAGAGAATTTCCCACTTATTCCTCTGTATTAGTCAGGCATGAAGTTAGTCGGATATGTAAGGCATTCAGGAGAGGAAAGCCACGATGTCTTATAGTACATCTCTTCCAAAAATACCGGCGAAAGCAGAGAAGAAAGTGATTTTTCTACGTGTAGATCTGTGTTTTGTTTACTTGGGCTTCTCCCCAGGTGATCATTTTATTTAAACACTAATTATGGGAAGAGGCTTATCAATTGCGAGCCAGGTATTTCCCCCAAGGACTGAAAGCAAAACAGATTAAGTATTCCTAGTGGGATGTGTCTCTTTTCATTCTCAGGGTGTAACAGACCTCCAAGGCAAGAGCAGTTTGGTGTGTCACAATGTATACACAACCCAGAGAGGATAATTTGATAAACTTGGTGTCTCCTTACGTGCTAATTGCTCAACCATATTGCCACAGACAGAGACTCAACTTTCATCATGTGGGTTCCTTGGCAGGTCTAACTACCTGAGGGATAATTATACAGACATTTTTTTTCCCATAGTCACACCAGATGTAAGTTATTTACCAAATGTAGTTGTTTCCATGTTGTATCTTTTCTATAGATTATGTTTCTGTGTTTGCATATTTTGGCACATATACCTACCTGTATTTCCTCCGTTCGAATGAGTAGTGGGGTTACTTAAATAGTCAAAGAGGCTAATTATCAAGGACTTGACTTTACTAAAGTACTCAGGTTGGAGATGTTTTTGGTGAGGAAAGCATGGGCAAGCCATCTGATTTGGTCCGTTATTATATTTTCAATTATCTTTGGTGCTCAAAGGGAGACATTAATATAGCTGAGGATGACATAGCAAATTACCCCAGCTCTCTAACCTTTTAAATTGCTAACACTGTTGTAATCTGTAATTATAGAAATCAGTGTGAGAATTGTGGCACTGCATAATTATCTTTCCTGATACTTTATTGCTGAATGAATTATTAATCAGAATCAGCCTTGTATAGGATTTGCAGCAACTCCAAAGAATAATGTATAATTAAATTTCATTATTCCTATTTTTGTGCTAATGTTTTATGATGTTGTAATTGATAATTAATTGGCCAAAAATTCACACAATACTTGAGAGTTTCAGGTGGCGGGAAAATGTTCAGCGTGCTGAGTTCATTAACCAAGTGATGATCATTCTATAAAGACCACAGAGTCTAGTCCAATCTGTATGAAAAAGCTTTTGAAATGGTTATATTAATCATTAAGCTTTCAAGTTTTCTTAAAAGAAAGCAAGAACTGTGAGCACATACGAATAATTTTAAAATCTTAATAGATTTCAAATCTGGTCAATTTTAAGTAATCAGCTGTTGATTATGAATATCAGGCTAATATGCTAGATACAGTTGGTAAGCTTTTCTGTACATCAATTTCCATTCTAATTAAACAACCAGCAGTCTCCATATAACCACAGTTTCAAAAAGGGAATAACAGTGCTGTAGCCTGAAAAGCCATTTCCCTCTGCCTTTGAAGAGTGTAACCCACAGTGTAGCACATCTTTATAGATGAAGTCTGGTCTAATCTTCTTTTCCAATTGTCCAAAATACTAAATGGTTTTCCTTCTCACAGACACACAGAATTTACAATCTGAAAGTATTATGAACTTTTCCTTGACTGGCATTCTAACGAAGAATTCCTGGTGTGAGCCTCTTTTGGTATCCTTTGCAACCTAGGTAACCAGCCAAAGCTCAGAATCCGAGAATGTCTTTCACTCAGCCTGAGTTCTATTGAAAGGAAACATTGTTGGGCATTTTATGTGAACTTCTGCTGTGCCATTTTATTTGATTTTTTTAAAAGAAGGTGATGCTTTTTTCTGGTTTTCAAGTGTCTCCTTTAGAAACATACAAGTTTTTTGTTGTTTTTTTTTTAAACAGGTGAACATCTTTTTCCTTTCCAAAGAATTTTGAAGGCATTGTGATAGGGCACTTTACAATGCATATGCTGTTTTTTAATCAATCCCTTTCTAAGCTGATCAGAAAGTCAGCCACAGGGGATTGTTCCTGGGGATTGCTGTGCAAATACACCTTCACTTGCCCAGAAAGATCATAGTGGTTTATTTTTACATTGGCTGTGTCAGCTCCAGTGTCTTACAATTACATATTATAAATTATTAAAGAAGGGGTTGTCATTAAGCTACTATGAGTGGTACTAAGATGCATTCCTGTAGCATATGGGGGGAAGTTGCTCATTGGCCTTTGTTTGATGTTGGAGTGAACCTCAGAAACCTTCCTCATGGCTTTCTCTCAATTCTAGGCCCCCAAGAGACATGTATAGTCCCAGAGCAACTGATGCTCAGATAATGGCCACGCTGAGCTCAGTCGGACTCTGAGAACATAGTCCTGAGGATGTAGTTGAGGGTCCTTTGTGCCCATCTTCTTCTGAGGGCTTGGAGGCTTAGGTGCTGCTGCAAGGAAGGGCATAATTGGTCCTCTGTTTAGCAGTTTGAATTTGTTTTTGTTTTGTGTTTTTCTTAATTGAAGTACAGTCAATTTACAATGTGTTAATTTCTGGTATACAGCACAGTGATTCACATAGATAGATAGATAGATAGATAGATAGATAGATAGATAGATCTTTCCATATTCTGTTTCATTATAGGACCTTACAAAGTATTGAATACAGTTCTCTGTGCTATACAGTAGAAACTTGTTGCTTATCTATTTTATATATAGTAGTTACTATCTGCAAATTCCAAATTCCTAATTTGTCCCTCCCCACTTCCTTTCCCCTCTGGTAAACAAAAATTTGTTTTTTATGTCTGTGAGTCTGTCTCTTTTGTAAATAAGTTCATTTGTGTTTTTTTGGGTTTTTTAGATTTCATGTATAAGCTATCATATGGTATTTTTCTTTCTCTTTCTGGCTTACTCAGTATGACGATCTCCAGGTCCATCTACATTGCAGCAAATGGCATTTTTTTTTAAGGCTGAGTAGTTTATACATATATATATATATATGTTTAAATATACACACACACACACACACACACACACACACCCCACAACCTCTTTATCCAGTCATCTGTCAATGGACATTTAGGTTGCTCCCATGTCTTGGCTATTGTAAATAGTGCTGCTGTGAACATTGGGGTGCATGAATTTTTTCAAATTAGAGTTTCCTCCAGATATATGCCCAGGAGTGGGATTGCTGAACCATAGGATAAGTCTGTTTTCAGCTTTTTAAGGAATCCCCATACCATTTTCCATAATGGCTGCACCAAACTACATTCCCACCAACAGTGTAGGGGGGTTGCCTTTTCTCTACATCCTCTCCAGCATTTATCATTTATAGACTTTTTAATTATGGCCATTCTCACTGGTGTGAGGTGATACCTCATTGTAGTTTTGATTTGCATTTCTCTAGTAATGTGATATTGAGCATATTTTCATGTGCCTATTGGCCATCTGTATGTCTTCATTAGAGAAATGTCTATTTAAGTCTTCTGCCCATTTTTGGATTGGATGCTTTGGTTTTTTGTTATTGAGTTGTATGAGCTGTTTGTATATTCTAGAAATTAAGCCCTTGTTGTTGCATTATTTGCAAATATTTTCTCCCATTCCATAGGTTGTCTTTTTCATTTTATTTATGGTTTGTTTTGTTGTGCAAGAGCTTATAAGTTTAATTAGGTCCCATTTGTTTATTTTTGCTTTTATTTCCATTGCCTGGGTGGACTGCCCTAGGGAAATATTGCTGTGATTTATGTCAGAAAATGTTTTGTCTGTGTTCTCTTCTAGGAGGTTGATAGTGTCTTGTCTTATGTTTAAGTCTTTAAGCCATTTTGAGTTAATTTTTGTGTATGGTGTGAGGGAGTGTTCTAGCTTCATTGATTTACATGCAGTTGTTTGATTTTCTTAGCACTACTTGTCAAAGAGACTTTTTCTCCATTGTATATTCTTGCCTCCTTTGTCAAAGATTAACTGACCGTAGGTGTGTAGGTTTATTTTTGGACTCTCTATTCTGTTTCATTGATCCATATGTCTGTTTTTTTGTGTTTAGCAGCTTGAGATGGGAGGCCGTGAACTTAAGGAGAGAGAATCAGAGCCTTCGTGCTTTTACCAGGCTAGAAAGCTAAATTATACTCTTCAAGGGCCCATGTTGTATAGAACCAACCGACAAAGACTGTCTTTCACTGTTCATGAATAGTTGGGCCCAGAAAGCTTTGGAAGTAAAGCACACTTAAGACCCTTCCACTGCGAAGCTCTACAAATGTTGGCTTTTCCTTTACTGTGTCGGCCTGAGCTTTTCGTGTGACTTCTGTACTTTTCGATTATCCTGGTTGCTGTCTTGGAGGTTATATCGTTAGTTTCCTCTAACATTTGGATAACTCAGAAAGGACTGAGTTTTTCATGGGTAAATAGATAACTAAGGCAGCCTGGTGGCCCAGGGAAGGTGGGCAGCTCCAGAGAGCTAGGAAGATGTGAAAATAAGTAGGTTTGAAGGAGGCCTCAGGAGAAACAAAAAATATCAAGTAGGGGAGAAGGATGGAGAGCACAGATAGGCAGCTGGAGGTGGGCTTTGAGCAGGGTGATCAGGGAGGCCTTCCTGAGAAGGTGACATTTGAGCAAAGACCTGAAGGATGTCAAGGAGTGATCCAACACATTTAAGTCTCAAAACAGTCCCATAGGAGGTGGGTCTTATCTTCCTTTCACATATGAGGAGACAGAACTCATGCGAGCTGCCCGTGCCCTGCAGCTCTAGAAGTGACAGGAGGACCTTCCTGGTTTGTAGGACTGCCTTGGATCAGCTGCCCTGGGGGTTAATGGAGATTCCCAGCCCCACCCCAGTTACCCTCAATCCATGCAATGTGAGGACTGTTAAAATTCCAAGAGATAGGAAGGTGGCTGGCAAAGTCAGAGTTTTGTAGGCAAGACTGAAAGTAGGAGATGCCAGTGTGAAGAAAGGCCAAGCTGTCATCAGTCCAGGAATGAAAAGTAAATGGAAAGTTGGCATGTTGAGAAAAAAAAAATAGCTCATTTTATTGATCACATACTACACGTTAAATGAGTGAGATAATGAACAAAAAAATATGGGGAGTGTTTTAATTCTCATGACCCTGAGAGGTAGGTGCTCTTTATCAGACCCTTTTTGTACAAATCAGGAAACTGAGGCACAGAAAAGCTAAGTGTCTTGCCAGATCTTTGGCCAGAGGTGAGTGGCAGAGTCAGGATTCAGAGCCAGGCAATCTGGCCATAGAGGCTGCGTCGTCACCCGTGGCCCTGGCCTGCCTCTGTGAGCCCGGCTGAATACCGTCCTCAGTACGTGCTCACTGCACTCCAGGAATTGTTCCAAGTGCTTTGCGTGTTTGTGCTTTATGTTGCTTACTCCTCATGACAACTGGATAGCAGATGAGGATTCCTTACAGAGAGCTTATGGTCAGTATGCGGGCGGAGCCCGGCTCATCACCGCAACACCAAACTGCCTCTCAAAACGAAGGTGGTTCTGATTCATATGAAACACGCAGAAGGTAGCAGGGAGAACAGGCAGGGAAAGCCTGTCACAGAAAGGTGGGCTCTTCAGAGCACGTGCTTGTAGCAAATATAAGGAGATAGAATCTTTTGGAAATGTTGCTGGATGAGAATCAGTACTGTCCGCCATCTGCCAGACGCCTTCTCTTGGCCTGAAAGAGAAATATGTCAGGGTTAAGTGCCCGTAAGAACAGACATTCTTGACATAAATTATGTGTAGAATTAGTCAAAGGGTGGTGAGGATAATTCCTGATGCAAGCAGAGTCCTCTGTACGTCTCAGAGAGCTCTCAGCCCCAGTGCTGGATTTGACCTTCATGGTCATTGAGGGATGTTTTAGAGGGAAGGCTGCAGTGGTGTCATGGTCGAAGCTGCCAGAAAGCACCAGATCCCACGCACTGTCTCATCATTTTCTCACAGGCCGTGGATGGAGGTGAAGCAAATTGGGCTTTCCCCAGGTTTAAGCAGGAGAATCTGGTGAACAAAGGCCTGCCTCACTCCTCGTGCAGTCCACGTTTACCTTTACATAAGAAACTCTCAATCTGTGCAGAATTGCCAATTTAAATAATGTATAAGGAAATTAACTTTCTTTTCATAGTAATAGCTTCTATTTGTGGAGTGTTTACTGTAAGACATAGACCATCCTAAATACCATATTGCTTCATCTCATTTAACCTTCACGTGGCCATTTTGCAGAAGGAAAAACCAAGGGTAACAGGGTCAAATTAATGTACCCATCACCCTGTGGCTAGTAGATGGGAGGGCAGGGACTCAAACAAAGGACCCTCTGTCTAGGGATGGTAGGAGAAATGGGACGCAGGTTTATTGTGGAATCAAGAAAGTACTGAGAGGTCTCTTCCTGCCTGGTGCTTCTCTGTGTTTCTCTGTTACCACCAGGATGCACCCCTTCCTGACCATTTGGAGAAGAGGGTGTTTTCTCCTCCATGGCAGTGCCGTTTTGACTCTTTATAATGAGTGAGTTAGAAAATAATCTCTTCTTCAATATGCTTTGCTTTATCTGAAGCACGCCCTGTGGGTACCAATGGTGTGTGTGAGTGGTGGTGGTACAGGCATACAATGGGGTTTATATTTTAAACAGCACACCCAGTGTCATGAAGCATTTGTGTACTTGCCTTCTGGTAACAGTAATCATCACTCTGAGAAGCTGCCAAGGACGGGACAGGGACTTGGAAGGTTCCAAGCGTATCCTTTCCCCCTCATCTCTCTTCAGTGACCTCCTGCCTTTTCTCCATCCTCCCAGGAGAGCACTTCACCTGTGTGTTAAAATGCCAGCTCCATTTGATCTCCTTTGTGGTGACAGATGGTCCAAGTGCTTTTATTACCTGATGTGGGATTTAACAGACTGCCAGGCAGTGGTCTTAGCTTCATCATTTTAATCATTTTTAAATGGAAAAACAGGAGTGAGGGTGCCCAGACTTCAGTGGAAATCCACAAACCTTTCCCGAAGTATTTCCCAAAATGACCTTTGAGCCAGATGACTTCTCTTTCCGGATGCCCCAATTAGATACTACCTGCCATAGGTGCCAAGTTTTGATTGTTTTAGTTACCAAGTGTACCATCTTGCAGTCGAAACTTTGTCCATCTCAGCTTGCATCCCTGCAAAGAAGATATTTCAGAACAGAATCATGTTGTCCTAAAGACCCCAGTGCGTGAAAGAAGCCAATTTCCATTTATTAAGAGCCTTTTCTGTGAAAGCTGTGTTTCTGCCAAGCCTCAGAAATGCACGCTTCTGTTTTCTTTCCCCCCTGTCAACAGCATCTCCTCTCAGAAAGTGGGACAGGCATTGCTAGAGATCACAAGGACGAACAGCCACGTAGCTGTAGATATTCTTTCTGTACAGGCAGATTGTTCTGTCAAAGGTGTGTCTGGAGGTGACCCCCAAAGAGGAGTTAGGTTTGATAATCCAACCTCTACCTGTCAGCACCTACAAGCAATGACTAGCCCAGAAAAAGTGCTGGGAACATTGGCTTTGCTGATACCCTTTTTTTCACATCAGCACCCAAGCCCAGCATTGTCACTGACCTGGTGGGTAAACTCCTGAAAGTAATTACACAGTATCTTTTGAAGTGAATTCAAGGAGCAAAATTTTTAAATTACAACAAATCTTCTGTTCCTTCTTCTCACCTCTCTCTCCCCTCTGTCCTCCCCTTTCCTCCTTCTCTCTCTTTCCCCCTCCTCTTTCCCCCACCCCCTTAATCAGATTTGAAGTCCACTAATTACTGAGTTCAGGTTTTGACAGCCTTAGGTTTGACAGTAATGCTAAAGTTGGAATGAGACAGACTTACAGTCTCCCCTTTTTTTCTGCATTTGACTATCTGTTGTCTTTTCTTAGTCTTTGCTTCTCTGTTGTGAGTTTTGACTTGGTTCTTTTCTAAGACAGAATAATTTCTGTCGGGTTCTGGGAACTCCCCTCCCACCCGATGCAGAAGTTTTGGGGAGGGGACGTGCGCCCTGTGTTGAACTCTGCACTGGGTACAGATCTGCAGTGCCTTCTATTAAAACGTAAAACGATCCGTTGAGTCATCCTCCCTCT
Source organism: Camelus dromedarius (assembly GCF_036321535.1). Lineage (NCBI taxonomy): Eukaryota > Metazoa > Chordata > Mammalia > Artiodactyla > Camelidae > Camelus > Camelus dromedarius. The sequence goes on from NC_087441.1 coordinate 59,304,191, forward strand.
GGTTTGACTCAGATGCTTTATGGTGCACTTTGCATGTCATTTCTCTGTAATGATTTCCCCATGGAGAAGGGCGTCTGATAGAATCCAGGCAGACTGAAGATTGCTCTGAGTCAAATGGATCTTTTATTCTTTTAGTATTAACCCTTATCTCTCAGTTTCCCGTTCTTGCGTTTTCCCTGAAGGAACCTTAATGAAGTAAATAGGTTCCACCACCCTCATTTAGCCTCCTAATCACTGTTCATAATTTCTTCTCACATTAGCAGTGTGAAGCTCTAGGGTAATACTTCTCTGGCTGGAAGGAAACACCAGGAGAGAACATTTCACACAGATGCCCTGATAAAGAAAAATGTCGAAAAGAAATGACTTCTCTCTGTCCTCTAACTCCTAATATGCAAGAGGCAAATGCTAATAGGAAGCAAAGATTGATGTATGAGAAATGAATATCAATGGAGAACACAGATACAAAGAAGTAGTACAGGACACAAACTGGAAGTGACAAGACAGAAACGAAAACTTGCCAAGGGCAGAAAAGGACCTACCCCGGTAGAATAAGTAGGGGCTTCAGCTGCACCCATAGTTGGGGGCAGGAGGTTACCTCACAAGAACCAAAAGTAAGCATAAATATAGAAAAGAAGAGCAGGGGAGATGATTGCAGGGCTGTATATCCAAACCTGCCAGTCCCTAATTCCACACTTCCTCCCTGCCCACCCTCCTCCCTTGCCTGCACCCACGCCCCCACCCCACCATCACCCAACCTCCACTGATCATCATTATGTATCTTGGACAGCCTGGCATGGAGTCTCTTTTATCCATTGATTTCAAAGCATGTAATTCTTTCATATACTTTTGAGATGACGGTGTATGCACTATGTGATTGTTAAATCCAAACTGTAGCTTCCCCCCGAGCCCCTGAACATTGTTGTCTCACCTGACATCATTGGGCAGAGACACAGACAGGAGGAGATGATGGACACCCCGCTTGATTCCATAGCCACATATCCAAGGCAGCTTCTGAGAACCTGTCCTGCACAGCAGAGCCCTCTTGGCGGGGAGAGAAGTGGGAAGAGAGCAAAGTGTTGGACATCTGCTCAGTACCCATGAGCTCTGTGTTCCATCGATATGAGCAAATCGGCCCTTGATTCATTCTTCCTTTGGGTTGACTTGTTTTTAAGGGGGAAAGGTTCAAATTGTTACTGGGCAGGTCCTCCTCTCTTCTTCATCTCTCTCAAGAGTTACGTGATGACATTTCTCCTTTCCAGCCAGCTGTGTTCTTTTGAGTATCTTTAATGTCTTTAAAAAAAAAAAAAAGCTTTTTCAAGACTATAGTTAGAAAAGTTCATGTTTCAAGTTTTTCCTAAAGTTTCTGTACTTTCATAACCATAGAAATTAGAACTAGAAATACCTTGCAGGTCACTTAGTCCATTTCCTCATTTTACAGATAAGGAAGTGGAAGTGCATTGAAGTGATTTGGCTTTCATAAGACAAGATGAAACATGAGACCTCTGAAAAGAGTTTTGTTCTGAAGCAAAAGCCTGGGCTCGGATGTCTCACCACCTCCCAAAGGGCCACATCCCTATTCTGCTCCTCTTTGCAGTTTATTTAAAACGTACAACTTGTGATTGGTTACATTTGATGACCCGTAGGGACCCTTCAGACCTTAAATTGTAGGCTGTAAGCTGTGGGCATGTGTTTTCCTTTAAAACCCAGTGTCTACCCCAGGACCTTTATAATTAAGTCATTGAACCTGCGGCAGGTAACTTGAGTTAACTCTTTCCTACAATCTTCAATTTGGGAGGAGGTGGGATTCTTTTTTTTTTTTTTTTTTACTTATAAAATATAACGTAGATATAGAAAACTGCATAAGCAAATGCATACTTTAGCATAAAGTGAACACACATCTGCCTATCACTGATGTCAAGAAATAGAGCTTTGTGACAGCACCCCTGAGACACCCCAGTGCCAATTTCTGTAACTCTCTCCCCATAGCCGGAACCTCTAGTCTGAGTCTTTCCTTTTTAATTTCACCACCCATGTATATATTGAAGTTTTGCCTTTTTTTGAAGTTTTACCTTTTTTTGAACTTGATGTACATGGAATCCGACTGTGTTATTATTTTGTGCCTTGCTTCTGTAGCTCACCGCTCAACATTAGGCTTGTAGGATTCATCCATGTTGCCTGTGGCTCTAATTTTCTTTGTATTATTCTATCATATGAATGTATGAATATACCTCAGTGTATGTATTCATTCTGCTGCAGACATTGTGTTGTTTCCCATGACGAGTTTTGCTGAACAACACTCCTGTGGACACTCTTGTACAGAGTTCCTGGTACAGACATGCAGGAACATCTCTTGTGTGTAACCTAGGAATGGAATTATTGTGTGATCATCTTCGACTTCAGTAGATAATGCCAAACTGTTTTCCAAAGAATATGAACTACCCATCAGTGTGTGAGAGTCCCTGCTGCTTTACACCTTCACAAACTCTTGACGTTGGCTAACTTTCTAACCCTCTCCAGTTTGGTGGAGATGTGATAACTCTTTAATTCTTTATTGCCTTTAGATTATTGTATATCATCTGCTACCACCATTCTAATATTTCTTCTAGCTCAGCCTCTGTATCATACTCTCCCTCTCAAACAATTTCCTTTTAAGTATGGAGGTGCTAGTAGTTGTCACTAGTATTTTATTACTGGATATTTTGGAAGTTTGGATTTTTTTTTCATCTGTTTATAAGTTAAACAATAGCAAAAATTACCCCAAGATGAGGGCCTATTATGTTTGTTCCTAATTTTTTTTTTCCAACCGTGCAGTTAAAAACCGTTGTCACAAACTGTGTCAGTAAATTGAACTTCCTCCCGAAAGGTCAAGGAAAATGGAAGTTTATACTGAAGGACAAGAACCATCCACAGCTATTGAGGATTTGATGATACAATTGCAAGTGCTTCCTCCTAACAACAGCCTTAAATTTCAGTTCCCTTGGCGCTAACTAGTACGCACGCAGATGGAGTGTTTGAGTAAATAAAGAACAGGGAACGTTTTAGCTGCAAGTCAGGCCCTCCCTTTAGCTATCTAAGGCATTAGAGACATTAAGTGACAGGCACTGCAGTATTCCATTAGAAAATACCGAAATTGGATTGCTTTCCACTTTAAGTAAGAAGTTTGAGTCCTGATGCGATTGAAAAGTGTTTCCAATCCAAAAGTAATAACTTAGTAATTTTAATGGCACTATGCACTCTAAAATTTCTATAGACTTGATAACTTTCTTTTATAAAAACTAACCCTTATGGTTTCATGGTAAATACCTTGGGGGAAAAACATGCTTGATAAGAGCAGAAATTTACTCAGCAATTACTAAATAATTTAGTGTTTGATTCACAGAAGTGTTTACTTAATGCACTGTTTCTAGGGGACATGTGGTTGGAATTTCAAGTGAAATGGTTTATAATTTGGTCTTTTTCATTACCTGCAAAGCGTATTCATTTCTTTTCATCTGAAACATTCTAGACATGACAGGTTGTCTGAAAAACTTAACATTCTACTTTTTGTGAATTGCAGCTTTTCAGATTTCCCACTGTAGATTTTTTCTTTCTTTCGTTCTTTCTTTTTTGCTTTTTGATTTATACTGCTACCTTCAGAACTAAGTGTAAGACATTTTAATTTCTGAATGTGACCCAAAAATGAGGGAAGAGTGAATGAGTGAATTAATAAGTGAGTCTGTATTCATTAACGCTACATCTTTGACTGATAAAAGAGTTGTAGTCTCTGTAGCTTTTTGACGGGATGAGTATAGTAGGATAAAATGATAAGAATTAACTTTTACTGCCGAACCATATGATAAGATGATTGGGGTATATGTGTGTGTACATGTGCAGCTGGGGTTTTTTGGCCTACAAAAAGAAGAATGAGATCCAGCCAAAACCCAAATCAGAACCTTTGGAAAGCTTCCTTACAATCTGATTTCAGCTAATGTCTCCACACTTTAACACATTGTCTAATGCTTAGCGTAAAGACTGGCTGTCAGACTCCTACATGCTATTCTGAGCTGTTACACACTACAAAGTATTTCATTCTTAGATCCCATGGGTCCTGCTTACAGAGTTCAGGATTTGCTGCATTAGGGGTGGGGGGGTGGGGTGTTTTTTTTTTTTATTAGTAGTAAGGCAAATGGAAAAAAAAAAAAACTTAATAGGATATAATACAATGATAGAAGAAACAGAATTCAGTTTAGCATTGGTTAATCAAAAACAGACAAATTAGAGGGAGTTCCTAGAAGGGCACCTATCATAACTGGAGCATGGAAAGGGCTGATTGATTTCCAGAAGAAGAAGGAAAACAGTATGTTCCATTATGCTTGAAGAGGGGCCAGTGGAGAGGGGTGTGATAAGAGCCGGTAGGAGTGTAAAGGCCAAGAGGCATAGAGTGGGGCTGGCATGGCATAAGGAAGGATTACCCAGGAATAATGTAACAAAATCAAGAAAATTCTCTGACAGATTAGTCTAGCAACAGCTTCATGGGAATGATAGATTTCTTTTTCCTTTTTGTTATATTCACTAATTTGTATTTTTTAGATTCCACATATAAGTGATATCATACAGTATTTGTCTTTCTCTGACTTACTTCACTTAGCATAATACTGTCTAAGTGCATCCATGTTGCCGCAAATGGTAAAATTTTGTTCTTTCTATGGATGAGTAGTATTCCGTTGTATACCACATCTTCTTTATCCATTCATCTGTTGATGGACATTTAGGTTGCTTCCGTATCTTAGCCATTATAAATAATGCTGCTGTGAACATTGGGGTGCATGTATCTTTTCAAATTAGTGTTTTTGTTTTTTTCAGATATATGCTCAGGAATGAAATTGCTGGATCATATGATAGTCCTCATTTTAGTTTTTTGCAAAACCTCCATATTGTTTTACACAGTAACTGCACCAATTTACATTCCTGCCAACAATGTACAAGGGTTTCCTTTTCTCCACATCCTTGCCAACATTAGTTATTTGTGGTCTTTTTGATGATAGCCATTCTGACAGGTGTGAGGTGATATTGTGGTTTTAATTTGCGTTTCTCTGATGATTAATGATGTGGAGCATCTTTTCATGTGTCTGTTGGGCATCTGTGTATGTCTTCTTTGGAAAAATGTCTGTTCAGGTCTTCTGCCCACTTTTTAATTGGGTTGTCTTTTTTTTTATGTTGAGTTGTATGATAGATTTAAATATTTTGGATATTAACCCCTTGCCAATCCAATCATTTGCAAATATTTTCTTTTTTTCTGTACCTTGTCTTTTCATTTTGTCTATGGTTTCCTTTGCTGTGCAAAAGCTTTTAAGTCTAATTAGGTCCCAATTGTTTATTTTTGCTTTTATTTCCTTTATTTAGGAGACAAATCCCCCCAAAATATTGCTACAATTTATGTCAGAGTGTTCTGCCTATGTTTTCTTCTAGGAATTTTATATTTTCCAGTCTTACATTTAGGTCTTTAACCTATTTTGAGTTTATTTTTATATATGGTGTGAGAAAATGTTCTAATTTCATTTGTTTACATGTAGCTGTCCAGCTTTCCCAGCATTGTTTACTGAAGAGACTATCCTTTCTCCATTGTATATTCTTGTTTCCTTTGTCATAGATTAATTGACCATGCACGTGTTGGTTTATTTCTGGGCTGTCTATACTGTTCCATTGATCTATGTGTCTGTTTTTGTGCAAGTACCATACTGTTTTCATTATTGTAGCTTTGTAGTATAGTGTGAAGTGAAGGAGCATTTTCTTCTGTCTCAAGATTGTTTTGGCTATTGGTGTTCTTTTGTGTTTCCATATAAATTTTAAATTATTTTTTCTAGTTCTGTGAAAAACTCCATTGCTATTTTCATAGAGATTGCACTGAATCTCTAGATTGATGTGGGTAGTATAGTCATTTTAACAATGTTAATTCTTCTAATCCATAACCATGGTATAGCTTTACATCTGTTTGTGTCCTCAGTTTCTTTCATCAATGTCTTATAAGTTTTCCAAGTACAGGTCTTTTACCTCCTTGGGTAGGTTTATTCCTGGATATTTTATTCTTTTTGATGCAATGGTAAAAGAGTTTGTTTCCTTAATTTCTCTTTCCAATTCTTCATTGTTAGTGTATAGAAATGCAACAGATTTATATATATTAATTTTGTATCCTGCAACTTTACTGAATTCATTGATGAGCTCTAGTGGTTTTCTGTTGGTGTCTTTAGGATTTCCTATGTATAGTATCATGTCATCTGCAAACAGTGACAGTTTTGCTTCTTCCTTTCCAACTTGGATTCCTTTTATTTCTTTTTATTGTGTGATTGCTGTGGCTAGACTTCCAATACAATGTTGAATAAAAGTGGTGAGAGTGGGCATCCTTGTCTTGTTCCTGATCTTAAACAAAATGCTCTCAGCTTTTCACTGTTGAGTATGATGTTAGCCATGAGTTTGTCATATATGCCCATTACTATGTTGAAGTATGCTCCCTCTATGCCTGCTTTCTAGAGAGTTTCTGTCATAAATGGATGTTGAGGGAATGATAAATTTTAGATTATATCATTTGCTGAACAGATCTAATATGTTTCAACTGTTTTCTAAAACTCTCTGGTGTCTAGCCCAAAAAGCAGGCATCCATGTTCGTGTTATTATCATAGCCAGCTTCATTAACTCAGGGTGCATATATTACCACATCTCCTGTATTTTCCCAAACCTGCCCTATTAGCAGGATGTGGAGTCTCTCCTTGAGGCCTCCAAGCTGTCTTAGAGCCAGAAAGAGACCATCTTACTTGTGAAGTGGAGTCTGAGAGTCCATCCACTGAATTGGCTCCACCACTATTGATGACTGCTCCTGGCTTTTGGGATGGACCCTTGTCCAATGCTGCTATATAGCAGTCATCCCTCACTTGGACCTCAGTGGAGCTCCACACTGGGTTCCCAGGTGACATATTCTTTTAGCTTTTATTCCCTTGCTCAACCATGTTTCCCAGAACAAACCTCTGGACTAAGATATCCAGGACTGGAGGAGCTGATGGCATCAGCTCCACATATTGTGCCAACATGTCCTAGGTTTGGATTTCCCCATTTCCTAAAGGTAACTTCACTTCAAGGGGCTTGTTCCCCTCCATTTACTCAGGGATACCATGGTCTGTCCACACATATCTTTCTAACTTAATGGAACCTGAGGGAGCAGGGGTTGGGGTCTTGGTTTCTTCTCTCCCAGAAGGCTTTGGTTTCTTCCTGTATATTGTCCACCCCATTTCCTGTAACCAGCTCTAGGGAGGTGGTTTTTAAGCCATAAAAAAACTATAAAGTAGGGTACATAAATGGTCTTTATAAGGCCAAAGAATGCTAGCTTCTCTCAACTAAAATGACAGAATCCCATGCCCTATGATCAAGTAGGTATTTCTTGTACAGACTTAGACTCATAGAACTGTAGATGTGTACGAACTTTGCTAGTCTCCTAGTCCAGATTTCTCATTTTACCAGCATGGAAGTAGGTCCAGAGAAAGTTAGGCAATTTGTCCAAAATCCACAAAGCTGATCTGTGCCACAGCTGGACCAAAAGCCCTAGACCCCTGATCCACTCCTCTTTCTACTCTTTCCACTGCATCTCACTTCATTTCTTTTGATTTTCTTTCATTTCATATTTCACTAAAGAACTTAGGGCTTTGTATCCATTATAGTAAGCTCCTTTCTTCTTGGTGTAGGTGCATTAATATGAATTACTCATAAATGTATTGGAAAAATGAGATGTCTCTTATAAACCTCCTGCTTTTTATGATTTTTCACATCCTAGAATATTAATTGTCCCACCCAATTTTGAGTATTGTCTGCTACATGTAAGCTGTTGTGATTTAAAAACAAAACAAAACAAATTTTCACGGACTAATTGAGAAAATGGAATGTGTTAGGAGAAAGAGCACTAATTTGAAAGCTAAAAATGGAGAAAATAAATCAGACAAGAGACCTTCTGTGGAAGATAAGAAAATTCTAAAAACATTCCATGGAAGAGAACCACAATAGAAAAATGTTTGTCTTCTTACTAGATAGTTAAGAATTTAACAACAATTAGCTAGTTGTAGATAGAAGTCATGTAAACTCTATCTTACCCCATGGCTTATGGTCATTATAGCTGAATTTGTGTCATTCTTACTGAATTAAAAATTTCTCCAAATAATAAGGCTCACAGATAATTTTATCTTTTATTAGAATACCAAAGAACTAAATGAATATATGTATGTATATGCCTGACTGGGATATTGCGCTGTACACCAGAAACTGACACATTGTAATTGACTGTAATTTAAAAAAAAAATACCGAGGAACTAAAAATCCTTCTTTGCAGGTACATTTTTGTAATTATGTACTAAAAACCATCATTTATAGTACAGCAAAACTTATACCATATGGTAAACAGTGTGATAAATTATTGTTTGTAAAGTGTTTAAGGTAACTATAATATAAATAATAAGTCCAGGATTTTTGTTTCCAGCCAAGGTGGAGTAGTAGGTACTAGATCTGTCCTCTTACCTGAAACAACTATAAAAACAGATAAAATACATAAAATAATGGTTTTCATGACATTGGACACCAAGCAAGACATTGATCCTCAAGAGAAGGAAAACAAGCTGAGCCCAGCTTACTATTTTGAGAGAGTTTCCAGGCCATGGCACAGGAATGAAGAACCAAAGAAGAGCCTGGCTGACCCCTGAGTTCAGGAGACAGAGCTAATAATCTGGAAACACTATGGTGGCTGGAGTTCAGAAAGCAGGGTAGCAAAGAAGAGAGAGCTGAACAGACAGAAACTCCAGAGATCTGCAGAGGGTTTTCCCTTAAATATTCCGCAGAGTACTCATTAGCACATGTGTGTGAGGAAACTAACCCCCCCAATGGGGACAGAACCACCCAAAACAACTAGAAGAAACAGTACTTAGAGCTCACAGAGGACCAGGAGTAACGCCTGTTCCTACCAGTGAGACTAGATGACCTATATAATTCGAGAGGCATTGGGTAAAGTACTCGGAAGTGTCTTGAATCAGTAGTGGGAAAAAAGGGGCCCTAGATTAAATGCTGCTGTTTCCACCTAATATATCTCAAAAAGCAAAACCGGAAGTATTAAACTGTTTCCATATAGCTCAACTGAGCCCTAGAAAAAAACTTAAGAAATATTTGTAGGAACACAAAAATATCAAGCATCCAGCAAGGTAAAACTCACAATGTCTGGCATCCAATCAGAAATTTCCAGTCATACAGAAGCAGAAATGAAGAGAACTATCAATCAATTGAAACTGAACCAGAACTGACACAGATGTTAGAATTAACAGACAGAAATAGTTATTATAACTCTATTCCAAATGTTTAATAAGTATAGGAGTAATCGAATATCTTAAGTAGAGTCATGAAAGATATAAAAAAGACCCAAACTGAACTTTTAGAGATGAGAACCGCAACTCATGACATGAAAATTACTGTGAAAGGAATTAATGGCAGATTAGATATTGCACAAGAAAAGGTTAGTGAACTTGAAGTCTTAGCAATAAAAACCATCCAAAATGAAACACGGAGAGAAAAAAAAAGACTAGCAAAAAATATATATATGTGAACTGTGAGAATTTCAGGTGGTCTAATATACATGGAACTGGGTTCCCCAAAAGAGAAGGGAAAGTAGAAAGTATTTTGAACTGAATGAAAATAAAACTCAGTATTTCAAACTTCGGAGATGCTGCTAAAACTGTAGCTAAAGGAAATGTACAGCATTAAAGCTTTTATTAGAAAAGATGAAAGATCTCAGATCAGTGAGTTCCACTTCCACCTTACGAAACTGGAAAAAGAAGAGCAAATTAAACCCAAAGAAAGCAGAAGAAGGGATATAGCAATGAGAGCAGAAATCAGTGTAATGGAAAACAGAACAATAAAGAAAAGCAATTTGACAAAAAGCTAGTCCTTTGAGAATTCAATAAAATTGATAAACCTCTAGCCAAACTGATCAGGAAAAAAAAAGAGGGATGACACGAATTCCCAACATGAGGAATGTGAGAGGTGATATCAGTACAAATTCTACTGACAGTAAAAGGAAAACAAGGAAATATTATGTACAACTTCATGCCAATAAATTTGACAAATTTTTTTAAAAAGTGAATTTGTAATTAAAACTGCAGAACCGGAAGACTTCATAGGTAAATTCTACCAGATATTTAAGGAAGAAATGAAATCAATTCTACACAAACACTTCTAGAAAATTGAAGAGGAAGATCCTTCCAAATTCATTTTGTGAGACCAGTATTACCCACTTAATAAAACCATGTTTAAGAAATATAAGACAAGAAAACTATACACTAATATCACTCATGAGCATAAATGCAAAAATTCTTAACAAAATGTTAGCAAAGTGAGTCCAGCAATGTATGACAAGGCAAACACATCATGATCAAGTGGAGTTTATCCTAGGAAAGCAAGTTTGGCTTAACATTCAAAAATTGATCAGTGTTATTCACCATATTAACATACTAAAAAGGAAAAACTGTGTGATTATCTCAGTAAATGCAGAAAAAACCCTTGTCAAAATTCAGCATCTGTTCCTGATTTGAAAAAAACAATACCAAAAACCTCCCAGGAAAATAGCAATAGAAAGAAACATCCTCAACTAGATAGGGGAATCTATGAAACACCTATAGTTACTGTCATAAATAGCAGTGAAGGGCTGAGTATGTTCCCCCAACACTGGGAACAAGGCAAGGATATTTGCTCTTACCACTTAATATTCAACACTGTAATGGAGGTTCTAGCCAATTCAGTAAGGCGAGAAAAAGATATTGAAATCTTCCAGATTGGAAGAAAGTAAAATGTCTTCATTTACAGACAACATTACCTTTTATGTAGAAAATCTGTGGAATCTACTTCCCCCTCCACAAAAAATGGCTAGGGGAACTTACAAGCAAGTTAGGCAAAGCTGCAGGATATAAGATCAATACACAAAAAGCATTTCTATTTCTACATACTAGAAATGAAAAATCAAATTTTAAGTTAAAAAACAAAACCATTTATAATTACATTAAAATATTAATATCTAGGTGTGAATCTAACAAAAGATGTGACCTTGGTTTACCCAAAGATTTTTTCAGATATGACACCAAAAGCATGATCTATTAAAGAAAAAAATTGTTCAACTGGACTTCATCAAATGAAGACTCTGCTTTTTGAAAAACACTGTTTAGAGAATAAAAAGACAAGCTATAGACTTGGAGAAAACATTTACAAATCATGTATCTGATAAGAGACTTTTATTAAGAATATATAAAGAACTTTGAAAACTCAATAGTAAGGAAACAACTCAGTAAAAAAAAAAAAAAAAGGCAAAGAATCTGAATAGATATCTCTCCAAAGAAGATAAATAGATGGCAAATAGCCCATGAAATATGCTTAACATCTTCAGTCTTTAGGGAAAAGCAAATGGAAATCACAGAGAGATGCCACAATGTACTCATTAGGATGGCCAAAATTAGAAAGACTGACCATGCTATATGGCGTCAAGGATGGGAAGGAACTGGACTCTCATACACTGCCCTTGAAAATGTGAAATTGCACAACCATTGTAGAAAACAGGGGAGGTTTCTTTAAAAGTTAGACTTGCACATGCTAAATGATTCTTCCATTCTACCCCTAGGTATTTACACGAGAGAAATAAAACCGTATGTTCATACAAAAATTTATACACTAATCCATAGCAGCTTTATTTGTAATAGCTAAAAACTGGAAACACCCAAATATCCATCAGTAGTTGAATAGAGAGTTCCGAGGGAGAGACTGTTAAGGGGCACAAAAATTTTTGGTGGTGAAGGATATGTTCACTGCCTTGATTGTGATGATGGTTTCCCAGTTGCATGTATGTGCCAGACATATCGAACTGCATACTGTAAGTATATGCAGCTTATTGTATGTTAAAACTGTATGAAAATAAATCAGAATAAAGCCCAAAAGAAAGTAAGACTCACTATTGGAATTCATACTAGTGGTAAATTCATACTACTGAAAAACTATTATATAAATTAATTATTTTTTAAAATACATCAGTGGACACTTCTTAAAGCAAAGAACCCTTTTGTAAAAGTAATCTTCACCATTGAATACATCTTTTTATGGCACCTAATGGGATATATTGTGTCTCTTAAAGAGGATGTACATCCAGTCTGCTGGGATAATAGCTGCACACTTCCACTTCTCTTCAAGAACTTTTCATGAGCAACAATAGCGTTATGGTGGCCGTGCTTTGTCTTGAAGAGGTGGAGGGCTATTGCAATAGCTGACTGTATCCACTCTTCCCACGTGCAGTTTAGTCCACGTGTTAAATTACGTATTGTGATGAGGTATTTACCCTGCTTGGCATCTTAACCAGACTTCAGCCTAGGAACTTACATGCACTTCATCAAGGGAGCATTGCCAATATGTCAAAATGATTCATTTCCTCTTAACACAGAGCCAAATGAATACTTGCATTGGGACTGACTGTGTGAAAGTTCCCTTTCAGTCAGCTAACAAAATCAGAACTACCACTTTTTAAAGTATATATGTGTTTTGAATGTTTGGGGTGTTCCATTAAAAGACCTAGCTTTGTTTTCATGGAGTAAAAGGATGCGGTAAGTGGAGAGAAGGAAAGTCAGCTATAGAACACGCCCTTCCAAATGTTTTCTGAGCTCACGGTGCTAACCCAACATGAAGACACTAACGGGCCGTTCTGCTCCTTTCCGCCTGGCCCAGGGCAGCGGTTCCCAGGAGCACGGCGTCCTTACTCAGCATCTCTGACTCATGGAGCCATGGTGACCAGGGCTTGCTTTCTTTCTTTCAGGGTGTGAACGGCATGTCTGTGGATGAGAAGCCTGACTCCCCCATGTATGTATATGAGTCCACAGTCCACTGCACCAACATCCTCCTGGGCCTCAATGACCAGCGCAAAAAGGATATTCTCTGTGACGTGACTCTGATCGTGGAGAGGAAGGAGTTCCGGGCCCACCGGGCTGTGCTGGCCGCATGCAGTGAATACTTCTGGCAGGCGCTGGTTGGACAGACGAAAAATGACTTGGTGGTCAGCTTGCCTGAGGAGGTACAGTCATTTGGTTTGTCCATGTGGTTGCTAACGGAGGCTGATTGGCTTGTAGGCAGTTGGCTGAATAGGACAGAGAAGGTGGACCTTGTGCGTGTCCCCGCTCGGGGGCTGATGATCAAGTCACCCACACATTAGGTTTGTGGCATAGCTGGTTTCTGTTTGATGCACTTAAAGTCTCGGGGGCATGACTCTGAACCTCACCTGCGGCTCACCGTCACTTGTAGTTTCTAGTTCAGTGACTCTTCAGGGTTTGAGTCGTTCGACTGAAGTTTGATGCAGCCCTAGATGTGGGATCTGAATCACTGGGACTGTTGCTATGATTTTTGTCTTTCAAATGCTTGAAGAAACACTTGATTTCCCTTGAGAGTAAAAGAATGAAAGTATTCACAGCACCTTCCTTGCCGGGGAGGTGGGGTGGAGTAAAAGCAAGCGGTAATTTTCTCAGTTAATATAATAAGATTCTAAGAAGTGTAAACTTGCTTTTCTCACCATTGTTGAAAATACCCTACTCAGGTTTCTTAATTACTTAAGGGAGTCCAGTCATTTCTGTATTTGGGGACACTAGTAGTTGGACTTGTTCTGTCCAGAGATGACATTCAGTTGGATGGTTTGAACTCAAAGGATGGGTTTCACAATGTCAAACCATTAAATCCATCACTCTTTGAACTGTGTATACAGTTCCTCTTCTTCCATCATCCTAAGTCCCCTCCATTTTCCTGGTACTGAGGGTAACACTGAGCAGCCTTAAGCTTTGTGTTCGGGGTCAGAATCATTCCCTGTACACCAGCACAGTCTATATTAGGACCACCAACAATGGTTGTGCAGGCTGTGCACTGCACAGCTCCCAGGACTACAACTCACATCCATAGTCTGTACAAAGAGAGCCCAGAGTTGTGCGGTGGTCCACAGAACAACTCTTCACAACACCCCTCGGAGACACCAAAGACCCAGTCACCCTGAGGGAGGTGCTAACGGGTACAACTAGCATTAAACACCAGGGGTCACAGCCCCAGTGCTTCTACAGGCCTGACAAATAATATAAATAAGTAAAGCAGGTTGTGCATAAAGAGGTAGGAAGTGGTGGGGCAAGCACGTGCTCCACAGAAAGACATTCATTCAAGTTCAACATAAAAAACAAATAGTCCAACAAGACATGGCAGTCAGCGGAGTCACCAGATCCAGTCTCTTGTTAAGCAATGCCTGCTGTTACCCCTGCAGAGCAAGAGACTGGCCAGCTGACAAAGTGAGGGCTACACAAGGCATTCAGCATTTTCACGTGAATGTTCTTTGTTATGGACCCATGTAAAAGGCTCCATGACTACTCCTCACACTACTGGCAAGTAGATAACGGGAAAGATCCCAATACAGGAGCAAGAGGACAAATCAGTCAAAGATAATGTAATTGAGGCTGGGGTGGGGAGGGAAGCTTCTGTTCCAAGTAATGTGGGAAGACAAAGGAATGGAAGCTACAGTGTGACCAAGTGATCTGAGCTGAATTTTCCTCATCTGCAGTAATGGGTGACTACTTAACCCATCGTTAGGTGAGAGCATAAATATAGCAGTTTATATTTAAACTAGTAGATATTCATCAAAGGCAAGATCCTGTCTTCTTCTCTAGAGGGGCAGCAAGAATGCCTTTTGAATTTCCTTTAACTCTAGAATTCTCTGAAAAGATTTGAAAAATGTCCAGTTATCCAGAATGGTTTCAGGGAGAGGATGGAATTTACAGTTAATTTATTATCTGTATCTGTTTGAGAGCCACCTCGTTTATATGTTTTCTAATGATTAAAAAAAAAACACAAAAATGTAGATTATATTAAAATATAAGTGATGAATGAAAATCATAATTTATGTAATTGAGTCTCTCTTCCATGACTGCTGGTGCCATCTTGAGACTCCCTGGATTGTGTGCCATCAGCCCTGCCCTGACCCCGGTTAGCTCTGTGATCCTCACCTAGTCACTGAACCTCCCTGGGCCCCAATTCTTACCTGTAAAAACCCGTTAAATCCCTTTTTTGTAGTTTTTTTTAATGGAGGTACCGGGGATTGAACCCAGAACCTCATGCATGCTAAGCATGTGCTCTACCACTGAGGCTATACCCTCCCCCCAAAACCCCTTAAATTCTGAAGTCCTTAAATTATTCATCATAATACAATACCAAAGCAGTAAAACATAACCTAAAAGTTTCTTTTTAGATCAGATCCATAATAATCACTTCTTTCCTTGGCACTGGGCACTCTGTGAAGTAAGAGGAACACTGTATAGATGTCACACAAAAATCTGCTACTTGACCTTTTGGACTGTGTTCCAGTTAAGTGGGAATTTGCTAAGTGTTGATTTTCTTTCTTCCTCATCATGTAAAGTGACTTCTGTCCCTGCATCATCTGTATTTCCAAACCGTTGAAACATTCTAGTTACTCATGTACCTGAAACCTTCAGAAATAACTAGGTACTTTTTTTTCTTCCTATGAAACATGAATTCATATTGTCAGTAACCTAGCTCTAAGTATCTCACTGATGAAGATACCCCAGTGGCATTTTCCTTTGTGGGTCCATAACTGTCTCTGAGGCCTCCTTCCAAGAATGTCTCCCTCTGCTCAGAGCCCCATCCCCTGGCCTCAGGCACCAAGCATTGTTGTCTCTCATGCTGTGTGAACACTGGAAGGTCCTTGCAGGCTCTGTGATCATCGTCGCACTTAGCTCAGTGCATGACTTAAAGAATTTGAATTCAGTGGTGAATAAAGAAACATCCCAAGCACTACCTTGGAAAGTAGCTGCCAGGAACAACTGGCATTTGGTTCATATGATGTAAGAAAAAGCATCTGATTCGCTCCTTGGGAATCTTTAAACTTCATCATTGTCCATCAGCAAATTTAAATCAGCTTCTGGCCCTGCCCAGCTTTGTTCACACTTGGCCCACCTCTATGCGCCTGGCCTCCCAGCCGCAGAGGCTGCCATGGCTGAGTCTGAGAGCTCCTCCTCAGACTACGAAACTTCCAGGTACAAACTGCTGCCCCTCCCGCTCCCCTGCTCAGTCAGTTCAGGCCAAACCCAGCTCTGGCCTGCAGCTGCTGTCCACTTGTGCAACTCTTCCCCAAATCCTGACCCCTGATGGGCAACACCATTACCTGCAAAGTAGAGCCAATCCCAGTGCCCAGTGTCACCCTTAACTCAAAAGAGGAGGTGACAAAAATAGAGGCCTCGTCTGGAAATCAAGGAGTGATTGAATTATCTTGCACTTTTTTTTTCTAAAATGGAATGACAGACAGTCCCTAGGATTTCTATGACTTGAGTGTTGGCTCCTCATTGAAAGGCACATCCAGGAATAGGTGTCAGCCAATAGTAGGAGATAAGGCATTGTCCTCAGTACGTTCATTAAATAATGAAACAGATCATTTAATTTATAATTAGTAAGTGCATTTCATGTCTGGAGGTAAAGAGAAGGTGGTCGATGTGCCTAGTGTGGCAAGGCCATTCTTGCACTGCTCCATAGGGTTAAAGCTGGCTCACAACACCTCCTCAGCTATAGTCATAGAGACCGTTCTAGGCTGGATGTGGGCCAGGCTTGAAGTGGCATCACTGCCATGAGGTTCAGTCTCACGGCATGTCAAGTTGTGAGGGCAGGAAAAGGGTCTTCTTCCTTAGAAGACATGCAGCCCACCATGGGTTTTGCATCAACCCCGTTCTGAAGAGCCACTCTGTTCCCTTCCAGACACTAGGGAGGAGCGGCTGAAAGGAGGTTATTGCCGAGGTCTGTTATCACAAAGTCAAAACATAACAACTGTTGGTGAGGATGTGGAGAAAAGGAAACCCTTGTGCGCTGCAGCAGGAATATAAATCGATAGGGCCAATGTGGAAAACAGTATGCAAGTTCCTCAAGAAATTAGAAATAGAATTACCATATGATTCAGCATTCCCACTTCTGAGTGTATGTTCAAAGGAAATAAAATCAGTATCTCAAAGAGATATCTGTACCCCCATGTTCATTGTATTATTCATACTAGCCAAGACATGGAAACAGCCTAAATGTCTGTCAGCAGAGGAATAGATAAAGAAAATGTGGTGTATATATAAGCACACCCATACGTACACACAGTGGAATATTATTCAGCATTAAGAAAAGAGGAAATTCTACTACTTGCCACAATATGGATAAACCTGGAGGACATTATGCTAAATGAAATAAGCCAGGCAGAGATAGACAATTATTGCATATTCTCACTTACTTCTGACATCTGAAAAAAAAGAAGTCAAACTCATAGTAACAGAATAAAAGGGTGGTTACCAGAAGCTGGGGGGTAGGGCAAAAGGAGAGATACAGATCAAAAGGTATAAATTTTCAGTTATCAGATGAATAAGTTCTGGAAACATAATGTACAGCATGGTGACTGTAGTTAATAATAATGTATTACCTACTTGAAATTTGCTGAGACAGTAGATCTCAAGTGTTCTCACCACACACACACACACACACACAAAGACAACTATAGGAGGTGACAGATATGTTAATTCGTTTATTGTGGTAATCATTTCACAGTGTGCACATATATCAAAACATCACACTGTATACCTTAAATGTGTATAGTTTTCATTTGTCACAAGTAAACAAACAAACAAGAAGGGGAGAAATTATTGCCAAGGCTCCAGCACCTTCCTTTGGGCTGGTCTCCCGTGTTCTCTCTCTAGAAAAGGGGAAGGGCTCGCGCAGGGAATGCTATAGGGTCGGGGTACATGTGGCTCCTTCAGGTGGACTTCATGCTTTCTGAAGTATCAATATATTTCAGACTTTTGCTCACTCACTTTCTCTGTCTCTTGCTTTCCCTCTATCTCTCACTTTCTCTCTCTCTCCCCACGTTTTGTGACAGATCTTGTTTGTGCAGTGCTAAACAAAAAGGAAAACTGACCCAGAAGGATTCTGCAAAAAACGGAATGTGTTGTTAAGTCTCCACCACAGGGTGCAATAAAGGATGTTCCTGCCGTGGTTCTGCCAGGCACAGGGGCCAACAAGGAAATGATGGAATCTTCTTGTCTGAAAGTTTTTAGAGGATATGAAAGCTGTTAATGTCTCTGGGATGGCTTAGGTCCAGTCTTTTAAAGAAGCAATGAGACAGTCATGATTATCTTTGGACAGTCCTTTCAGATGCAGTACTACAGAAAGTGCTCAAGGCTACCGCGCAGGATGCCAACGGCAGTCCGAGCCTGAGTGTAGCTCTGAGGGGAGGGGAGGTTTGGTGGTAAGTAGTGGGTGAGGTCTTTGGGAAGGGGCATGACCAGGATGAGAAGAGTAAAGCACTCCTCAACCCCAAAGCACAGAGCCAGCCTTTTGGCATCCCTCGTTTATCGCCTAGACAGGACTCTGCAGAAGAATAGGCAAATTTTAGTAACTGTGGAGCCTCAGCCATGAGGAGCTGGGAAAACCACCACCAGGACCTTGGCACTAACTGCATATGGGGTCTTGAGCAAGCCAATCGACCTCTTTGAGCTTTCCTCATTCATTCATTGATTCATTCATTCAACAAATATGTGTCAAAAGTCTGTACCAAGAGGCACTGTTCTAGGTGCCGGATGAACCTAGTGAACAAAACAGAGCTTACATTCCAGCGGGAAGAGAAGGAGGAGAGACAGAAAATAAATACAACGTGTACTTTGTTAGATGCACTTGAAGAAAATAAAACAGAGAAGGGGGTTAAGGAACAGGGTACAGGTGTGGCAGTTTTAAAGAGGGTGTGCAAGAAAGGCCTGTTGGGGAGATGACTTTTGAGTAGAGACTGAAGGAGGAGAGAGAGACAGCCATGCTGACATCTGGGGGAAGAGTGACCTAGGCAGACGGCCTAGCAAGGAAGAGGCCCTGGGGCTGGAGTGGGCCTGGCCTGTGTGACACACGACAACAATCAGAACAAGGGGTAGATGGGAGGAGGCACGTCAGAGAAGTGTGGGGGCCACGCTGGGCACCTTGTGAACATGTTACCTTTCCTCAGAATGAGCTGGGAGGCCATTGGAGGGTTTCTCAGGAAAAGATCATTTTGACTGCTTTGGGAAAATAGATTGAAAAACGGCAAGGGCAGAAGCAGGGCAGACACTTAAGATGCTAAAGCAGCAAACCAGGCATGACCTGATGACCTAGACCAGGGCGATGGTGCTGGGGTGGCGATCAGTGGCAGATTCTGGTAACATTCTGAATGCAGAGCTTATGGGATTTTCTTTTAGATTGGATATAAGATGGAAGAGAAAGAAATAAGTTAAATAGCACTTTGGGGCCTAAGCTGTTGGAAGTATGGAGTTGCCAGTATCTGAGACTGGTGAAAGCTGAGGGAAATAGGTTTGAGATGGTAGGGGATAGGATAGGATTAGCAGTTCTCTTTTGTGTATATTAACTTTGAGTTGCCTGTTAACACCTAAGTAGAGACGTTTATTACACAATAGGGTATACATGGCTGAAATTCATGGGAGAAATCAAGCCTGGAGATAGAAATTTTAATACCAGGGTATTGGGAGTATTGAATGCCATGAGGCTGGATACAAATACCAAGTGAATAAGTGTAGATAGGGAAAAAAAAAAAAAAAAAAAAAAAAAGAGGTCTTAGGATTGATCCTTGGGTCTTTCCAGAATTAAGAGGTCAGGGAGATAAAGAGGAGGCAGCAGTGTCAACCAAAAAGGAGCAACTATTGAAGTAGAAGGAAAAACAAAAAAACAAAAAAACAAAACAAAACAAAACAAAAAACTACTGCGTTGGAAGCCAGGTAAAGAAAGTATCTCAAGGTGGAGAGAGTGATCAGCTATGTCAAAGGATGCAGATAGTCAGTTAAGATGAAGGCTGAAAATTGACCACCAGCAATTTGAAAGCCATTTGTGATTTCATCGAGCACCTTAGAGGAGCAATAGGAAGGAAAATCAATTGGGTTGTGTTCTAGAGAGAATGAGAAGAGAGAGTTGAAGAAGATGATGTAGGCTACATTTTTGAGGCCTTTTGAGTTAAAGAGAACAGAGGGGTGAACCAATAGCTAGAGGGAAATCAAGTCAAAAGAGGCTTCATTTGGGTTTCTGTTTTAAGTAGGAAGAAATTCCAGCCCATTGCCCTCCATAGTAAAGATGATCAGAAATCACCCATATTCAATTTTCCTCTCCTTCCTGGACACACAGGATGGTCCCATTTACAGTCAGGTGTGCTGTGTAACTAGATCCAGCCAATAAACTGGAAGTGGGAGTCAGGTGTCACTTCTGGCTTGAGGCACTTAAAAGTTAAGCATGAGTTCTTCGTGTTCTTTTGCATCCATGTAACTGGTGTCAGAGAACTCCTAGGTGGTGGAACCGCAACCCTGATTCTTGAGTCACTGTTGGAGAAGAGCCATCTGACTCAAATCAGACTCTGACATGAGTGAAGAATAAACTTTTATGTTAAGCCATTAAAATTTGGTGTTTATTCGTTTGTACAGCAGAGGCCATCCTGACTCATACTTGGTGATGGGAAAGTTCCAAAAGAAAGAGAAAGCTTGCTGATACAGGAGACAGAAGGCCAGTAGCTAACAGAAAGCTCTTGAGTACTTGAGAAAAGGTAGGATCTACTGACCAGGTGGGCAGACTCAACTGAGCAAGGCTCATCCTTTGGGCAGATGGTGGAGTTGGATTGGATGGTCTCTGGAGTCCTAGCCTGTGCTGCAGGTTTATGGTCTATGAACTTTTCTAGGTTCCTGCTGGAGGGAGAGAAAAAACCCTGCAGGTCAGAAAGTGAAGAGAGATGTTTGGATTGAGAGGTAGGGAAAGGCCATGGAGATGGGAAGCAGACTGGTCTGGATAGGAGAGAATCATCCGACTTCAGAAGAGGAGTGAGCTCACTTGTCTTATTTTTGTTTGTGAATCCTGACTTTGCAGAAATGGTTTTACAGGAGTTGACGGGAAATGACAATTCAAGAGCTGTTGAACCACTGGGCTGTTTGATAACCTAGAACACAGGCAGATTGTAGTCAAGATGCAGACCATTGCTCTCTAACTGTTTCAGAAGGTTTTAGGACCTTGAAAGAAATTATTAAAATCATTTCACAACCTGGATATGCCAAGAGTAACAACACTGGTTACCAGCTTTACTTGCAGGGCTGCTGTTCAGATTAACGACACGTGATAAGTTAAACTTCTTGGAAGAATGGTGCTATATAAATAGTAGGTGTTATTATTCCCATAAAAGGAAAACAGAGTCTTCTCTGATGAAATGGCTCTTACCTCAGAATCCTCATTAAAAGCTATGGTGCAATTTTCCAAGTTGCGTTAGTGAGACTTGGCAGCAGATGAAGAAAAAAAAAAAAGCAAATAAATAATAAGTCAGAATATCCCAGGTAACTACTTGCTGGCAAATAAGAAGTTTTCAAGTCCTGGGATTGCGCTGATAATTTTGAACTGCCTAAAGGCAAAGCTTATTTATAGTAACGCAAAGGTGACTTCCAGCTCTGAAATCTGGGCCACAGGCTCGGATAGGGGTGCAATAAAGCAAAGCCATGAAAAGGGAAGCTAATACTATTGTGATTCCATCTCTGAAGGCTGCTCAGTGCTGCTGATACAGAGGGAGGGAAGTCTGGTGTAAAGATAGCCGCAGCAATAGCTAATTTTAAAACTGAAATATATAAGCTATTTCCAAACCTCTTACATTTTTCTAAATCCTGAGGCCAGTAAGTCCTATTTAAGGAACTTATGCAGAGATGTGTTCCTCTTCTGGCCCAGTAGAAGGAGTTGAGTAGACAAAAACTAAGACCTATCTAAAAATTATTTTTAAGTGACCTGATTTCAAAGGCAGTTTTAAGGGTTTCTTTTACTATACCTATTTGTCCCTGTGTAATGCAGGATGACCACAGTAAGCAACATTTTAAAATGGATTCATGACAAAGCCTTTGACAGTAAAGTTGTTTGCATTAAATTTTATAAAAGCAGTTACCAATGTATCTGTTCGTTCTGAAACTCTTCTCGATGTATGAATTAAATGTCCCTTATGCTTCTTTCTTTCCCCTGTTATGGAATCTCTTAGCTATTTCAATTAAAATTAGTAATAGCTTTAAAGACAAAGTTCAGAGCCGTAAAGTTCCTCACTTGAGCGGTAATCATAAGTATTATTTTGTCATATTTAATCATAGAACCTGGGCCTTTAACAGGGTACTTAATTAAACTTTTAATTCATGATAAGAAGTTAAATAGCACTTGGGAGAGTTTTTAAAAATTATTTCACTTCCCAGCCAGATTACAAAAAAAAAAAAAAAAAGTGTGATAGACATAATGGCTGTCAGCCAAGGGTACATTGTAGGTCATGCCAACATGAGCTGGCAGCAAGCCATGGTCCAATTAGCATGGCTTCGTCGATGCAGAGTAATCACTCTTGAGTACATGGCTGAGTCACTCATGATGTAGTGGTACTTCACTTGAGCCAGTGCTTCTCAGAATAGGTTTCTTGTTCGCTGTTATTACCTGCCCTACTTTGCCAATAAAAAGCGCAGGACCATTTAGGCTGAAAGCTGAACAGAAGAGAAACATTGATTATAGATCTCATTTCTCTTTGCTTCCTGAAAACTGAGATTGCAATTAAACAGTGAAAGCATGGTGTATTTTTTAAATGAGTTACAAGAAAATACAGTCTCCACACCAAAATACTCAGAGCTAGGATCCAAGAGTCGGTTTTTATTTTGTCTTTTCTTTGGCAGCGCTAACACTTGGCACAAATGTGAGGATATCAGCAAAGTTACCTAATAATCTTAATGGGTTCGCATTCCATTCAAAAACTTGGAATGTCCCCAGACTGCTTCAGGTTTCACTCTATTGTTGGGGTGTCCATGACATTTCTGGAGGGTGTGTGGTTTTATAGACGCAGACAGCTTTTTTGAAAGGGACCCTTTTTATGGTGAGAACACCTGGAATCTTGGTTGGACAAGCTGTAAAGCAGGAAATTGATTCAGGAATTCCTTAATAAAAGGGATCATATCCAGGTGCTGGAGTGGTGTGTGGCTGTCTGTAGTAAAGGCTGTTCTTAGAAGCACAAAGAAAGTAAAATAATTGTTGGCACTCATCAGTTAATCCCTTTCGGTTTATTTCCTTGTTTGTTTGGGTTCTTAACCAAATCACAGGGCAAAGGTTTGGGTTGTTTTTGCTTTCAGGAGTGGAGCAATTAAATAATTGCACTTTTGGTTTCCAGAGATTTCAGAAGTGTTTTTTTCTCCATTAACTTGGGGCGCATAGTAAAATCTCTCTCTTTGCCGTAGACTCCTACAATATGTTGACAGTCTCTCTCACTGACATTAGCACCACTTTCAAGCTTGCTGGTGATGCAGTGAGCTTTACTGTCTGAGATGGACTTCTGTGTGCAGAAGGCAAAGGCTGTGTGTGAAAAAGTGAAGGCGTTCAGCACCCTGGGTGGGATGGAGCCAGGCCTCCGATGTGAACACATTTTTGGACTGATTGGCAGCAGAGAGAAATACTGGCAGCTGTTTCCAAGCAAGCCAGAAAGATAGCCTGGGGGTGAAAAAAAAAATGCTGGGATTTAGCCAACAAAAGATTCCTGCATTTAGAAGAAAATCAAAGGAAGGATACAGAAGGTCATGATCACAGGCCTCCAGCTTGCTGAAGGAACAGCTATTTCATTTTATCTTCTGCTGTATAAAAGGGAGTATTAAATGTTGTTGCTACTCATTTTTTCCTGTACTATTCATTTTTTCTCCTGATTTCTTTATTCCTGAGTCTTCACTGTTGTTTTGTTGATTTCTTTATTTTTTTTTAATTCTCTGTATGCAAAACCAAATAACAGATTATTCTTCCTCAGAGTGGTATAAGGGTGATGTTATTCACAGAGGTGGCATCAGCAAACAGAAGTGAGTAGAATGAGGCAGGTCTTGGAGAGCTGGCCCCATGCATGTGTGGCAAGCCGTGCCAAGTGAAGTGGGTTGGAATGGACTTATGTGTGAAGATCACTTCAAAGTTCTGCCCAGAGAAGCCCTCTGACACCTCACAACTTATGATTCTTGCTTTATTCATTGCTAAAAGAGAGAGTGGGAAGGCAGGGAAGTTCCTAAAAGGCCAGGAAAACATCTGCTGAAAGATGAGACCCTCAAGGATCTTGCCGTGTAAAGATGAGCACTCTGGTACCACAGGAGACACGTTCACGTTTGCACTGTCATTCTTCCTTCCCGATAAACACCTTAGACTATGTGCGGCTATTCTTTCTGCCAAGTAGAGCTGTAATAGCCCAGGAGTGGAATTGTACCCTACAAATAGGAAAAGTGGGGAGATTAAAAACATGGACCACCAGGATTCAAGGGTAAGAAGTATGCAGGCTTCTAAGAGAAGATATTCGAAGCACACCTTTTGTAACTCTGAGGATTTTAGGGGGTGACTCAAATCTATCGGAATTTCATGGAGAGAAATGTGATGACCTTTCAAAGTTCCGTTTGTAACAGAGTCTCTCCCTGCCTCCTGTTTGAGGCTGTTACCGGTAGATGTCGACCAGATGTTCTCACTCACTAACAGAAGAAATAGTATCCCGGCTATGTGTGAGGGATTTCAGCTATATTAAAGGAGAATTTTATAACAGGGCAAGATGCTCGACACTGGGGTAGAGTAGAAACAAATGGAGGAGATCTGTGTGTGTGTGTTTAAAGGACAAGGGGGTCAAAAAGGACAAGATGGCTTAAGTATAGCACAATCTAGAAGCAGAGGAATGGAGCACATGATCCCTTCTTAGACCATTTCTTTTGGGGGGGTTAACTTAGAAATGTAAAACAAGACCATCTCCGAAGAGCTTACAGTAGAGCTGAAGAATCAACTCAAGGGGGAACAATTCAAGGGCACTTATTGTAGAGGCCGAGTTGTGCTGGCCATTGTTTGTGCCACAGAGGACCCTATGGGAGGAGGATGGGATTTTCCTTCCACCACCTACGACCAGTAGTTAGAGGATTATTCAGTCCGACCTCCTTAGGGAATGAGTGGGGAGAGAGTCTCCAGGAGAGGACACCGGAGTGACAAGGGTCCCGAAAGAAGCCCTCACAGGGCCTTGAGAAGCCAGCCTGATCAGGGCCTCTGATCAGCACAAATGGTAGGTTTGGGGGAATAATTCAAAATATGGTCAGATTCCAAGGGGCCTTCCTATGAAAGAAAAAAGTTTAGACAAAAGAATTTAGCTTTGATTGAGTAAGCAATCAGAATTCACTGAAATGTCGTAAGCCAAAAAGTGATGTGATGAAGAAGAATTCAAGGAATAACTGTCTAGCAGTGGAATGTCTGATGTGTGGAACCACAAACTACTCCAAACAGAAGGCACGGCCAGGAGGCTCACCCTGGTCCTAGCATGGGCTGATGAGGATATGTGCTGGGTGAGGAACTGGGGATCCTGAAAATTAGGTGTGGGGCTCATAGTGGGGAAAGAAGCCATCACGCTTTGATATTTATCTCTAGTGCTTTATGTGTACACAAGGCACTGAGAGTGCAAAGCTGAAGATACAGATATGAGGAACACGGGCCCAGAGATGGTGGCTGCAACCGCTGCAAATTGCCGATCCCTCTGAGAAAAGAGAAGAGAAAAAGGGGCGGGAGCTGAGACTGAGCTCCTACACTCAGACTTCCATTGCTGGTTCCTCTACTACAAACAAGGTCTACTCTGGACTGCATGCTTTAAGTCTATCTTCATGTATTAAGGAAATATTTAAGCCCCAAAAATGTATCAGACTAAGGATACATATAGAGGTGCTCCCTAAGTTCCCTTGTAAGAAGTATGCCTCCCAAGGGATAAGCATAAGCCTTACTTTTACAGATGGATGCGAGGACCTGTAAGGAGTTACTGAATTCCTAGAGGACAAAGCCTCTAGAATTACCTCAAGGGTATTTGTAATCCAGTGCTACGTATTTTTAAATGCCAGGAACAGATTCAGGCAAAGGTGATCATAAACCATTATGATGAATGTGTGATGGGCATTAGTATAGTACCAAAGCAACACACACAGACACAAAGGAATAACACATGCAGTCTCTTCACACAAACTTTAGGACAATCCAGGCATCACCTCTGGTAAGTCAACTAGGTGCTAAATGTCTTCTGATGATGTTCATGAAATACACACCCCTTCCAATGGTGTGTTCAGTGTGTAACTTGACCTCATAAAGCCTCCAGATAGAATTTCAAGTTAGAGGAGAACCAGTGATTAGAAAAACAAGCTTAACAACACCATAAGGGAGCAACAGGGCAAATCTAGAGGGTGGGACATTCTGCGGGACACGTAACAGCCTGATTTCTTCAATAAGTCAATGTTGTAAAAATGGGACTAGGCTAAATTAAAAACCAGATGCAGTATATGGTCCTGCATATAGTTACTCATTTGGATGAACCAGTTATTAAAGGACTTTGGAGAGGAAATCAGAGAAATCCAAATGTGGCCTGAGTATTAGAGGAAATTTTCCTGAAATGGAAGGGTGGTGATCATTGGAAAAGGCAGGAATAATCTGCCCAGTCTGATCTTGGTTTGATTAAAAAAATACAAATGTGAGTGAATGAGTGTGTGTGTGTGTGTGTGTGTGTGTGTGTGTAAAGAAGGAGCCAAAGGGACGTGTGCTGAAGTGTTAAGAGTGGTGACCTGTGAATGAGGGGAATGTGATGGGTTTTGTTTTGCTTGTCTGCATTTTCCCATTTCCTACAGTGTACATTATTACATTTCTGTAATAGTGAAAAGGTTATTTGAACAGTTGAGTGGCTAGAAGGGAAGGAGGGAGTGAAGATCAGGTGGAATATGGAGCACCATACTGGAAAAAATACAAGTCTGCAGTATGGCATTTCGTGTGATTTCGGAAGTTCCATAGGCCTCATCAATTTTCTCTGCAGGAGCACCAGTGCTGTGCCAATGCCCCCTGGTCCCTTCCTTCCAGGTCAGAACCCTCCATTCTTCTGAGTCTAGAGTCCTTAACTTGGACCAAATGAACTTGCCCTCACAGTCTCAGTGGTTACATGAAAATCAACCCAAAAAAGGCAGTAAAGGGAATAGATTTCTTCTAGTTCCTTCTATTAAAAGTTTAAGACCTTTTTTCATATTTAAATTTAACTTGATCATTGAAACCTACAGATGCCCTTCCTTCCTGTATGTTCTCTAGAGTTACATCTCTGAAAATTATTCATGTTATTTTCAGTGAAAATAGCTCAGATAGTTTCCAAGTCTCTGACCCTGTGCGTCCCCAAAGAGAGAAAGAAATCTTCACCATCTAATCACATTTCATACAACTATGAAGGAAGTAGTGGATGTGGAGAGTATCTCCTTTCCTGTTACCCTGGTCTACAGGTGCTGAAATTGAAGACAAGCAAAGTCCTTTCATAGGTATGTTCAAAAGTGTATAAATAACTACAAATGTATGTTCTGGCTCTGGTTATACATAGAATATCTCCAGGTAGTTGCTCTTTCAAGGATGCGTCAGAATGTTCCGTCCAAAGGATGTGTCTTTCTATTAATCAGCTGAATGATGACATTTTTAAAAACCCAGAGTAAAAGAGGCTGCTTCCCTCCTCAACTGGGCTTTGTTAAATCCTGGACCCATGGGTGTCCTGGGAACTTGTGCTACTTCCCTCCCTCTCCACATTTCCCCTGCATTGGAGGGGCCTTGCAGGAGTGAGGTGGATTCCCTCCATCATGCTTGAAGTCTGGAAGAAGATAACTGACACGTGTGTGATTGAGATTCCAGAAGCGGGAGTCAAAATAGGAAGTGATGCTCTGGTGGATCTGCACCTGTAAGGCTCACACTGGTGTTTAAAACGCCTTAATGCAGACTGCTTCCTACTCTGTGGTCAGTGGAAAGCTGATTGCTCCCTACTTCCACCTCAGGAACCTCCAGAAATGCTTTTTTTAAAAACAATTTTTTTAAAGGTGATCTCTTAAATCAATCTTTAGCTTGTTTTAATGGGAAATCTATAGTATTAATCTCTTCTAATACCCATATATTAGTCTGCTCCAGCTGCCATTACAAAATACCACAAGACTATGTGGCATAAACAACAAAAATGTATTTTCTCATAGTTGTGGAGGCTAAAAGTCCAAGTTTGGTTTCTCCTAAGGCCTCTCCCCTTGGTTTGCAGACGGCCGCCTTCCCACTGTCCTCACATGGGCTTTCGTCTGTACACGGAGAAAGAGAACGCCAGTGTCTCTGCCTCTAACAAGGACACCAGTTCTGTCGGCTCATGGCCTGACCCTTATGACCTCATGTAACCTTAATTACCTCCTTAAAGGCTTATCTCCAATGGGGGTGGGGGCTTCAACATATGAATTTTGGGAGACACAATTCAGTTCATAATGACCTACTAAAAGATAATGGGTTTATACAAGTAACAAAACAACATATGTGCAAGATTTTCCATATATATACAACAACACAACCGCTTACTGTGCAGCCATATGGATGAAAAAAAGATCTCCATGAACTGATATGGAGTAATTTCCAGGATATATTTAAAAGGCAGAAACAAGATGCAGAAGAGTACATACACTAGATAGAGAATGTTTCCTTTTGATCAAGAAGCAAGAGGAAATACAAATGTATTTATAATGCATATGTAAAAGTATACACACATTTGCATATTTTGTTAAAAGAAACACAGGAAAGATAAGCAAAAAACTATGAAAAGGTGACCTATGGAAAATGAGTGAAAACAGTGAAAGGATTTGAGATGAGAAGGTATCTTCTTATTTGGTATTTACTTTGGAACCATTTAAATGTTTTACTTAGTCAAGAAGTTAAAATTTAATCAAAAATGATGGAAAGCTTAAAACAAATAGAGTTTAAAACATTAGAAAATATAAACTCACTGTATATTAAGTTGGTTAATTAACCACACAGAATAAAGGAATAAATTAGGTTAACTTTTGAACATATTCCTATACGTAGACATCCTCTGTGGGACATTCTTCAAGACAGCTGGCCTGAACTTTTCAAAAATGTCACTGCCACGAGAGACAGAATGATGGGGTTTTGTCCTAGATCAAAGGGAATTAAATGGGACCAAATGCAATACGCGATCTTGATTGGCTCCCAGATTGAAAAAAAAATCTATAAAGGACATCCTTGGAGCAATTTAGAGATTGAATGTAGACTGTATATTAGTTTATAACACTGTGTCCATATGACTTTTCTTGGGTAGGAAATAGGCGCTTTGGTTCTGTAGAATGTGCTTGTTCTTAAGAGATATATCCTTAAGTATTTAGGAGTGAAATGTCATGATTTACTTTTGAATGGTTTTGGAAAGAAATGCATATGTGGGGCGAGGGTGTGGGTGTGTGTATGTGTGTACACAGATAATAAAGATATAGAAAGAGGGCACCCAAATTTAACAAGATTTAATAGTTGGTGAATCTAGATTAAAGCTATAGGGATATACATTTCTTTCATCTTTTCTGTAGGTTGACATTTTCAAGATAAAAAGTTGGGGAAAACAAATAGCAGATTTGGATTGATTTTTGTCATGAAGGTGCTCCATTCACAAGAAGCATTAACTGAGCACCTACTGTGTGCCAAGCCCTGTTCTAAGTGCTGGGGATATAGCTGTGGACAGGACAGAGTAAGTTGGTGCTCTCGTGGGCCTATGCTTTAGTGCAAAAGACAAATAAGAAAACAAGATAACTTAAATTGTGATGAGTGCAAGAAGCAGAGTAAAAGGGGGTGATGTGATAGACAGTCAGTGAGGGAGAAGTGAGATTAGATAGGGTGGCCAGGGAAGAGTTCTCCAAGGAGGAGACTTTCTAGGTGAGACCTGAATGATCAGAAGGAGCCGTTCATTCATTGAACAGTTTTGCACTGAGCATCAACTCTGTGTGCTCTTCTTGGTACCGGATTAGCAGGGAACAAAATGAGTAAAACCAGTGCCTTCACAGAGCTCACATTCCCATTAGGGGCTACATACAGTGAACAGGAATACAGAAGTTGGTGATCACCATTACAGAGGGAAATAAAGCAGGAAGGGGAGTAGTTCGTGAGGACCGGAGTTGAAATTTTAGATGTGGCAGCTTGGAAAGGGCCCACTAAGCAGGCGACAGACAGAGAACAGGACTAGAGCTGGGGTGTTGGGAGGAATCAGATCATGGATGTTAATGACTTTGGCTTTCACTCAGAAAAATGGGATCTTTTGGAGGGTTCTGGATAGAACAGTGACATCATCCAGCCTATCTGTCTGAAGGATGGCTCTGGATGCTGGTTTGAGAATAGGTTGCCAAGGGGCAAGAGCAGACGTAGGGATACCAGTTAGGTGTCTCCTGCAATAATTCAAGTGAGAGGTAGGTTGGTCAAGAGTGGTAGCAGGGAAGGAATGCAGAGGTTTGGAATCCGACTCTTATTTTAAAGGCAAAGCTGCCATGACTTCCCACTAGCTGATTGAAAGTGGGATATGACAGAAGGAAAAGAATCCAGGATGACTGAGGGTTTTGACCCTAAAAAACAGAAGGGCGGGAATTGCTCAGAACTGAGGTGGCAAAGAAAGTCTGCCTGAACAGCAGGTTTAAGAGAGGACACAAGGGATAGGGTGGGTGGACTGCAAGATTGGGGAGGGGGCGGCAGTCAGTAGCCAGGCAGAAGGAAAGGCAGAAGCTTGACGATCTACTGAGAATTTCACAGTGATCATATGCAAGGATAATTTGGATTGCCTTGGATAAGTCTTTTCATAGAATTTTTTTTCATGTACAAATTAACCTATTGGTAAGTTGAGCTCTATCCATTCAGATGAAAAGGTTAAGTCCCATTTTGCACTGTCTTCTGCCTCTGGGAGTCTAGCTCCCACGTGGAGTTGCTCTCGGAGGCCTCCCTTGTTCTGGGCGCTGGATGGAAGTTTCGGTGGGAAAGGGGGAATTTGGGCTGAAGATGTGGCTCTATTCCCAGTGACATGTGAGGTGGTGGTGGTGGCAGTGGTCCTGCAAGGTTCAGCAGGAGTGTCACAGTGGTTCCCAGACATTTTTTGCCAATGACCCCTTTGACTTGTGACTGCATTTCACAGACTGCCTTTCAGTTTTGAACGCAAATTTCTTTCGCTTCTATGCCCCACGCCCGCATCCATGAGGGACACACATTCTGAGCATATTTCGTTCCTCAAGAGCAGGCTCTGGCAGCTCCGAGACTATTCATTCACATTCCATTGCCTCTTCTGCTCTCCCTCCAAGATTCCTACAGAGGCTGCTCTTAAAATAATGAGGCTTTATTTACTCAGATTCTTCCTCCCCCAGGGAGATGCTGAGAGCTTTTCGTGAGAATTCTTGAAGGATTGCTGAGGTTCTGTGGACTTCAGAGAGTGTCCTTGCAGTGGGGACTCTGACAGCACCCTCAGTAGATGCTTTTTGATGGAGAGGATGGCCCTTAAACCCACTCTGCTGGGAGGACCTTCTCTCCACGACTGTAACACATCCTGCCAACTGCAGTCCAACCCAAAAGAACACTCCAGAGACTTCCCTATCTAGCCAACGCCAAAAACATGGAGGGGATGGATTTGCCCTCTCCCTCTCGTTCTTCATACCCTCTCTTCCTGCCTCCTTTCGTTTATTTTAAAAGCCATATTTAAGGAGGAAGGGTATAGCTCAGTGGTAGGGCGCATGCCTAGCATACACAAGGTCGTGGGTTCAGTCCCCAGTTCCTCCACTAAAAAATAAATAAATAAGTAAATACACCTAATTACCTCCCCTCAACAAAAAAATTAAAAATAAAAAAAGATAAAATTGTTTCTAAAAAGCCGTATTAGTCACAAAAAGTCCGTCACAAAAAAGGTAAATACTATATGATTCTACTTAAATGAGGTATCTAAAATAGCCAAATTCATAGAAGCAGAAATAGAATGGTAGGTACCAGGGGCTGGGTGCTAGAAAGTAAAAGAGAGTTGTGTAATGGTTACAAAACTTGGGATTTTTAAGGTAAGTTCTGGATATCTGTTTCACAACCATGTGAACATACTGAACACTACCGAACTATACCCTTAAAAATGATTGAGATGGTAGATTTTATGTTACAGGTTTTTTTACTACAACTTTTTGAAAGCCACAGTAACAGCATCACTCTCATGAAAGGAAAATTAAACAAGTTCTAAAAAGTTGAATGTCTTAGAACATAGCAAATAAGCTGAGTCCATGGGGTGAGGCTTTTACGTTACAACTGTAGATGTTTCTCGTCCATCTCCCTGTGATTTTTCTGGATATGCATACGTACTGTGTGTGTGTGTGTGTTTGTGGGTAAGCACGCTGGCATTTTGTAGCATGTGTACGGTCTTCCATTTATGGTTATTATCATCATTTCATCATCAGAAAAAGGCTTCACAATCACCCTTGAGTTACCCAGTGCGTCCTCTGCTAGATTTAATATCAAAGTAGTTAGTTAGCAGGCCAGTTCGGCTCCACTTGGGGGCAAATTTCTATTCTAGTTCATGCTATCATTACGTACTTAAAATACAATTGTCTTTTGGTCCGAAGTTTCTTGAAATTCCACTCCATTTGTGCTTCATACACTACACTGCATGGAACCCTTTTCTGATCAGTTGTCGAATTGTGTAATTCCCCGGGGCCTATGGAGTCTGGCCTCTGTTGGTTGCTCAGTCTGTATTAAACAGTTGTTTCTGGATCTTAGGATTCACTTCAGTCCTTTTTGGAAATAAAATACATGATATTATTTGTAATTGTAAGTTGCTTTGAGTTAAAGAAGATGTCTGAAAACGCATGATTGTCTTACCATTGAAGGCTTCCTTCCTTGCTCTATCTTGTGGAACTTAGGGGGAAGGGGGATGCCTCTGCACCGACCTGGCCATCTGTGATCAAGGTCAGTGTCAAGAGAAGGTCCCTCCAATGCCAGCTTCACAACATGAGGCCCAGTTCAATTGTCCACCTCAACTTCATGTCTAGAATTTGAGCTTGAATCACTGATTAGATGAAAAGGTCACAGACCTGGGAGAATGATTTAAAAAATTCCAACCCAGAGTCAGGTCCTAACCATCAGCCCAGGAAACACATGTCTAAACAGGAGCTAGAACAGTGACTTCCAAGAACCTCCAAGTAGTCCCATCACTGCAGGAGCATCTCTTCTGCCTTTGCCTCAGGTTTCTTGTACCGAACCATGTTCTCTCCTAAGTTGTAACCATTCTTGATAAACTATGGATATTTAATGAATATCAACTCTGAGTTAATCACAGTACTTGTTGCCAAGTTTTCGAGTCTGTCCTTCTCCTCATCTCACTCATTACATTGCCTTGTGTCCTCCATCTCTTCCTACTTGTAGTCATATCTTCTGGTTTCTTCTCCACTCATCAGCAGAAATTTTGAGATTACCTGGTTCAGTCCTAAAACCTGTCCAAGAGATTATTAAGGAGGAAGGGCTTTGGGCTATTTTCTCCTGCCATTTTAGAGTGTTCAGAATGGCAGGATGTGTGCAACTTTTATGATATTTTTTAACAGCTCTTAGTATGTCAGGCCAGGAAAAAATACAAGATGGGGCATGCTGCTATCCATTCAAACAAAACTGTGGTTCCATGGGATGGACTACACTTGCCCCCCTGACAGGTCTAAATAGAAAAGGGCTTACTTGTTCAGCAAGGGAAAAGCACGCCTGGAAATAATGCCTGTGTAAATGTCTTGAAATTCAGACTACTGAGTCTGCTTGTGTTTAATTTCCAAGTTCTGCAACTGTACAGTTGAATTTTTATTAAGTAGATATGGTGGCCTTTGAAAATTTACATACTTAGGAAATCACTGGCTTCTTTATTTTTTTAATACTGCCTTTCGTTACATTCTATCAAGGCTCTCTGTGTTCTCTGCAATTTGTTTGTGATCTCAACAGACTTGTTGGACTAGGTCAGAATTCCAAACTGAAGTAGCTTGAAGGATGTGTCATGAATAGACTTACAGGAGACTTGGGAAAGTTCAGGAAAGCTGTTTGCTTTGTTAATTCACAAGTGCATATATTTTGCCAATGGTATCCGGAGTCAATGAAAATACTGTCAACCTCGTCTTTCTTCCCAATTTTTGTACAAAGTGCTTAAGGAATACTAAGAACCATAACTCCTCTCAATTACTGTGATAGAAAATGAGGAGTGTCAAGGACTGAAGGTTAAATGATAAGGCATGTTATAAGTCATTTAGTCCAATCTCCCATCCAATTTGTAATCCTTTTATGATAATGACATAGGTAGCTCTCCAGCCTCTGCTGGAACACATCCAGCAAAGGGGAGCCCACCACCACTTGAGAGCCCCTTCCAATTTGTACAACTATAATTACTAGAAAATTCTTCCTTGGTTTTAGTAGAAATCTACCTCCCTTAAATTTTCATCTGTGATCTATTTTATTTACACCCTCTGGAATGGAAGAGAACAGATCTCATCTTATCTTTTTCACAATAGCCCATTAGCTCTCTAAGGACAACTCTTTCGTGGGCCCCCTATGTCTCCCTTTCTCCAGGTTTCACATTCCTGGTTGTGCCGCCACCTGGGACATGGATGCAGTGTCCATCATGATCCTTTTTGCTCTGGCTTGTTCTTAACATACAGCACTAGGACTAAATACAAGGGTCTCAATGTGATCTGAACAGTAAAGAGTAGAGTGAAGCTGTAACCCATCTCTGCATTCATCTCTTGATGGAGCCCAGCATTGTGTTAAGCTTCCTGGCAACTGTGTCACAGTATGGACCCACTCAGTAAGCCAGAACTCCCTCATCCTATTCTTACAAATTTGACTTTTTAAATTCCAGTAGAGGAATTGACATCCATTTTTGTAAAATTGCATCCTTATACATTTACTCCATAATACCAGCCTTTGGTCATCATGTAGGGTCTTGATTCTGTCTCCTAGAATATCTTACCAGCTTGCCACCTGAATCTTTTCCAAGTCAGAGATAGAAGTTATGCATGACAGCATAGACAGAAGGCTGGGACTCATCACCAGACACTTTTCCTTAGGTTGAAATTGACCTTAATCCATCACCCAGACACTGACGGCTTAATTTTACTATGTTCTAGACTCCATTTTTTCATATTACTTAAACAGTGACCTAAGAGATGTCAGCTGCCTTGCTGAAATCCGGGGATGCTATTTCTGCTGCATTCTCTGAGCAGTGATCCCATCAAAACCAAAAATGAAGTTATGTTGGCATGACTTCTTCCTAATGAAGCTTGAATCATCTGCTACTTTCCCGTCCAGGTTCTGAGTGGGTGATGGGTTGTTTGCCAAGCCCAGAAAAGATCAAGCATACAATTCAGATGGAATTCAAAAACTTAGTTTTACTCACTAAACTAAGAGCATTGAAACTTTCAGAGAGCCGGTGGGAAGATTTAAAACTGCCCCGTGCACAGCTGGGTAGAGTGACAGGAAAACGTCAGGGAAAGTAACCCTCCCTTGTGTGTATACACTATAACAATGAAAAGAAAACAGAAACATAAGTCACTGTGATTCTTGAGGCGAAAGGCTGATGAGATTGGTAAATGGTTTAAAAACAGAAATGGGGAGCTGGATATTAGAGAAAACAAACAAAACAAAAACTTTGAGTCCCTGGGGCCCATGGTGCGACACATCTCTAATAGAGAGAAAGTTACGTGAACAGAAAGATGGTAGAAGGCAACGCCATCAGGCAAGGCTAGGAGTCAGTGGCGGGGGTTCCTTACGAGAACGATACTTAGGAGAAAGATGTCCTGATGATGGAATGGGCGTGTAAATCCCACAGAATGAAACACAGATCAAAAAACAAACTGAAAAGAACCCTTGTCACAAAACTCCCCTGCTGCCCATCCCCTACATGCAGGAGACCAAGTTCACTTCACCTCCAACATCAGTCTTCCTTCCTTTCTGTTTTCCTGTCTTCGTCTTTCTCAGATACGAGGTTTCTGAGGAAGGCCGTACAAGTCCTGCTGTCACAAGACAGTTGCATGCATGCTGCAGCCCAGGGCCCTTGTCCTTCCAACCCCTTCTGTTTCCCTAGCGTTGTACATTGGTTCATCAAGCCCCTTCTTTGCAGCATCAGAAATGCCTGAATCCTGAAAAACACCGCCATGGAGTTATTTTTGGCTCTCTTCCCTCCAGCCCTGGTGTCTGCCGCTCACTCGTCTCGTCGACAACCATTAACAGCTGTTAGAAGGGGCTTTCAATTCCCTGGCTTCTTGCTGAAATGCTTTAACACCAGTTTTCTATGAGCTCAGCTCCACCAGAGAGGTGAGAGAAAAATGGCAGGAGAGTTACGTAAAATCCCCTTCATCTGGGGAGTCAGGTTTTTCTCCCTTTTGTGCAGGAAAACTAAGCCTCTGACAGAAGGCACCACCCGGCTGAGTCCCTCTGGAGGCTGACAAATTCGGAGGATCCCATATGATGGCCCCTGAGGTGGCCCTGTGTCATTCTCAGGGGCACATCAAGGATTACGGGACATCTGTACATCCTTGCTGTGAGAATTTTAGCATCCTGCCCTCACTGAGCTGCAGCCACCTCAATGCAGCCACCTCACTGCAGCATCTGGAGCTCTGGACTAGACACAGAGGAGATGGCCTGTCACCACGGAGGCTGGAAGGTGCTGCCAGGGCCCCCTGAGGCCACCCACAAAGCCAGACCCCCACCAGCCTCTCCAGGAGCCCACTGCTGCCAGTGAAGCTCCCAGGTGGCCTTCTTCCCTACAAAAGATTGAGAACTATGGCATACGTTTGGAAAGTTCTGTGCTCCTTGTCAGTGTTAATCCATTCATTCTCACCAGCCCCGGGAAGGGTCCTGATGACGTTGCTGATGAATGCTTAACGCTCCACATCTGCCAACACTTTGTCACCTTTCACAGCTTCACTCTTTTTGAGCAGCCCCTCGCCACCGCCGGTTGGGGGGGGGGGTGACGCATATCCTCTCCACGTGTTTCAGGCAGGAAAATATGAGAGACCACGTCCAGGTGTCTCCCACCTCAGCACTTGGCCAGAATAATTATTTAGCCTCCTAATCCCAGTATTTCCCACCATCTGAATATTTGTAGCCCAACTTGGAAGGGAAGTGATTTCAAGTGGTAGATGAAAATCTTGTTTTTGAAATCACTGTATTTATTTTAGTATGTATTAGAAAAAAGTGTAACTTACATGTTACACCTGAGATTTCACAGACGGTATTGCTTAGGATGACTTTCTTTCTAAGCTAAATTTATTTTTAAAAGAAAGTGAGTTGCCTTAGAGAAATTTTTTTAAATTGTGACAGTGGGTCATAAGTGTCTGCAGTTTGGGAAACACTCCATAATTCAGTACTTTTTCTGTCCATTCGTCCTGGTGGTTTGTACGGTCCCTACCCAAAGAAAGCCACAGTGGCATCTTATCAAGAATATGGGTCATGCCTATTTTCCTAAGTTTTCTGTAAAATATAACGACATATAAGGCTTTTTGTATTAAGTACATGTAGATGAAAATACCTTTTGTATGTGTTTTTTGGTTTTCTGATTGTTATATTTCTTCCAAAATAGTCTCGCTCTCTGGCTTGGGTCCCTCAGCGTGTATACTGCTCACCTGTTTCAGTACCCCTCCTCAGGGTGAGGATACAGGACGATGCTCCCCCTGCCGACTGCTTTGTGCTGAGAGTTTCTTCAGGTCTCGCTTAGGTGATTTCCACGTGTCCTTTCTCAGTTCTCTGGAACCACACCTCTGCCTCCCTCCCTTCTGCTCTTTTCACGTTTCA
This sequence comes from Camelus dromedarius, assembly GCF_036321535.1. Classification (NCBI taxonomy): domain Eukaryota; kingdom Metazoa; phylum Chordata; class Mammalia; order Artiodactyla; family Camelidae; genus Camelus; species Camelus dromedarius. The sequence goes on from NC_087441.1 coordinate 59,341,922, forward strand.
ACTCAGTGAACTTCTAAAGAAGGTCTATGTGTTTGGCTATTGTGGACATCCTCTTAACTTAAATATAACTTCCCAAGAATGGATATGGAGGCTGATGGATTTGATATCAATAACCCCACTTTCTGTTATGTAGGGTAGAGAGGGGACATAGCAGGAGGCGAGGCAGGACAGGTCAGTTGAGCCCAATTATAAAGAGCTTTGAATGCCATGCTTGAGGGGCTCCGCTTTTATTCTACAGGAAGCGGGTTGACAAAATGATTGTCACTAGGAAGACAACTCAAGCAGCAGTACCAAGGAGGGACCCAGGGAGAAAGAGACAATGACCAGGTTGTTGGGCAGTGGCCTCAACAAGAAGTAACCAAGGCCATAAAATTAGGCACGTTTGTTGGAAAAGAAAGTGATAAATAACTTTGAAAAACTGAAGAAAAACAGAAAAGACCTAAAATTGTATCATAGTGGTTTTTTGCCTATGCTATATATTTTTATTACCTTATGTAAAAATTATATATATATTTTTTTAACTGAAGTATAGTCAGTTACAGTGTATCAACTTCTGGTGTACAGCATACTGTCTCAGTCATACATATACATATATATATATATTCATTTTCATATTCTTTTTCATTAAAGATTATTACAAGATATTGAATATAGTTCCCTGTGCTGTACAGAAGAAATTTGTTTTTTATCTATTTTTATATATAGTAGTTCATATTTGCAAATCTCAAACTCCCAAATTTATACCTTCCCATCCCCTTTCCTCCAGGTAACCATAAGATTGTTTACTATGTCTCCAAGTCTGTTTCTGTTTTGTAGATGAGTCCATTGGTGTCTTTTTTTTTTCTTTTTTTTAGATTCCACATATGAGTGATATCGTATGGTATTTTTCTTTTTCTTTCTGGCTTACTCCACTTAGAATGATGATCTCCAGGTTCACCCATGTTGCTGCAAATGACATTTTTTATGGCTGAGTAGTATTCCATTGTATAACTATACCACAACTTCTTTATCAAAATTATAAACAATTACAAAGAAATATTAGTAATGTAATTCTAGCCTTCAGAAATAAAAATACATTTGTTATCTGTCAGTTTTTCTAAGTATTTTTACATATACACATGTTTTCCCACCAATTCCAATCATACAGTTGTATTGTAGTGTTTAATTATACATTCATCAACTTACTTGTTTATTACCTGTTTCTTCCTCTAGAGCAGTGTTATCCAATAGCATTTTCTATGATGACGGAAATGTTCTGCACTGTCCAATATGGTAGCTGCTAGTCACACGTGGCTGTCAAGCAATTGAGATGTGACTAGAGTGACTAAGGAATTGAATTTTTAATTTGCTTTAATTTTAATGGTAATGTAAACAGTCACGTGTGGCTAGGGACCACCATATTGAACAGTGCAGGACAAGAGTACAGGTTCCAAGCATCATGCTTGCCTTGTTTGCCATTCTGTCCCTAGAGCCCCTCACAGTATCTGGCACATAATAGGTGCTCGGTAAGTCCTTAATGGGTGAATGAATAAATAAAAAGAAACCCTATAAAAATGGAGGCAAGGATTATGTCCTGTGCAAACCACTATACTTCTTTATGGAAAATTTTGGCCTCCACTTAAGAAGGAGGAAGATGGAGATTTCCTATAGGCATTTAGGATATTTCCCAAAGGTTTAAACTGAACCTCCCAGCATGTGTAGGTGGAGCAAAATCATAGATGAAAGTCAGCCATATGGTGGGAAAATCCAAGATCAGGGTCTGTTCTGTGGTCCCAGCCTTCTTGGTCTTCATTTCTGGCTCTTACAATGCGCAACACCCACGCTTTTTCTTGAAATATGTAAAGGCAGTAATCAAAATGGTAAAACATATCTTAGGAGGAATGAGAAAAAAGAAAATGTGTTAGAGCAGCTTTATTAGAATGGCTGTAGAGATATGGGGGAGATCACACATGATCTGGAGTGAGGTGCTCAGGACTCAAGCCTGGTGACATGGGCAAGGTGCTTAAACTCTCCACGCATCACAGTTTCATAGAAAATGAGAATAAGAATCATAACACTTAGCAAGTTGGGAGGAAGAAATGACATAATAGTAGGAAAAATTCGTGTTTTATAATCCGTAAAGTTCCAGTGAGATGTTTATTATAATTCACACATGCATGGGAGTTATATCTGAATGTACGTCTGAAAGGCACAGTGACATTAAAATACAATTCTGATATGTGCCTCTCAGAAAAAGAAGTCATCAAATTCTACACACTTATATTCAAAAAAGGACTGAAACAATCAGAAAAAAAAGACTTTTATCTCTCTCAATATTAAAAAAAATAAAAAGCTCAAAAAGGGGAGGGTATAGCTCAGGGGTAGAGTGTGTGCTTAGCATGCATGAGGTCCTGGGTTCAATCCCCAGTACCATTAAAATAAATAAATAAATAAATCTAATTACCTACCCCCCCCACCAAAAAAAACAAGCAACAACACTCTGAGAAAGCTGATAACACCACTTCCTTCTAGTAGCTTATGATTCAGTAGTGCTTGTTGCCAGAAGTTCATAATCCAGTGGCTACCTCCCCCTCCCTGTTTGCCCAAGACCACCTCCCACATGCCATTGCAGCCCTGCACACTCTTCCCCCATCTTCCTTCCCTGCCTTTGGCCTCCTAACCTAGCAATATCTTTAGACTCTTTTCCCCGTGAACTGAGCCCCAACATTCCCCCACCCCTGCAACCGTGAACTCAGAACTTTGGCAGCCTTTGTGGCCTTCCCCTAAGAAACATCTCCAGCAACCCAGGTCCCACAGAACCACCACTTTCCCTCCTGCCCCATCCCCTTCTGCCCTTCTTCACTCTCTGTGACTGATAGCAAAGAGTTGTTATCACTCCACTTGCACTCACCGTTCACAGACAGAGAGCTCTACTAACCCTGTCAAATCCTATCACATTGACTGCGGTGGATCAAATCACATGTTTCCCGTAGGTAACAACTACTTACAGGAAAGCCTCAAAATTTGGCCCGTGTGTCAGGCTCTCCAAGCTGTGCCCCAGATCCAATATTCCTGTTGAAAATAGTTACTACAGTGCCACCTGAATTATTTTCTCATAGTACATCATCCCATTTCTTCAAGACTTTCTTAAATATGACTTCTTTTCTGATCTTTTTGTCATTTTATTTCTTTGAGTTTAATATACTTATTAAAATAAGGGGCTGTAACTGTAAACAATTTAAAAAATGCTCGTCAATTCAGGGAACCTGAACATGGGTTTTCAGCTTTTACCATAGTATTCCCCAGTATTCTTCTTCCCTGAGAACATGTTCTCTTTCTAATCATATTTCAAGACAGGAATCACTATATCCTAGTGGCATTCATCATACATAAGCTTAAATAATTATTTTCTGTCTTGTATTTGGGTTGTATCTTTTTTCTTCCCCAAATATTACCATATAATTAAGCCTATCAGAATTTATGCCATTTGTCATCTTTAAACTTTAATTCTAATTCAGGCATGCTTAAAGGGTGAAATGGTAAATATGCTAAAATTACACAAAAGATACATAGAATGAAAGTAATATATTTTAAAATTCTATGGTATTAAGAAATAAAAGTTACACAGACTTCATAAAAAAGGGAAGGAAGCAGTACGAATCCAAGATTCAGTACCTTCCAGTGGAGGCCCGCAGGGTTATGCAGATACACTGTTAAGTGATTAACATACCTAAGGTCTGGGTTCTCAGGCAGGTGTCCTCAGGGCTGAAAGGCATTTAAAAAAACCCACACCTGGCCCTTCTGGAGGGTAGCCACTCAGGCATGGTACCTGATAGTAAGGGTTAGCCCCAGTGGTCCAGCTCTATTCCCAGACCTGCCACTGTGAACGGCATAACCTGATGATTCTAATCATAAGCACAGATTACCCCAGGGTACTTATTAAGCACATTTATATACAGTATTGCTACACATAGCCCCATGTTCATATGTAAAACCAGGTGTGCTTTTCACTTTTCGTTTTACCAAGGCTGGTATGAGGCAGGGGGGTCCTCCCCTGAAACTGACTTTTTTTTCTCTAGTATGCAAGTTACATGACTGTAAGAAGAATCTTCACTTCACGTTTGCACTACTTGAAACATTTCCATTGTTTCATGCACTGATCTCTGCAAATGCAGGTTACATTTTTGGTGGCCCGGTGGCCAAGGACCAAAGGCTAGGAGAGGCAGTTTAGATAAATTGCATTCCAAAAGTTTGTTAAGAAGTTAGTTGTTTGAACCTCGAGTGTCTTTTTTTTCTGGCAACAGGTTATGAATAGCAGTTAGTTTCCTAAATCAGCTCCCAAATCTCATATCTGTATCACCTTTTGTTTTTGTTTTTATATATTCAGTGAACAGATATTTATCATCATGCAAAGAGAAGGAAATTAATTCTATAGTCTACAAATAAGTGAAAGATTATGATATTACAAAGGAGGAGTAGATAATTCTAATGAGAGTATGAGAGAAGGCCTTGGGGAGGAGAGGAGGTGTGTGTAAGATTTCGATATGTGGGAGAAGGCTCTCGAGTTTAGTGTCCCTCCAGTATAAGCCTGCCACACCTTTCTATATTTCGGTCATGGCAGCTTGTGCACTGCCTTGTAATTGAATTATTGCTTGTCTGTCTCCTCATTTAGACAGTAAGATCCTTCTGCAAGTTTTCTGAGTGGTGGTAGTGGTGATGTTATTTTTAATCTGCAGATGGACCATCTAGAACCATGGCAACATGGCAGCCATTTGGTTAACGTTTGTCAAATAAATGAAGGGTATCCTTTAGGAAAGTTCTAGAGGCAGGATAATGTGTAGTGTATATTAGGTGGGAGTAGGAGGAAAGACTGGAATGGAATCTTTGAGGGCGAGAGGCCTGATCGCCAGCAAAGATGCTCTCATTGGATTCTAGTTCTGATGCACTTTTTTTTTCAGCCACACCTAACCTCTATTCATATTGTTATTGTTTTATGGGAAAATTCTTTGGAGTTCCAGCTGAGAAACCCATCTCCTCCCAGTGCCAAGGATGCAGGAGCTTCCTCTGGGAGGGATAGAGATGTATGGATTGATATGAATGAACTAGTAGATCTGCCTCCACCGACTACCCTAGGAGTTCACAGTCGGCGAACAAAGGGCAGGTTTGTTCTCGGCTGAGCCCTCCTGAGGGCTTGCCTGCCGTTCACTTTTAAGTCTAGCTTATTCTTAAAGTGGGGGCTGTTTATTAATCAGGACCAGCATGTGTTTTATAAAAATGCTTTCAGTATCAGATTCTCTTTATTTCTACCACTCGCACAAATATACGTGAACATTTTTGCTTAGGTTTTCTTTGCATTACGAAGTTCTGTCTCTCCCTCCTCCCTTTTAAAGTTGTGAGTTAATGTTTCATGTTTATTTGCATTTTTAAAAATCTAACTCAACCTGCCCAGTAAATTTAGGTGGGATCAGCACTCGCCCCAGCTGATGGCAAACAGCCTGGCCTCTGGGCCAGGCAGCCTCTCTGGCTGGCTGCAGAGTTCTCTCTCTAGGCTTTGGTTTCACCACTATAATTAGGAGTGAGAAGCCTCAAGTTAATTACAATGCATGAATGGGAGATATTCCTAGACTTATTTGCATTCATTACTTGCTGGTAGTTTCTCTGTTGAGGTCTCCATCCTTGTTTGTACAGAGCTTTTGGCAGTGTTTCTGCAGTTGGTGTGTGAATTTTTATGATCTGTTGCATGTTATTCATGCAATTTCCTGCCCTGTAATGGTATCAGTTTTCCAGACGCAGAGGAATACAGACTAAAACCCAGGAGCCTGCATTAGCATAAAATGTCCCAGTTCTGTCAGTTTGATTAATTTGTCTCTTTGTCTCCACTCTATATGATAAGTGCTATTAATGGTTGCAACACTTCATATGTCAAAGTCTTTCTTCCTAATGACTTGAAAATGCGGTTTATTTCCCCCTTTTTTGTATTATTTTTCTCATTTAGCATTCCACTCAAGTATAGATTTATGCCATGCTCTTTCATTATCTTACTGGTTGCAGCACTGGAGTGATTACATATGGTGTAGAGTACGCGTAAAGATGTGATCCCAGGGGCAGCAGCTGCTGATGCAAGCTGAAAACAGAGCCAGCGCACGCTCAGCACTTTTCCCAGAGGCCTTTTATTTATTAGTAGCAGTCTCGATACAGGACAGCTTGGATCCTCATTTAGCAAGATGACTTTTTGCCTTTCCCAACACTGCAGTGACTTTGCTCTATTTACTGACGCTGCTGTGTAATTTTTTTTAACCGCCTTGTATCTCAGCAATGACTTAACCTAACAGAAATTGTAATATCATCTCGATATATAATGAACTCAAGAAACGACAGGCTCCATTTGAAGTAATGGAGCTTGACAGATCTAAGGTTTAAATTAAATAATCCTGTTTGTAAGACAGCATTTGTACATGGTACACTGCTTTAAAATGAATTTCTATTCTTCTCGAGTGCTTCGTACACCGTTTTTAGTGCTTTCCCTTTCAAAAGGACTTTTTTTTTTTTCCGAGAAAGAAATGCATTGCCAAGCCAACAGCTCTTTCATAAGGAAAAAATAAAATGAAATTTTTTTTTTTACCCATTTCAATCACTGAACTGGAACCAGGATCATTAATGATTTGAGATGGGTAGTTATTAATCCAAGCTGGCAAATCCAAATAGCACAGACTTTTCTATCAGCACAGAACATCTGTGATGGAAATATAATAGCGGAATTTAGGGTTAAGAGAGTAGCTAACCTTCTGCACATGTTTTAGTTTCAAATAGGTATTTTTTCAATAAATCTGAAGAGTCCTAATGATGAATATATGTATGTATTTTCTGAATAAATCCAAGAAGAACTCTTATTTTGTAAGGTCCTTCTTCTCACTGAGAGATGTACCTTAGACAGGATAAGGAGGAAGTTCATTGTACATATTAGCAGATAGCGTCAAGCTATCCTCACTGCATGATAAAATTTTCCAAATTGCAAAAATAAAAAAATAACATTCTAAAAGTTTATAGACAGATGACAATTTAAGAGTATTACTTATTGGCAAGACCTAGTGATCTGATGAGGAAGTCTTAGGAAAAACGAATTTATAAATAGAGAGCAGACCTCCTCCTGGTGAAGTAGTAAATGTGGGAGGCAAGTTAGTAAATTTGCTTTTTGCTGTTTTGTGTGTGATTTTAACTGCTCCAGAACCAAGCAGGCATCAGAGAAGGGGAGCTGGGTAATATCCTCCTTAAATTTGTCATTGCCCTGAAATAGTCCCATGGGTTCTTCTGTTAGGTAACAGAGATTTTATTAATTCCATGATTGAATGAAAGTTACATAGGGTAAACACATGATTTCCTGCTGGCTTGGGTTTAAAATTAAAACAGTGATTCATGATAAAGAAATACATTTTACAATTGTTTCATTTTAGTGGGTATATGATCCATAATGTTGTTGAAAGAACGGTAATTCAAACCATTCCTGAAATAAACTAACCAAGGGCACTTCAGCTGAGTAAGAGAAGCCCCCCCCCCCCGCCTTTTCCTGCCCACATGCATAACTGCAGGAGAGAGCGTAAGACCAGAGCATTCCATCAGCTATGATCCTTGTGGTTCATCTATTCTTTCAAGTTTGTTTGGGAGTTTAGACGGCTAATGATTGTGCTGCTGTCATGAGGGTAAGGAGTCCTTGCCCTGCCTTAAAGACGCGCTGGGTTGGAAGAGATGGAAGGCAGGCAGGAGCTTGCCTGCAGCTACTCTGCCTGCTTTCCTACTCTTTTCATTTTGCCTTCCTCTCTCTCCCTCCTGTCCTGTTTCCCGTTCTCACATACAAAGAGCACCCAAGCTTGTCTCCGGGCTCATCCCTAATTCCCTGCATTGTGACACAGTAATGTTATAGCTGGTTTCATTCTCTGTCTAGTGACCTCGGAACAGTGGGTGATCTTGCTTGCTATGAGAGAAGTGATACTCAGGCATGACAGAATGAATTAAGGATAGGGTTTAAGTATTAATTCTTAATTTCCTACCTGTGTTTCTAAATTAGATTCAGTGTTGTTACAACTGGGAGAGCGTGAGCATTTATATGTATGTTTGTCTGTCGCCAAAACCGTGTTTGATCAATTGAATTGACCTTGTTTTTCTCCTGAAACACATCGAAGGTATTATGAAACAAGCAGCCCAAATGAAGAAAAACATTTTGCGTATCTTGTCAAATATTTCATGGGGACTTCTGAAGGCTATTTCCCTTCTGCCACCAGATCTGAAATGAGAACAAAAGCATTTCGTTTTTGATAAGTGGGACTTGGTTCTTTTCTGAAACCTTTTCATTTCCAAGCTGTCTTACAAGAGTTATCTCAGTTGGGGCTAAGCTTTCCAATAATTGATGGAGGGTCTGAAGGAGACTCTTGGAGTCCATGGTACAGCAAGGGGCTTATAAACCAAAGACTAAAGGAAGAAATGCATCAACAGATAGAGACCAAGCAGAGAAGGAAGGAGGAAACCAACTTTATTGAGCACCTATTGTGTGTCTGTGAATATGAAAATAATTTGAGCAATAAAGATTTTAGTATCAGAGGAACAAAAGAAGACGTTCAGGAGACTTACACGGTTGGTTTTCTTTTAATGGATCACTGTGTTTTATAGAAGTGTTTGAATAGAAGAAAGAAAGGGGGGGGGAAACAGGAGAAAAACAAGAAGCTGTTATTAAAGACTGTCTAAAGAGGTAGTAATAAGATGGAAGAATCTCAGCCACTAAGACGGAACTAAGTCAGAGCTAGCAAGTAGAAATGTAATACTCATTTTTGTTTCTGTATTCCGTTAGCAAACTTTCTACCTCTTCCAATTTTTGAAAACAGAGAAGAAGTCTGCAGCTGAAGCTTTGCCTGGCTCTCAGCGTAGGGTCTGCCTCACCCGGAAAACATCCTCAGGGAGCCCCAAATCAATGGGATTCTTTCAGTGGATAACACAAGCCAGTTTTGAGTCTGATTTAAAACTCACTGTATAAATCCCTCCTGGCTTGCTACAGCTGTGAGTGTCCTCTTTTCTATTGCCGACTCTTTCAGTAAAATATACATCCACTCCACTTCGCACACTTCACATTTCAAGTGGAAGAGAGCTGTTTGAAGGCCTACTCTCAAAACTGACTTGTTGGACCTCGTAGAACCTGCTTTGAAACCTACCACGAGTATAGATATGTATGTGCTTACTCTTTGAAAATGATCTTTGATCCAAGAAAATTATAGCATTTGTATTTATGGACATGCAGTTATGCACAGAGTTTTCTTAAGCTGTTGTAAACAAGCTACAGCCCACATCTCTCTGGTTTGGGTTATGTCCTGTTCTTCTAAGAAGATCCATATGCTTCATTAAGCTAAGATTTATGAGCAAAGCCAGCAGATAATAATGGGGCAGTAATTTTTACATATCAGTTTTGACTTGGTGCCCTTAATTGGCAGCAGGGAGAAATATGAAAAGATCTTGCTAGCGCAGCAGGATGCATGGGAAGTAAGAAAGTCAAGGGGATATTTTTCTTCTATGATATATTGGGAACTATAAAACCTTGGTCTTAAAAATCATCTGACCCAGCACTAAGGAAAAAGGCTGTATTTTATCTTGGGTACATCCTTATGTCTGATACGGTGATGATGACGATAAAAAAAATCTGTCTTGAGCATTCACTAGGCGCCAGGTACTGCTCCATGCAATTTACATGTTTAATTCATCGACGCCCTGGGATTGCTACCATTATTTTCCCCATGTGCCAAATGAGGAAACTGAGGCAAGAGAGATAATTAACTTGCTCAAAGATCAGCTCCTAAATGAAGAAGCCCAAATATAAGCCTGGGTAGCCTGACTCCAGAGCCTCATGGTCTTAACCCCTTGCCTCGCTGCTGACAGTAGTAACACTCACTAAAGATGCTCTTGCCGGGTTTTTGACGGGTGGGAAGATAAGGCCAGTCATCTGTAGGCATGGAGACAGCAAGTATCTCCGGCCCTTGTTCAAGGTTTCCCTGTGCCAGACGGAAGTCCCCATAAACTCAGCACTAGAAATGTGCCTTTCCACAAGAAATAATGAAAAGGATGCTGAAAAAAATTAAAATGTAAAATGATAGCAAAGAGAAAATACCTGAAGTCTGAAATTCTCATTTTTTTCTTCACTTTACCCATGGATGACCCCTCACATCACTTGACCACATAAAGACCTGATATCAAGGTCACCTTGGCTTCCACGAGGAAATGCCTTTGTCTGCAGGCTCAGTTTTGAAGCACTGGAGGCATAGGACTCATCTAAGAAACCAGTTCTTACAGATTTTGTAATAAACCAGTGTGGCAGTCAGAGTAACACCCCCCAAAGATGTCCACATCTTAATCCTCTAAACCTGTGAATGTGTTACCTTACTTGGCAAAATGGACTTTGCAGATGTGATGAAGTTAATGATCTTGAGATGGGAGATCATCCTGGATTATCCATGTGGGTTCAGTGTAATCACAAGAGTTCTTATCAGAGGGAGGCAGGAGGGTCAGAGTGAGAAAGTCCACTTTGCAAGGAAGTCCACTCCAGTGACGATGGACGATGCTATGGAGAGCCTGGCCATGGACCTGGTCAGCTGCGCCACAGTTATCACCAAAACCAATGGACAGGACCTGGCAGGAAGGTTGCCTTTCCCTTGCCTTTTCCCCATCTCTGACCATAGCTATTTTCAATGAGCCATCTCGAGTTATACCAGTCCCTCTCTCTTCCATTCATCTTTCTTTAAATTTTTTAAAAAATGGACTCCTCACATTCTGTAAGAGCCTTCATCTCTTTCTCACTGCCAAATCAGAATGATGGGTTGGGCAGGCTTGCTGTTTTTACCAATCCTACATCATGCAGTAGCTAAAATAACTGACTAGCATCAATGGTTGTCTTCCCTTAAAGAAAGCTCCAGGCTACAGAATTCTGAGCCACAGCCTTCTCAATAATTTATGACTTTGAATCCTAAACTGCCTTGGTTATTCCTGTGAACTTTAATTCCTGCTGTAACCATCACACCGGAAAGTGTCCCAAATAGCTTCCAATGGGAACCTTGTTCTTACCAGTGTGGAATCCAGGGTATGGCTTTGGTGAGTTAGAAGCACTGTGACCCTTTTGTAATCCTTCTTAGTCTTGAATTCGGTTCTCACACCTCACCAGCTGTTCTTCCTAACAGTCTCTCTAATCTGTCCACACCTCCCTCCCACCATCACTGCTGCGTGCAGGCCAGAACTGGCACTTGCCTGGACTCCTGTGAGCAGAATGCCCCCTGTCCAGGTTGTTCCCCAGATACAAACAGAGTCATTCCCCCCACTGTTGTCCTGTTTAGACAAATTCCAGTGGCTCTCCACTGTCCACCAGTCTCCTCCACATGACCTAGAACAACCTTCCTGCTGCTCCCCTGGTCACCTCGCTAGCATCACCTGTGGCCACCCCAGTACCCCACAAGCCCACCACCCCGGCACCCCCATAGCTCTACTTCTGCCATCCCACACTGTGTGCTGGGTGCTCTCCCGTGTCTTTGCACATTCCTCTTCTTCCACGGGCACCACCAGTGCCCACCCAGTACTTAGCTCATCCTCACTCAGGCTTCTGCCTGTCATGCATGACCTCAGAGTGAGATGCCTCCTGCCAGCATCAGGACCTCCCCACTCCAGCTCTTATCATGCTGTGCTGTGACCACCTGCTGACTTGTCTCTGTCCCATCCACCTAGAAACTTCAGACCAGGCACCCTTTCTTCCTTGTCATTGTTTTATCCCCCTAGCACCTGAGACTCTGTGGAACTGTGGGAGGTGGCCAGTATGCATTTGGGAAAGACATAAAGGAATCTGTACTCTGTATTACCAGCCACATCGCAGAGGGTGAAGCCTCTATAGGAGACAACGCTTGGTCTCCCTGCCTCATCCTGGGTGACACACTCCTCAGCCCACACACCTGCTCCTGCTAAGGTGGAACTGGGATCCACTGGTCTCCAGTGAGGCTGCATGCTCTCCATATTGCCACACATGCTCCCATATCACCATGTGGCAAAGGCGGAATAAAACGAATAGGGGAGGACGGCCAGCTATTAAGTGGTATTAACCGCAGACAGATTCAGCAGTTCATAAAGTAACGCTATCATCCAGGAAAAACAAAGAATGAACTAAATGGCCTTTTAGGTCTGCTTTCGTTCTGATCAGCTAAAAATGTTTTCTGTGTGATGAATAACCAACAGGTTCCAATTCTCTTTTCCCCACTCCCTCCCCCAAAATACAGCATTCCGATTCCATATATTTCTTCAGGCAGCTGGCTTCTCTTTGCCTTGTTCTCTTTCTCCACCTGGCCCTGCGACCCAGATCTGTACATCTCTTGTGTCCTTGTGCTCCCTCTCCTGGTCTATTCTGCTTTTCAGCAAGACCACTTTTCTAGAATTGGGCACCCCCCCCTCCTGTGGGGGCCTTGCAGGGAGGAGGGAGCCAGCCTGCAATGCGGGGCTTGTTGTAAGACCCGTGTGGGTTCAGAAACAGCTTCACTTCTTCTTCGTGGTTTGCAGTCCAGCTTGACGAAGTGAAAAAGGGCCATGCTGGCATGGAAAAGAAACGTGCCTGGCATCCTTTTTGAGAAATGAAATGCTCTCCAGAAATAAAAAACAAAACAAACATTATAATAAAAAACACTTGAGTACATTTTTGAAAATAGGCCTCCCTAGAGATAATACAGATACGTGTAGGGTGTGCCCTATCGGTTAACAGTGCTAATTACCTAACTATCTGGTCGGGGCAATAAAAACCCCTTTGACATTGTGTTCCTTCCATATGCCAGATAAAGTGTTCCGGTGTCTGCTCTGTGACCGGGGAGGAGAAAAGACTGTTTTCTCCTCGCATCACAAGGCGTGGTCTTCGCAGCTGGTGGGGGGCAGAGCTCTGCTGCAGGGGCCCAGGCTGGTAACCGGGCAGCACAGGACCCCACCCCCAAGCTGCCGGGACAACACGCCCTTGGGAAGGAGACCCAACGTCACGTGGCCTTCGTGCCTCAGTGTCCCCTGGAGCTCCCCGAGAACTCTGACCCTGCCCAGCATCTTTGTCTTGTTGCAGTTGCTTCTTAAGACAGTTCATAATTTTACCTGGTTACCTTACATTCTTTTTTTTTTCTCCCCTTCTGAAATATCTTCCCTGCTGTGTCATTGTTTTCTTCCTTTAGTGAAAAAAGAGGATTTTGAGTTTGCTTCTTCTCGGGCTAATCTAGAAGCATCCCTCCACACGCGCGCGCACACACACACACACCCCTCCAGATACAAACTCCTGTGATTCTCACTCGGCACGCTAAGGAGGACCCGTTGGCTGGTCCACTCAACTCTCCCAGCCTTGGCTTTCAAACCAGCCTCCAGCTCCTGTAGCTCCTGTAGCTCCTGTAGCGACAGTACACGTGTGCCCTCCTGAAGCCCCATCTGTTTTGCTCTATGGTTTTCTATGCACCATCAGCCTCTTCCCAACAGATCATTTCTGTTTCTACCAAGGCATCCCTTTTACAAGGTACAGTTGAAGTTTCACTTATGTAGATGGGGCAGAGGGCACTGGTTTCTCTCCAGCAGACGAGGATGTTAAATCCTAGGTGCTTATGAAGATTCTTTTCCGGAAAACTGTGAGGCTGGTTTTGACATTTGCCAAGGTCAGGATTACAATATTTGGAGGGCAGAGGTTCACTCGCATGGGTCTTGTGCTCTCCTGTCTTCCAGCCTGCTCCCGTTCAGGCTCAGTGCTCTTGGATAGCCCATTCCCGCCCCTCTTCTCTCATCTTCTGTTGTACTCGGAGTCTCAACAATGGATAGTTTAATGTTTGGTTATTCTCCACAGCTGTGGCTAATACACTGTGAGTTCCTCCAGAATAAATCTATAGTTTTTGCTTCTTTCAAGTTCACCTCAGTACCCAACGCAGCAAATGCTCAAGTAAATATATTTGGATTGATTACTGACTCACATCTTGTTTATGGAAAACTCCTAGGATGTACACACAAAAAATCCCCATGGTCCCAGCACTTCTCTGTGATCTAATGACTTCCTTTCATTGAACCTTTTGTGAATACTGTACCGTCTGATTGACGTGAAAATGTGACCCTTTGTTAATTCTTTTTAAATGTGTAATACTACTGCTTTCTAAAGAGGAATAACAAGCTCTTCTTCACAACACATCTGGATATTTGCCAGATTGTTTCAGAATACACGTAGGTGACACATGAAAAGCAGACCATCAGGAATTTCTCACCAAGGCAGGCACAACATTCACATAACAATGCAAAACAGCACTGTGATTAAATGCCGGGCTGGCAGGCAGGGGGGCGTGTCTATAAGCAGCAGCTATTGTCCACGTTTCAGGGGGCATCCTATTTAATTGCCACCCCCCTTGCAAAGGCGTCCCCGGCCCTTGCATTCCGTACTGACGGACACCCCCTCGCCTGTCCTCCACGGATGTCACAGACACAGCTGGATTCGATAAAGCAAAGTGAGGAATGCACCCGGGCAGTGAGCACAGCTTGAGCAAATGCTAGCAGGCCAGAGAAAGGCTGGCAATCTGGCTCAAGACCAGAGATCCCAGGAGATGAGACTAAAAAGCGAGCTGATAGGGGGGAAATCGGGAAGGTCAGACAGAAGAGAATTAAGTTTGCTGTCTCAGGCAGGGCATCGCTGCTTAAAACATAGTCCATGTCGGGAACATTCACCCAAGGGCTCCCCGGGCTCCTTGTGACTGAGGATCCGGAAAGATCAAGATGAGGAGAGAGGAGAGGTGGTACCCACAGAGAGGAGAATGGTTGTGAGCCGAGAAGTGGTGTTAGTTTTCCCTTTTGCTTTGAGTCTCAGTACTTTTACCACAACGATGACTCTACCTAGAGATTCTTAAGCCCTGGCCTCCTACACTTGTCAAAGAAAGAAATGACAGTGCTGTCCAGACACCTGCTAGCTTGGTTGAGGTTTTCAAAGCTACACCACTCTGGAAAGCTGCTGGTAATCTGCTGTGGATGAACTCTAAGGTTCCCCCTCTCCCCAGAGCCAAATGTTTCCTGCTATAGTAGTGTGAGGAAACTAGCTTGTTTTCCATCATGGTTTGTTAGGTTTCTGATTTCCGACTTCAGTGACTGAAATCCCATCAAAATCCTGGAACACCCCCAGGTAATATAGGAGCCTTCACTTGCATCCTTAAAGGTATACTGAGAAATACTTTGATTCACCCAAAACAAGAACACCTAGTGTTCTGGAGATTTGGTATTTGTCAGAAATCCAAAGTTTCCTTTTAGGATGTTTGGATATCTCTACATATAGTAGAAAAGGTGTTTTCCTAGTTGGGAGCTCTAAGTCACATTCAAAATAGATGGCCCAGAACAGCCTCCAGGGTGCCTTCTGGATGCACCTGTGACCTATTTCCATTTCTCGCCATCCCCTGAGTTAGCATGAAAAGTGTGTTTCAGCCCCACAGAAAGTGGACACAACCGCCCAGTCACTGGTGGAAATTCCTGCCTCACCTGCTTCAGAAGCAGAGCTACCACAGATACCATTGTCCAAAACAGGACCCTGCCCTCATGCCCCAGTGGTCTGTCGTCCTGGACACAGTGCTCTTCTCAGCAAAGGCTTGCTCCCAGTCCCCACTGATGTCGCTCGCAAGTATGGCACCCTAGTGTCCCAGGAAAGGCTGTGGAAGGCTACAGGGCTAAGCCCAGCAGATCCAGGCAAAAACAGCAGAATCAGCTCCCTCTTCATTCCCTCCCTTGAAGACAGGAATCACCTATAGAAAAGATTAGAACTAGAGGGGAGAGGTGGGGAAGTGACTGAGTGACAGACTTAACTTCATGCTCCAATCCAGGAGCTTGGGTATTGTGTCATAAGCAATTTCTGCAGCCCTGATTACTACAGAGCTGTGTGTTCCGTCTGCTGGTTCTATAGCTCCAGGGCAGCCATTGTCCAACTCACATATGGAAGCTTTGTGTTGATGGCCACTGTTTAAGTCCTCACAGAGCACAGATGGCGCCTGCATTGCATCAGCATTAACTATCCCCCACTGGCAGAGCCCATTGTGGAAACAGGAGAAGGGAGGACAAACCAGAAGTATACAATCTCTTTGCAAAACGTCTGGTTTCCATGTATGCATTTACCCCGGCTTACTGTACAGTCCTGGGTAACTCAGTCAGCGTGTCTCAGCTTCTGTTATAGGGTGGTTAGTAAAGGACTTAGATGAAGGAAACTGGACTGCAGAAATACCAGTATTGCTGTTGTATAATAAACTATGCCCGTAAGGCAAAATCGTAGCTTTGTTCCTTCTGTAAGGCACAGTAACACCCATTTCCACTGCAAACGGAAAAGCTCTGCTTGAGAGGATGATATGCATCTTCTTAGAATTTTTAGTGTTTGTGTCTCAAAAGCCTTTCAAATGTATTATTTAAATTTCTTCAGCACATCCCTATTTATTTATTCCTATTTTGCAAATGAAAGGGGGGAAATTGCTCAAGTTGTCAGGGTCAGATTACTTTCCCCACTTAAGACCAGTGGTCCTCCCCTGGTGGCACTGGGTCCTCATGGCTGTTGGAGTATTAGTGGAATGTAAACCTACTTGCTTCTAGAGGTCAAAGAGAAAATAACATTTCCCATAAGAGATGTGTGATCTGTCAGTTCTTCAGTTTTGATTTCAGATGGAAAAATCTGACTTCAGTTCTTGAAGGGAAAAAAAATTCCCTAACCAGGCATGACAGATGCCTTCAAATATGTGATGGATTGTCATGTGAAACAAGGACTCAGATTGTTTGCCTGCCCTAGCGGGCATTACTAGGGGTTAGCTCAATTCAGTTCAGCTAATAGTTATTGAGAACCTACAATGCACAAGGCTCATGCTTTAAACTGAAGGCAGGCAAGGGGTGAGGTGGGAAGGGAGACAAATATCCTGCTAATCTCATGACACTAGTTATTGCGGAAGCAAGCAGGTTTGACATTGATACGAAAGTGTGAAGCATTTGGTGAATCATTGGGTAAACCAAGGAGATGGGGAAGACGGAAGCAATGCTTATGGTTTCCAGTTTCTTTCCATCAGTGGGTCAAGCAGGAGTAATTAACAAACCGAAGTGGAGATTATTGCCAGGGTAATAAATAGAATTTCTTAGGTCACCCAAGGAACCTGACAAACAAAAGCGCATCACATTGAGATACAGCTATGAGAAAGGATTCTGTATCTAAGTTGAAAATGTAACCAACTGGGAAGAAAAGCAAGAGCAACACTGTATATCCAGCAGTTCTGTAAACAGGAAAGTCAAGAAACATGAGGGCAGGAGCCTTCCAAAGAGTGTTAGGAGGTAAGAAGATAGAGACACAAAATCGATAGTATAGAAGGAGCGCCTAATGGGTTACATAGACAGAGCGATTACAGATTCTGTGTTCCAAATCCCATTTACAAAATTAGGGCAAAAGAGAGGCATAATTCAGAACTTCACCTATATAAATAGCTATCAGAGTTCTCTTCAACTAATAAAAAAATACCTAAGTGATTATTGATTTGCCTTACTGGCAATTTCACCTTTAAGAGAGTAGAGAGTTCAAGACTCGAGTTGCTCTTTTGGTCCTAATACTGACTAACTAAAAGAAATTGACAAGAGTATACATGAGAGAATTCTTAGATCATGTCATTTTAGATAACGTGATAGTCAAAGAGGAGATTTAGCATGGTCCAAAGTATTTCAAGACCCTTTTCTTTTTATTGTGATTAAAAAAGCACGTGAAATTTACCATCTTAACCATTTTTAAGTGTCCTATACGAATGTCCATCAAACATCCATCTTACTGTAAACATAGTCACATTGTTATGAAACAGATCTTCAGAGCTCTTATAATCCTGCAAATTTGAAACGCTATACCCATTAAACAACCTCCTTTTCCTCCTGACCCCAGCCCCTGTAACCCCCATTCTACTTTCTATGTCTATGAATTTGACTACTTTAGATACCTCATATAAGCAGAATCATACAGTATTTGTCTTTTTGTGACTGGCTTATTTCACTTAGTATAATGACCTCAATGTTTATCCATGTCGTAGCCTGTGACAGGATTTCCTTTCTTTTTAAGGCTGCACAGTATTCCATTGTATGTATATACCACATTTTGTTTATCCATTCATCCACCGATAGACATATGGGCTGCTTCCATCTCTTGGCTATTGTGAATCGTGATAATATGAATACGGGTGTGTACAAAAATCTCTTCCAGACCTCACTTTTGATTCTTTTGGATGTATACCCAGAAATGGGATTGCTGGATCAAATGGTAGTTATGTTTTTATTTTTTTGAGGAATGTTCATACTGTTTCTCCATAGCAGTTGCATTTTACAGTCCCACCCATAACTCACCACCAGTGCACAAGGCTTCCCATTTCTCGACATCTTCATGAACACTTATTTTCTGTTTTTTTGCTAGCACCTCTCCTAATGAGTGTGAGGTGATATATTACTGTGGTTTTGATTTGCATTTCTCTGATGATTAGTGATGTTGAGCTTCTTTTCATATGCTTGTTGGCTGTCTGTTTATCTCTTTGGAAAAATGCCTATTTAAGTCCTTTGCCCTTTTTAATTGGCTTATTTGATTTTACTGTTGTTGTTGAATTATAGGAGTTCTTTATATAATCAGGATACTAACTCCTTATCAGATACAGGATTCACAAATATTTTCTCGCATTCCATAAGCTGCATTTTCATTCTGATGTGTCTTTGATGTACAAAAGTTTTTAAGTATGATGTAATCCCGTTTGTCTATGTTTGTTTTTGCTGCCTGTGCTTTTGGTGTCATTTCCAGGAAATTGTTGCCAAATACAGTGCCATGAAGCTTTTCCCCTCTGTTTTCTTTTAAGAGTTTTATAGTTTTGGGTTCAAGACCTTTTGAAAGTTTTTTTAAGAAGAGAAATGTAGAAATTATGATGGATGGGAAAGATGATTCCAGAAAGCAATAAATGCCCAAATGTGCCAGCTGTTCTCTGTTTAACTCAGATTTTTTTAAATGGTAGAAAAACATGAACAACTATGAAAAGATATATGGAACTGCAAAAAAACGGTATCAAGGAAACCCAAGCCCAAAATGAGTGGAGACCTTTCGAAGAGACACAGACAAGGAAAACAAATTTATGGTTCTGTTTGGAGCAAGAAGACCAGGAAACCAACAGCTGCTCCTTGGGGCTGACCATTTAGTATCAAGGATGACAAAGAGTCCTAAGTCACCTCTATATTTTGTGTCATGGAAAATGTCCGTTAGATCGGAAACTGAGAAAAACTTGGAGAAGGGAATGGAAACCCCAGGTAGACGAAAACACCTAAGTTCCCAGTCTGGATGAAGCAAAGCTCCCAAAGTATAGGGAAAAAAATTAGACATAATTATGGTACAACTTGTTAAGGTCAAAATCTTTGAGGAACTGTAGAACTCAGGAAAGCATCAGAAGTTGAGAGATCAGAAAATGGCATTATAGTTTCCATAAAAAGGGAGAAATTGGATCTTTAAAACTGACTAAAGAGCAATTTATATAATAGCAATTTCTGAATATTTAGACAAGTGTACACTCTTGGGTCAAGAAATCAAATCTGCAAGATTAAAACGGACACGTGACTTATCAGTAGCACGTTCTGAAAAAATACAAAGCTCAGAGATGGTAACTGACAGCGCCATAGTAGTAAGTGGCAATGAAATCAATCAGCACAGCTAGGAGATAGGACCTAGACTGAGGGAGGTGATAGTTCTGTCCTCTGTACCAATGGCTGGAGCATTGACTCAGTCCAGGTACCCTGCTGGGGATGTAGTCAAACTCAGGATATTTCAGACGAGGGCAATGAGGAGGGTATAGGAGTTCATAATGGGTTAGGTTTCAGGGATGGGAATTTTGGCTTATGAAGAACCATTGGGAGGCTCTGAGAGGGGACTGAACTCCCAAGACTAGACGCTTTAAAAAATATTTTTGTTTTCTGGTTGAACATCAAATGTTTGATGGTTGGTTGGAAATGACTAGTGGGGTCTAGGAGGTAAAACCAAACCTTGATTCAAGAAAATTCTGGTCTGTGAAAATCATAGGTTTCCTGAAAGAGGGGAGAGAGGGTCGTTCAAAATGGAAATTAGGTAATTTTTTTAAAAATCTTTTTAAAAATAATTTTCTGTTGGAGGTGGTTTTTCAAATGAAACTGTAAACCTAGATGCGGGTTTTACTACTTCATCACCAGTGAGTGGGATGCTTTTCACTTTCATTTCACACTGAAAAATGTAAAAAGTCGCTACTATTTTATACCTATTTTAAGATACACACTTATACTGAAATTGAATTTTTTAAAATTACTCTGTGAGTTTCATTATATAATCTTTCAGAAGAGAGACTTTCTGTTTTCATTGTGAGCTTTTTGAGTAAATATGAATACAGTACCTTACACTTGCATCACATATGACTTTTGCCTGTCACTTACCTGGGAACTATAACCATTTATAGCTGAATGAGAAAATAATTAAGGCCACACATGAAGGAGTGAGATGAGGGGGGTAAAACCACCCAGGCGAAATGAAGGTTCCACAGGGCCAAGGTGTTACCGGTTCCCAGAAAAGACAAGAATGAATGTTGATTCCTCCTTCTCTGTTTTCATTAACCTGAGACAATCAGATACCTAAGGTCTAGTTTCAGCTGTTACGTAGCCCCATGATAACTCATAGCCAACTGACACAAACAGGACCACAAGACATGCCCCCTAAACATCAGCTTTATTGGGCTGCCTCTTTTCGTTTGGAACAAAGCTCTAGAACAAAATAGCCCCCACCAGAAAGGCATTTCTGCTTGATGCCTTCCAGATTCCATGAACTGAAGCTGAGCTGAGCCTGCTAATTTATCAAATTCCTATGTGATCGAAGGGCTTCCTGGATTTACCAAGTATCGTCAGGCAAGAAAAGGACTTAGCAGTTATCATCATCCTTCAGGAGAAATCTAGGCGCTGAATCTGAATAATGTAAATAACGATAGAACCAAATGCGAGATTCACCCGTCTTCCTGCCCCCAGAAGTACCACATCCAGTTGGCCAGACTCCCTTGGATAGAGCCGTCTAAAACTGAATGTTTTATAGAGTGTAATTAAACTCACAATAATGTGTTTCCATATGAAATACCATTTCTTTTTCTGGTTCACTTCAGACAGACAGCAACCTGTAGGAGAGGAGCTTGAGAGTTAAAGTCTGCAGTCAGAAGACTTGCGTTAAGCGCTGGCTGAGCAGCCGTGCAACTTTGGGAAAATCCCTTCACCTTTCTGGGCTTTCTGGGCTTCACCTCATTTGGCTTCATTGTCTGTCAAATGGATGAGGATTGAGTCAGGGAAACAGAAACCGTGCCAGGTGTTTCAGACAGAGGGTATAAGATAGGGAATTGGTTACACAGGTGTTGGAAAACTGGAAGAACAGTTTCCAAAACAGGAAGTGGAAGGAGAATTAACCCAGTGATTAATCACGTCAGGAAGCAGCTCCCACTCCTGGGGCTGGAGGAGAAAAGCGGCCTCAGAGCACGGAGGAGGGGCTGCACCTGGGGAGGAGACAGCCGCTTCCAGGCACCCCACCAGGGGAGGAAAGAAAAAGAGAACAAGAAGCAGAAGGAACCACAGCATCTTTCCTCCTGACTCTGACCTCCCACCAGTGCCCCCTATTGGCAGAGTAATTCAAATAACAGAGGAGTGTGGGAAACATAATTTATAAACTCCCAGCCTCAGCATTACAGAGGAACATCAGAAGAGTAGGCATGGCATATGGTATGTAGGAAAGTCGCTGAGCGAGTAAATCCTAGGATTATGGGGAGAATTTTTTTTTTCTTTTTATTGTATCTATATGGATGGATGTTAGCTGAATCTATTGTGATCATTTCATAGTATTTGTAAATCAAACCTTAAACTTATACAGTGGTGTTTGTCAATTATTTCTCAATAAAAGTGCAGGGAAAACAAAAGAAGAGTGGGCATGAGGCTGAGAGACAGTAGTAAATAACCAGCATATGAGTTTATAATGTCAGACTAAAATTAAATGATAGTAATCAAAGTTCGTAGTTGGTCAGGACTATTCAGATTGTCCTGTTATGTTTGTATTAAAGTAGTGCTACTGGCGGGTGGGTATAGCTCAGTGGTAGAGCGCATGCTTAGCATGCTAAGGTCCTGAGTTTAGTCCTCAGTACCTACATAAAAAACAACAACAAAATGAAAATAAATAAATAAATGTTCTTAAAAAATAAAGTAGTGCTACTTCAATTTACAGATAGGTAGAGATAGAATATAGATAGATTTGATTCTGATCTAAACAGTTTCTGAGTAATTTTTTGTTAAAGTTTTTATTTTAATTTTAAAAAGTTTGTACTAGTTCATGATTTAGGAAAACTACAAGATATGCATTTCTGTAAACCCCTGTGGACAGAAGAAATCATAGTGAAAACATGGATTATTATAAGGTCCTTCCTCAAGAGTTCCTGGGAATTAATTTCAGGGAGTCTGGGTCTGTGAACTGAACTCAAGTCTGGGATCATGACTGTCTATCATGGAGACTTAAGCAGGGCTTCATCCACTTAACCTACATAATTTTCCTTTTTTTTTTTTTTTAACCAATTAAGAAGTACTTTAGTGGGCTAACTGTGTATTTCAGTCCAAATACCCATTATCCTGCCAGTCACTGCTGACTACACTGCTGATCCAAGTAGCTGTGCCAGCTAGTCTTTGGAGTTTCACTCAAATGGAGTTCACTGTTTGCCTCTCCCCCAGCATGCCATCACCCCCACTGAGATCAGGGAGCCCATTTCAACTGCATGGGACAGGTAGCATGTGCATGTGTGTGTGCGTGTGTGTGTGTGTGTGTGTATTGATGGGAACAGATTCATGAGCTTACAACCTATTCAGTTGCTGAGGGCCCCATGCTCAGAAAGACCCTGTCATCATCTTGAAGTTCTTAATCTCTGAACAAGAGGACCACCTTTCCACTTTTCATTGGGCCCTGCAAATCCAGTCCTGGTGTTGGGGTGGAAGAGGAAAGTTGTGATTAGAGGCCCAGGAAAGGCCTCACTGAGCAGGTGGCATTTGAGGAAGAGCCTGAAGGTGATGAGAGGGTGTGCCAGGCCCTTCTTTGACTTATTCTGAAGAACTTCAACTCAGCCTCCAACACTAGGGGCAAAGATCACCTCTTCTAGGAAGGTGACACTGATGCCCTTAGTAGTTACAGCCTCCAGCTTGGTCCTTCCTTATCTCCCTGCAAATACCCGTTACATACTTAGATTCCATTATAGACATTTGTACTGAACGTCTGTCTCTCTGGTCACCTCTTAGCTCCCTAGAGAAATACAGTATTCACTTATGAAATAACAGCAATAATAATAGCTGTTACTCAGCACTAGACCCTGTTCCAAAGGCTTTACGACAAGGCAGGCACTGTTGGTCTTGCAGTTGGAGAAAGTGAAGCACAGAAAGATTAAATAACCAGCCCAAGTTCCCCAGCTGGTCCATAGTAAAGCTGGGATTTGAATCCAGCTGGTTCCCTCAGACACACTGCAGAGTCAGGGCCCAGTACGTGGTTGGTGAATGAATGTGTAAATGAAAAATAGTCAGTGATTGAATGATCAGCTAGAGAATCTCAGGGACAGATTTACAAATAGGAAAGGAACTTTGTGTTGTGGCTGCAAACCCAAATTCAAGCCTGCACAGGGAAGAAAAGACACTTAATGTTATGCTTTAAAGCCACATTCACTAACACAGATTTTTTTTTTTAAACCCACCATATGAAATCATACACTCATATGTATAAATCAACTTGAATGTTGCTTTAGTTTTTGAATTGTTACTTTGGAGATGGAAACAAGATTGATTTCTCTGGCTCTATCTTTAACTAAAATTAATACTCAAATAACCAGAAGCTTTGTTGAAATAGTGAGGTTAATTTAACAAATACATCCTGAATGTAGTATGCTGGTATAGCATGCTGCTTTGGGAAGAAATGTGTGATCATATGGATATTAATTATAGAAAATTAAGATTAGAAGTGATGCCTCACGGCTAAATCAGTCTTCATCCTGCAGAATGGGATGCCGTGCAGTGCGGGGGTGGAGAGGAGGAGGGAGTTGTCACCAGTGTTGTTTTTTCTTTGACAAGTGCCTTTCTGTGCAAATACAACCCAACTCAGTGTTTTCAAAAGCCCATCAGCATAGCTCTGTTACCGCCTTGTCCCTCCTCCTACAGTGTAGGCAAGATCCAACTTCATCAGGACGATGTAGCTGAGGGTGAAAGATTCCATGTTTGGTAAGGCTGTGACTATGGGACCTTGAGCAGTGTGCCACTCATATCCTAGAGCACAGTCACCAGATGTCCTGACCCATCTGATGAGTCTTCCACAGATGGGCTCAGCGCTACAGCCGTGAATATAAATACTGCCAGGACTGGCTGAGGAGACCATCATCATGTGACTTAGGTGCTCTTCCAAGTCTCATAAAAATTCCCAAACCCTATTTTCAACTTATGCCTGAAACCACACTGCCTGACCCCATAATAATCCAGAGCGACGAAACTGTTGGAAGTTTCCTTTCAGAAGCTCTGTCCAGCAGCACATGGGGCATCTCCTGAGACAGTGAGCTCCCCAGCTCTGCCAGCAGCACCCAGCGTGCCCTCTGCCAGCTGCGTTTTCATCATTTCACCTTCCTTTCATCGACAGCAGGGAGATGAGACATCAGAACCCAAGGGAACAAAGGATTGACAGTCATAGTTTCAGTGGGTCAAATTTTCAAGACCTTAGTGCACATGGACTCACACCCTAGTGCATGAATCTGGTAGTCTGACTGTTTCTTTCAGACCCAAAACCCAAAGGTCAGTGCCACTTACCTTGTGCATGTCAACTGCTGGATGAGGTCACTGCCTCCTTGGGAGCAACCAGAGAGCAAGGCAGGATCATTTCCTGTCCTCTCCCAGGGCTGAGTCCCACTGGGCACACTCCATTCTACCCAGCGTGTGATCCAGCCTCATCGATAGCACAATGTGTATCGCACATTATGGGACCAACCAGTTCCATATTGAAGCGTGATTTAAAAAAAAACAAAAAACTGTCAAAATTAACCCAACCAAAATATTCCATTCAAAATGCAAGACTGTTATCCCAGGTGTCCCTAGTACTATATTTTGCATGTGTTTATCATTGTCTTAGGCCATTCCTGACTAGTGAATTTTAGCCTAGGTATGTTTGCTTCCGTTAGAGCAGTCAAACACAGCTCCATTAACACCAGTGAGATGGAACTGGCTTGTTATTTCTCGTCACTTCATTCCACTTAAACTCAATCGTCATTACCTTTTTAAACAACATTTTTATGGATCATTAGTTTTGTGTTGTGATTCTCCACCTCCTACCCCCTCTTATTTTTTCCTGTTATCAGAGCCATACTTGGTAAAAACAGAAGGTGAATGACAATGCAGGCTTGTGGCCACAGTTTCATAAACGTGCAGCTTCCCGTTGGTATTTGGATATTTGCTTTCTGAGTACAATGTGACTTTAAATGATTCCTCAAACTGGAAAGAGAGTACAGTCTACTCAAGATGGAAGCTAAACCAGTATTCTGAAAGCCTCTGCCTGTTTTAACACCGGCCTGCGTGTGTGGTGGTCACTTGCTTTCTGTTTTGTGTATTTGGAGCTAGTGCAACTCGCCCGAAGTGCACCAGAAATGGGTTCCGCGAAGAGAGAGCTGTGGCAGTTCAGAAGATACCCATTGTATCGAAGCAACCCTTGACCCAGATCAGACCCAGTTGGGGCCTGGGGTCCTGTTTACCAGTGTTCAAGGGATCGAGCCAACCTCAGTAATCTCCTCTTCTGAACTGGTGGGGGTTTCTCAGTTGAGGATTTCTAATCATGTAATCTTGTGATAGCCCTTCCATCATTGACTTACATTGTTACTTAAAATTAACTTGTCATTGTTCATATCTTTTCTTCCAGGCTAAATTGTAGGTTTCTTGAGCACAGGGCTAAGTCTTATACTTAACTGTTCCTCATAGCACATGGGATGGAACCCCACCTCTCCACTTTAACTAGCTCTGTGACTTTGGATGCATTCTTTCACTTTACTGCTTCTCAACGTCCTTATCTCCAAAACAGAGGCAAACATGCCTGCCTTGCAGTATGTTATGAGAGCCAGCTAGCATGGCACTGGGCACTAGAAGGTGCTTGGTGCATAGTAACTGACTCATTAGGCAAAGCCCTGCACACAGAAGCTGAGTAAAATTTAACAGAATTGAATATGACAAAGCAGGGTTTAAATTCTTGTCGGGGGTGGCGCTGGGGGAAGAGCTAATTATGGACTCCTGAAATTTCATGGTGAGGACACTATTTCCTCTAACCTGGACTTGAATGACAGTTTACAACCCTGTTTTTATTCCTGACTCGTTCATGACCATGTGATGATGATCTCAAGCTTATCATGTCTCCTGAGCCCAAAAAGATCAGTGATCTGATTTGGGATGTGGTGACTGTGCTCACTGGCATGACTGGACCCACTCATACATTTAAGCACGAGCTTGTCCCTGCGTGGAGAAGCTCTCTGCAGCTCCTTGCAGCCACGAGGCAAGTGGTGACTCCCAGGATTGATCTAATGATCCCCGTGGGTGTCCCTTGGCTTCTTTAGGAATTTTGTTTAAAAGTAGCCATAGTGAGGGACAGTGGTAGGGCTTACTGAGACCAAAAGTGTCAAAGTAAAAAAGAAATGGTCATGAAGAGGACTATATACAAAACATAAATCGCATAGAGATGGGTTCCCCCATTTCCTGTATAGTGAGCACATCTGCCAAAACTCAAGATGTGTATTATCCACTCAGCAACTGGCAGATTGCCTTGAAGCAGAGCAGAAGATGCTGACTGATGGAGAGGTCAACTCTGCCTTGATTCTGCCATTTTCACTTTGTGGTGGAGCTATGTTACAATGAAGAAATGGGTCGTGTGACATTTTCATCAACCTTCATTGGTTACTTATCAATATACATTTCCTTAGTTTACATTCCCTTTTATTTTATTTTATTTTTTTTAATGGAGGTATTGGTGATTGAATCCAGGATCTCATACATACTAAGTATGCGCTCTACCACTGAGCTATACCCTCCCCCTATACTTCCTTTTAAAGGTTCCTGGGAGAAAACTTCATAAAACGGGCATTTGCTGAATCTATTGCCATGTCAGCTTAGTAGAACAAAAGTGAAGGTCCCTTTCATTACTGGTACTAGGGGACACGACAAATAAGCCCTCCTGCCTGCCGTTGATTAGTTAATTGGTTTAGTTTGTTGGTTTACACAATACCTTGCTTCCAAAGTAATTTGAGACAACACTCACCATAAGACTATGTTGTCACCTTCTGAACACTGCAGTTGTATGGTAAGGGCATAGTTAGACTTCTGACATATTCAGTAATATACAAGCTTTTATCAGATGTTTAGAGACCCTCATTAGGTGCGGGGTGACAAAAAGAAATGAAACAGTCGCTGATCTAAAAAAGCTTTGCTGTCTAGCAGTAGAAACAGACACAATTAAGTACAGTAAAAGGGAGACAGCAGTGATTGCCCTTGTAGAACTTTAATGTGGGTCTTGCAGTCATGGGGTTTTGTTGTTGTTGTTTTTTGTTTGTTTGTTTACCCAAACGTCTCAGGACTCATCATTTGATGGAGAATTTTTTTTTAAATTTGATTTAAGGATGGAGAATTTTTTTTTAAATTTGATTTAAGGTACTTTAAAAATATTAACAATTAAAACTCCATTCAGCTCTGTATCTAAGAACTCTCCCTCACTCTGCATTCCCTTAGAATGCAGTGATGTACGATCAGTTCTGCCCTGGGGAACGCAGGGCATTTCTTTACTCTGGCTATGGGGTCTGAGAGGATGGTGTCATGCACTCTCTACGAGGTTTGCAGAGAGCTCCCAGAGGAGCTGATGTCCGAGTTGAATCTCAAACAACAAATATAGATCCTCCCAAGAGTTTGGGCTCTGGGTGCTGTGCTGCATTCAGTCCATGTGGCAGTCAGCTACAAAGCTTGCCGATTCATCTTGCTCTGCACCTATTCCCCTAGCAGACATTTTTTAATCACTGCTACTGTGGCTTCCAGCAAGGACCCCATGACCACTGCTTTCATTTGTTTTGTACATAATGATTCATGGACCTGCCTGCCTTCCCTTCCTCTGGGGTCAGCAGTGCTTGCAAGAACCTAGAGGATGCATGGTTTTGAGCAAAGGATAAGGAAGCCTGCCCTGAACACCAGCATATGTAATCCATTCCCATCTGAGAAAACAATTGGCCTTAGGCAACATATTTCTAACTGTCTAAGTCACTCTGCGGATATGCGCATGCACGCATGCGCATGTACACAAGCTGTGCATAAACAGCACGTTTCCAATCTGTATAAAATGTAATGGATGAGCAGCACATGACAGTAGGCTCAGCCCCTGAAGATTTACCGGGAAAGAAGACAGCTGCACTGCATGGCAAAGCTGCTGCTTATAATTAGGGAAGGAATTGCCCAGGTCCTGTGCCATTCAGCAGCTTCAGCCGTTTAAGTGACAGCCGGTTTGTTTAGTTCTGTAACCCCCCTTCTTTGTGGACCAAGAGTTAATTTCTTGCTGAGAACACTGCTTTGGATTGTCATCATCTCTGGTATCATTGTAAGATGGGATATGACATGATGACTGAAAAGTCCCAATTGAAAACCATGATGAATGAGCAAAAAACAGGAGTTGCTTTTAATGTCTCTCTTTAACTTTCCAAGTGAGGAAAAACTATTTTTGAAACCCCGTGGACTTTCGGTTTTTAACGGGGCCATATTGCTAGTTTTGCAGTTGAGGAGAAAAGGATAATGCTTTCTTTGACTCGTGCGAGCTGGCTAGAAGTATCGCAGCACTCCTGATGTCCCACGGCTCTCCACAGGACGGACGGGGAGGGAGATTAATAGGCTTCCCATTGTTACCGTGCATTTTTGCCAGGATATTTCATTAGTGTCAACACTGAACCCGTTGTCATCTTGTTTAGCCACTTGACCCTGGTGATTTTCAATTCTGTGTGTCGTGACGGCGTAGAGCAGCGGCATGCACGAGACAGGCTCTAATTATTGGAAGCAGAATCATTGCTGACCCAGTACGGGATTAACTGCTCCTTTGCAGTCTTTATCCTAGGACATTAGCCCTGTCTGGTTATCTTGCTTCAGTTGAGGGATTCGGGACAATAGCAGTGCTGATGGTAACGGTCGGCAATTTCCCTGTTTGTTTTGCAGGTCACGGCCAGGGGGTTTGGGCCGCTGTTGCAGTTCGCCTACACGGCCAAGCTGTTACTCAGCAGAGAAAACATCCGCGAGGTCATCCGCTGTGCCGAGTTCCTGCGCATGCACAATCTGGAGGACTCCTGCTTCAGCTTCCTGCAGACCCAGCTCCTGAACAGCGAGGATGGCCTGTTTGTGTGTCGGAAGGACGCGGCTTGCCAGCGCCCGCACGAGGCCCATGAGAACAGCGCAGGAGAGGAGGAGGAGGAAGAAGAGGAGACGATGGATTCGGAGACGGGCAAGATGGCTTGCCCCAGGGACCAGCTGCTGCCAGACCCCATCAGCTTTGAGGCCACTGCCATCCCAGTAGCAGAGAAGGAAGAAGTTTTACTGCCCGAGTCCGACGTGCCCACGGACACCAAGGAGAGCTCGGCGAAGGACGCGTTAACGCAGTACCCCAGATACAAGAAATACCAGCTTGCATGTACCAAGAATGTCTATAACGCATCATCACACAGTACCTCAGGTTTTGCAAGCACATTCAGTGAAGATAACTCTGGCAACAGCCTCAAGCCGGGGCTTGCCATGGGGCAGATTAAAAGCGAGCCGCCCAGCGAAGAGAACGAAGAAGAGAGCATCACGCTCTGCCTGTCCGGAGATGAGCCTGACATCAAAGACAGAGCGGGGGATGTGGAAATGGACCGGAAACGGCCCAGCCCCGCCCCCGCGCCCGCCCCCGCCCCCCCTGCCGGGGCCGCCTGCCTGGAGCGATCCAGGAGCGCGTCCTCCCCCTCCTGCTTAAGGTCTCTATTCAGCATAACAAAAAGTGTGGAGCTGTCCGGCCTTCCCGGTACATCTCAGCAGCACTTTGCCAGGAGTTCCGCGTGCCCTTTTGACAAGGGGATCACTCAGGGTGACCTTAAAACTGACTACGCCCCTTTCACGGGGAATTACGGACAGCCCCACGTGAGCCAGAAGGACGCGTCCAGCTTCACAATGGGGTCGCCCCACAAAGGGCCTGGGTTGGAGGCTCTCTGTAAACAGGAAGGAGAGCTGGACCGGAGAAGTGTGATCTTCTCCTCCAGCGCTTGTGACCAAGTGAGCACCTCGGTGCACTCGTATTCTGGGGTAAGCAGTCTGGACAAAGACCTCTCTGAGCCGGTGCCAAAGGGCCTGTGGGTGGGGGCTGGCCAGTCCCTCTCCAGCTCACAGGCCTACTCTCACGGTGGGCTGATGGCTGACCATTTGCCAGGAAGGATGCGGCCCAACACTAGCTGCCCGGTGCCAATCAAAGTCTGCCCTCGCTCGCCCCCGTTGGAGACCAGGACCAGGACTTCCAGCTCGTGCTCCTCCTATTCCTACGCAGAGGACGGGAGTGGGGGCTCGCCCTGCAGCCTCCCTCTCTGCGAGTTCTCCTCCTCGCCCTGTTCCCAGGGAGCCAGATTCCTTGCCACAGAACACCAGGAGCCAGGCCTGATGGGAGATGGAATGTACAACCAAGTCCGACCCCAGATTAAATGTGAGCAATCTTACGGAACCAACTCCAGCGACGAATCCGGATCGTTCTCGGAAGCAGACAGTGAGTCGTGTCCTGTGCAGGACAGGGGCCAGGAGGTAGGGAACGCGCATAAATTCAAGCATGTGATCCACCCTCAGTCCTTTATCTGGACTCTCCCCGCCCCCCGCCCCCCACCACCACTGCAAGATTGTTTTTGTTTGTCAAGATTAAAGGTTACGGTAAAGGGACCGCCTACCCTATCCAGAGAGGCAGGACGCTTCAAGGTGATCCCAAATTAACCACTCTTATCCTAGAGGGCACTTGAAATTTGACCTACATTTTAATACTGAACTAGCAGAGGTAAAGCGGCTTCTCTGAAAAACTCAGGAGGAAATGAAAGTAAAAAGTCTAATGCTGGAAAGCACATGCTGGTACTTCGAATCCCCCCTCCCCATCCCTTTCTCCTCCCCTCCTCTGCTTTGAAAGGATGCTATACTCATCACCCTCATCCTTGCCCCTCACCTCTTCAGTGTGAAGGAAAATACAGAATCGCTTTCAAAACTGACTGAAATTAGATAGATCCACACTAAACATGTACTTTCCCAGCACCTTTGAGTTTTCCTTGTCAGCAGGGGACCCTGGGGCTGTCCCTTGTCCATTGTGATGCAGGTGATGGACAGCTCAGCATCCATCCTGGTCCCAGTGTCACTGAAGAAGCACCCTTGTCAGTCACACATAACTGTATAACATGTCGTTTCCCGGGCTTCCCACAAGCAGTGGGAATCAGTTTGAGGAACAGTGGGGTTGAGGAACGGTTTCTGTCCACTCTGAAAGCAAAGTGCTTTCTAGGTAAAAATTCCCAGAGGCTCCACCCATGTCTTCCCTATGCTGGGAGAGGGAGCAGGAACAATGCCAGCCACCTCGTGAGCAAGACTCACATGGCCAAGGAGAGAAAAGAATAGACGCCCCATATGTCCCCCCTTCCCCTGCAACAAGAGAGGCCCCAGAAAGATCTGAGGGAGCCTGTGTCGTGATCTGGCACTGTCTTGCCGATGACAAGGAACCAACGTGAGGCTGCCACCTGTGTCTCAGACCTGCCTCGGGAGCAGGAGAGAGCGAGCCCGGTGAGAAGTCCCTCTTGAGAGTGGCTTCTCTGAAAAACTCGGAGGAAATGAAGCGTGGTCCTCATTAGAGCAGCGTGCTCCATCCGCATCTGTGCTCCCTGGGTATTAGCCTCTAGTCAAACGGGGACGTTAACCCAACCAGACAGCAGAAATGCCACACGGGGTGAGGTGGCTTTTCACACAGCCACGTGCGGTTTATTCAGCCTCTGAGATTGGCGAGAAGCACATGAAGGTTTGGATTGGGCATGTTTTGAAAATAGATTCCAGAGCTCCCTGTGCCAGCTGCAGAAATGCCCTGTGGTCACTTCCCCATTTTCTAGCTGCTAGCCTGGTCCCCACTCTTCCATTCCTGCCTGGTGAAAAAATGAAAAAAAGAAACACATTGAAAGGATTTAATTTAGCTAAAAGCCATTAAAAAGGAAATTTGAATGGAAACTATTGCTATTTGAACACACCATGTCCCTGCAGGCTTGGGACAGAGGGTAGGGCTCAGGGCCCCAAGCCAGAGTCACATCTGTGTCGTCACAGCTGTGTCCCTGAGCTGAGAGGACTGAGGTTTTATGAAAACAGTAAAAGGTTGTGCTCTCTCTTTCCTTGCTCATTTCTTTGCCTCTGATCACAACTTTTAGGAGGTTTTCTTTTTTACCCCCGAAATTATTCATAAATATCCCCCGTGCAGAAGCATAGCCACAGGGTCCATCAGCACAGTGAGTGATTTACCTCTCCAAGGATCTGTGTCTCGAGAAAAGGGTGAATGCCTTCGAGTCTTTTTTTTTTTTTCCCATCTCTCCCTTAAGAAGAGTCCCACCATTAGCTAAAAGGTGATGTGTGTTTTTGATATTTGCCCGTGTCCACAGAACTGTCAGTTTCAGATAAATCTCCTTTTGTCTCTCTAACGACCCCAAAGAGAACTTAAGGTCACTTCCTGGAAGTGAATGCCACCAATAAGAGCCCATGTATCTTTCCTGGGCTCAGGACTGAGCACTTGTCTACCTTATAACTTTTTAGTGTTAAATGAATCAATTAAAAGGAGGAATCATTCAGCCTACAAAATAGTCATGAACAGGACTAGTCTCCCCTCAAAAAATACCACTTTTAAAAAATATTTTTATTTTTACTTTTAAAAGATAGTTCTGTTCTTTGCATTTGTAAACAGTCTCAAAAGAAGAGACATTTTCCAAATTTCTTTGCCATTTCAAGAATCACATTTAGCCCTTCTTGGTAGTACATTTTGGATAGGATTGTTATAATTAAGCTAAGCTATTTGAACTTTCAGTTTTCCTAAAGTAGAGGAGATTAGGTTTTTCAAGAACTGTCTCAGGAACTTAGCATGACTGTTCCTCTTTGAGTTAATAATTTGCTTTGGGGAGTTTCTTTGACCCCAATGGAAGTGTGGTCCCCAGTAAGAACACTGAAGGCAGACCCTTTACAAAGGGATTCATAACTGATCCAGAAGCCAACGTCTCTTGGGCTGATTCAGCCCGGATCTGCTCTTATATAGGTCCAGGTGACTTCTCTTCCAAGTGAACCCCAAAGAGACACCAGAGCTAGAAACCAAAAAAAAGATTTTCCATCTCCAGCCACCCATCTGTCCAGTACTTCAGTCGACAGTCCAGGCTTCTTCCAACCTCTCTTCCTCCACCTCTGTAAAGAGCCAAAATATTAGATCAAAAGAAAAGTGTTAACTTACTTTATATTCTATCAGATGTTCTGATTACACCCTCTTAACTCTCCCATCTCATCAACATTGACTTCTCATCCTGACTATTCCCTAGCTTTGAAGAAAACTTAAGTAAGCACAATATTGTCCCTTATCAGCAATCAGCTTTTTAAGTTCCTTTTTTTTCATCTAATCAAACACAGCATACCCAGCCCCTAACATACCAAACTTAGCTCCATGCCTTCAATAATGTACAAACACATTCACATCTCTAGGGATTTGGGTTTTATTTTGATAGCATGTACTATATAATTACAAAGCAACTTGCTTTTTGCACATAGCTGCCTACCATGTACACGCCTCTAGTTCAGTCGCATAGGGTTGACACTTGCTTCTTTAATATCTGTGGTTCCCATAAATCACAATTTACTCAGCTATCACCTGTTAATAGACTTTCCAGTTTCCAGTTTTTTCCCTCTTATAGACATTGATGCAGTAAGCATTCTTAAGAACATATTTAGTGCTGTGTTACTTAAAGAGTTGGGGATTTTTTTTCTTTCTTCCAATGATGAAAAAATGGACAGGTCATATTTAGTGAAAAAAGTAACATAAACAGTCTGTTATAACAAGGTCCTAGTTTAGTTTGTAAAGAAACATATTATAAATAATAAAAGAGTATAGAGGAATAAGATAAAAATGAGAGGCAAAATTAGAGAGAGAGGATCTAGGGAAAGTCTTATTTCTATGTATTTCTGTAATGTTTGAATTCTATATATGTTTATCTCACACAGGTTCTTTTTTTTAATTGAGATATAATTCACATACCGTAAAATTCACCCTGTTAAAGTGAACAAGTCAGTGGTTTTTAATGATTCGCGAAGTTATATGACCATCACCCATGTCTAATTCCAGAAATTTTTATCACCCCATGAAAGAAACACCATATCCATCAGCAGTCGCTTTTCATTGCCCTCTCCTCTTAACCCCACGAAATCACTAATCCACCTTCTGTCCCTATAGATTTGCCTATTCTGGACATTTCGTTTCAATGGAATCTTACCATATGTGGCCTTTTGTGTCTGGCTCCTTTCACTGAGCATAATGTTTTCAGGGTGCCTCTTTGTCATCAATGTACCCACTGGGTACATGACCACGTATTGCTTCTTCAGTCCTTTTTATTGCTGAATAATATTCTACTGTGGAGATAAACCAATTTTGTTGCTCCATTCATCAGTTGAGGGACACTTGGGTTATTTCCACTTTGGGGCAATTATTTATAATGCTGCCTAGAGCTTTTGTGTACAAGTTTTTTATAGACATGTTTTCAGTTGTCTTCATTGTATACCAGGGAGTGAAATTGCTAGATCATATGATAGCCCTTTGTTTAACCTTTTGAGGAACTATGAGACTGTTTTCCAGGATACACTAAACCGTCTTACATTCCCACTGGCAATTTCTCTCCTTCCTCATCAGTGTTTGTTGTTGTCCACCTTTTTTTATTATAGGCACTCTAGTGGGTGTGAAGTGGTATCTCACTGTAGTTTACAGATTCTTTTTTTTTTTAATTTTTTTCCTTCCAGTTTTATTGAGATATAATTCACATACAACACTGTATATGGGTTTTTTTTTGGGGGGGTAGGTAATTTTATTTCTTTGTTTGTTTGTTTGTTTAAATGGCGGTACTGGGGATTGAACCCAGGACCTTGTGCTTGCTAGGCACATGCTCTACCACTGAGCTGTATCCTCTACCCCATAAAGGTTTGTTTTTAAAATTTGAAAATTATAGAAAAGTCACAAGTATTTTCCAAGTAGTAAGCCTTTTAGTGAGACAGTTTTGTACCACAAGCATTTCTAATTAATTTTAGGTTTTAGTAAAGAAGCACTAGAAAGACAGTTGATTTGCATAATCAAAAGTATTGATTAGTTGGACTTGTTTTATTAACATGTTTCATGTCAAGAGGGATACAAGTGTGTAAGGGCAGTGTGTGTCCATGTGTGTTTGTGTATGTGTAGGGCAGGGAGAAATGAGGTCCAGAGCAACACTGAAATGTGATAGAGGATCATGTCTGACTTTAACTCTTCCACCCAAATACGGACTTCCAGACATATGTTGCATTTAAAATTTTTACAGTCGTTTCTGTGGTTTGTTGAATCAGGCATCTTTTTAAAAGTATCTGTAATTGCTCTGCTTAATAGAAAGAAAACCTTGCTGGGCAGCATAGAAGTCAGCCATATGTCTAATTAAAACAGTGTTTTCATGTTGTCTAGAAAGACTCTTAGCATCTGGAACTCCAAAGCTACTGTATGACTGAAAGAAGAAAAGAGGTGACAAAGAAGGATAGGGCTGATAAGCAGAAATAATAATAATACTTCATATTTATAAAGCAATCAAACTTTTCAAAGCACTTTCTCCCATCTATTATCCAATTTCATTCTTCATAACAACTCTAAAAGCTGAGTATTATCTCTTTCTGACTCGCAGATCCTCGAAGAACTCCAGGGCAGAGAATGAAATACTTGCCTGAAAACCACACAGCTAATTAAGTGCAGTGTTACTTTAGTACCAACTAAATTCCAGGTGTCCTGTTTGCTCCAGAAACTGGACCATGAGGACAGAGGTTAGAAGTTGTGTAGGAAGCATGTCATAGCCTGGCAGGAGAGATTTAGTTATTGGCTTTGGCTCAGCACAGAGCTGGCTATCCCCATTCCAACAGCACTGTACTCAGCCCAATGGGCATCTTGCTTTGTCCCCAGACAAAGCGCAGGGATACGCTTGTAAGAGCATAAGGGTTAAAGGTTTTGGAGAGGTGACTGCACTCTCAGGTCCTCAGGGTACTGCTAGCAGGATCCAACTTCTGTGGCTTCTACCCAACATCTAGTAGTGAATCTAAGAAAGGAGATAAGAAAGAAAATCAACAAACCCGCTTCCGTTGGGGATTTCTAGAGGAAATAGATGCTTCTTTTCACCTTTGTCTGCAACATTTGCATCTCTATCCTACTCCTCAGATAGTCCCCATTCCACACACCAAAGACACCAGGCGAGTGAGGTGTGTGTTGAGAGGCAAATTGAGGTGAGGGAGCCTTAGTCCCTTCTGATTACAACCCTGTAAAAAGTATGCAGAGGAAACAGAGACCACAGGGAAGTCTGCCAGAGCAAGAGAGTCATTGTTCGGGAGTGGGGATTTTTTTTCTCCTCTTTTGTCTCATAATTGAATTTTCTGCTCTAAGTTTTATTTCTCATATAATTTTTAAATGGTATTTTGGTTTAACTGGGAGAGAGGGGATGTGGTTTGGCGGCAGAACCAGGGTGGCTGTAGGCAGGATAGAGAAAGGGAGCAGCTGATTTCTGTCTGGTGAGAAAGCAGCACCTGCACCCGGGGTCCAGCCAGCAGCATCCTCTGGTCAGGCCCCCGAGGAGGAATGTTGGGGTTTCATTCATTGTCCAGATGTCACAGTGTCCTCCCACCTTTCATCAGCCCCTGGGGCCTGAGATTCCTCAGCACTGCAGGGACCACTTATTTCACTGGGGGCTCCAGAGCTGGAAACCCCAGAAGGTATAATGCCCTTCTCTGGTCGCTACTGAACAGGCCAGTGTGGGTACCTGGGAGAAACATCCTCTGCCCTGTTCCTCCTGTTGTGCTCTGGAGGGAGGAGAGTGCACCCTACTGGTGAGAGGTGACAGTGACAAGAGCAGATCAGACAAGCCCTGGTTGCCCCTGATTCTTGAGTGAGTCTCCACGGAGAACCCAAGCTGGGGCAGTACCTGTGTGGCAGCCCCGTGTCTAGAGACATTGGGCCCCCGACCCCATGGGCCCTTCTCCTTCTCCCCCCCCGGCCAGCCTGACATGCCTCTACGCTTAGCCTCACTCGTGTGTGGCCAGCAGACGGGAGCTGTAGGCCGGCAGTTCACAGGTGGTGGTGGTGGTTTGCAGGACTCTCCAGCTTGTCATGTCACTATATATGAAGGTACAGGGAATGGAAACCAAGCCACCGCTGAGGAGTAAAGTCCCGAAGGAATCAGTGTGTGGAGGGACAATAAATATGCTATGAAGCCCTATTGGGCCCATTTGGGTTGTAAGAATTTGCCAGAAGAAAGGCAGGAGGGCATCAGCCTTCTCGATGTCCAAGGCCAAATCATGTTAGCTTTTGAGCACCTTTGGGCAATGGGTGGGTGCCTGCCAGCCAGAGAAAGGCATGTTCTTCCAGCACCATTGTGGGTCTGGCTGCTGTTTATCTCCAGGGAAGATGCCCATCGGCTTGGAACTTACTACCCTGAAATCAACAAAGAACTGCTGAGCTTACCACCATGCCTTTCCAAGAACATGTCAGGGGCTGGCTTCCCTTTGGTAGTTGGGGAAGCCCTCTCTTGCCAGAGGGGTAGCAGCACCTTTTAAAAGACACAAGAGTAGCTAGGGCTCGGGGGTTTTTTTGTGTGGAAGAAAGTCTAGAGCTGACAATTCTCCTTTGACCTCTTTGTAAAGCGGCTTGAGTTGCATCAGCTCTGCTGAAATGTTATATGGCCTTTTGCTTCAAGGACTTTGAAACTAGCATTGTTGATTTTTCCTCTTTCCTGTCAACCTCTGTCCTGTTTCCGGAGTGTTTTATATTTGCTGTCTAGAGGATTTTAAATACAGTAGCTGTTGAAGGCTTTTTTACTTTCCCTGTGGCCTAAGCTATAGGTAGATATTCTTTCTGAAAAGAGGTAAACACAATTTAGAGCAGAAGCAGAATTGCTTTGTTGTCAGCAGAGGGGAGAGATGCCATGAGGCCCAAAGTGCTGTAACCCCTGCTGTGCAAACAAGGCATCTGCCTGGTGTGGAAACATCCGTGTTCACAACAGACAGACCTCTGTGTTGTTTAGGCACCGTCCAGGATCTGAGTGTCTGTTTGTTATCCAAAAGGTATAAAAGGGAAATCAAACATTCTTTCATATCATTATAAGCCCTGTGCAAACACAGCTCATGGACAAAGCCTTTTCCCGGGCCCATAACAAGGAGCTGTTTGTCCTGACTGCCCGTCTTTAGCAGTCAGGGCTGTGCGGTGTCATGTGTGGTGTTGCAATGTTGCTCTCATGGGCCAGAATTTGACAGATGTCATGGGACAGAGTTCATCCTATGGAAGCACCCATTGGGAGCCTTCAGCAGATGCCATGTCTAGCAGGCTCAGAGCTGTGAAGTAGCCCAGCTAAGCCATTGCATCCAGCCACAGAGACGCCAGTGATCACTGAGTCTGATTGCCTTTGTACATGGGGATTAACTCATCACAAACGCCAGGATCCAGACTCATGTCTGCCTGCATCTCATTTAACCAAAGCAAAAGTCTGAGCTCGGGATAAAATACTCGCACTCCCCTGAACAACACAAACTTAACACCTCAGCTTCGGAATGTTAACAAGGACCTAGTTTCTTCACCCCAAAATATTTTGATCAGTGACACCCAGACCTGCCTGTCTGTCTGGTTACTCAAGTTCACTCGAGTCCACTGGTTGATTCTTCGAGAGTGGTACTATAGCTACTGAGCCCTGGAAATGAGGCTAGTCTGAATCATGATGCATCCCAGGTGTAAAATACGCCTTGGATTTTGAAAATGTAATACCCCCCAAAGATGAAATATCTCACCAATTTTTATATTAATTACATGTGGGAAAATATTTTAGCTCCAGTGGGTTCAATTAAACATATTATTAAAATCAATTTCACCTGTTTCTTTTCACATCTTTTAACTTGACTACTGGAAAATGGAAACACACCCACGCACACACAGCTCACGTTGTTTGCACTGGACAGCGCCGAGCTGAAGGAAGTTTAAGTTTATAGTGCCATCTGCTGGTCTGCCTAAAGCAGTGTGAGCAGGAGTTCAGCCTTCTGAGCTGGGAAACACGAGAAATGTCTTGGCCAAGCAATGCACAACCTTTCTCTTCTAGAAGCTTCTGAGCCAGCCTAGAGCTGACCCCTGACGTCTCTGCCTCATCAGCAGGAGTCTGTGATAGGGCAGTGGCAGACTGCTGGAAGGGGAAGGCCCGGGTTCTCCACCTCGTGGGTGCCGAGGAGGCCCAAGAGAGCAGCAGTTCTCTTCCTTAGGAAATATTTCAGACTGCCACAGGGTTGTAAACAAGCATTTAACACAATAGGAGGAGGACACAGATCAGATCTGTCCCTTAAGAGACTAGTGTCCTCTCTGGATAATGCTTACCTGCCTTGAGTTGTCAAGAGTCTGAAAGAGGACTCTTGCTGATAATAGTATCTGCATCAGTTATCTGTTGCTGTGTAACAAATCATCCCAAAACTCTGTGGCTTCAAACAGTGATAATCATTTAACATTTCTTGCCATTTCTGTGGGTCAGGAATTCAGGAGTGGCCCATCTGAACACTTCTGGCTCGGAATATCCCATGAGGTTGAAGTCAGATGTTGGCTGGGGCAACCTCTGAAGGTGTGCCTGGGCCCA
This sequence comes from Camelus dromedarius, assembly GCF_036321535.1. NCBI lineage: Eukaryota > Metazoa > Chordata > Mammalia > Artiodactyla > Camelidae > Camelus > Camelus dromedarius. The sequence continues at coordinate 59,381,902 of NC_087441.1, forward strand.
GAGAATCCACTTCCAGGGTGGCTCATTCATGTGACCGGCCAGGATATGTTGGTTGTTGGCTGGAGGCCTCAGTTCTTCTACACGTGGGCCTCTCCACAGGGCTGCCTGAGTGTCTTTGAGGCCTGGCAGCTGGTGTCCTCCAGAGAGGACAATCTAAGAGGCCTAAGAGAAAGCTGCACGGCTTTTATAACGTAGCCTCAGAAGTTGCATGTCATTACTGCTGCTGTGTTGTGTTGGTCCAGAGACAGAAACAAGCATCCCACCTCTTGACAGAAGAAGGTCAACGTCATTCTGTAAAAGAAAATGTGAAATGGGTTGGCCACTGAATTTTCCAAAAATACAAAGTGCCTAATGCATTTATAGCACTGTGCAGCTGAAAAGCATGCCTCATTTTATAGATGAAGAAATTGAGGCCCAGAGAAGTAAAGTAACCAACCAGCCTGTGGTCCCTCATCTGGGAGGAAGGACTAAAGCTTGCTTCTATCCCCTAGATCACGCTGGTGTAGCCTCTCCACGTTATCTCCCACATACCCCCTATGCTGTTGTGACTACGAATCACACTGTTTCATCTTTCCTGCAAGGTGTATGGTGCTCTTTTCATTCACGTGTTTTAGATGATTCCTCAGATGATGTCCATCTATAAATTGTCATTTTATTAAGTTGAGCTCAATGGAAGTAGGTCTCAACTAATTATAGAGTCCCTCTTACAAAAGTCCTGTAGCAATGAAAATGTACACGTTTTTCAATATTTCCCATGCTGTTTGCTTCAGAGATCTCAGGAATGATAACCACGTCATGATGTGTATATATGTTCGCATTCTGTTTGATTACCTGAATATTACATCTTACTTATGTTTGAAAACTAGAGAGAATAATCACTGCTTGCTTCAGTAGTTTTCACAGTACCTGGTCATCTTAAAAAGGAGGTCATACCATTTCTTTTTGATGTTCCTCCTTTCAGCATTAGAACTAAAATCTAGCTGCCATCATCATGTTCTGTTCTTCTTGGTTTCAGGTCAAACTTCCCTTTCCTGTAGATCAAATCACAGATCTTCCAAGGAACGATTTCCAGATGATGATTAAGATGCACAAGCTAACCTCAGAGCAGTTAGAGTTCATTCATGACGTCCGCCGGCGCAGCAAGAACCGCATCGCAGCCCAGCGCTGCCGTAAGAGGAAGCTGGACTGTATTCAGAACTTAGAATGTGAAATCCGCAAACTGGTGAGTCGGCCCACCCTTCGCTGATGCAGAATTATGGTAGTGAAGGCCAGGGAAGCAGAGAGAAGGGACACCATTCAGGGAAGTTTGCATTGATTTTTAAACAAATTTCTCATCAAAAATAATAGTTTTGTATCTGTAAAGTGTGTATGTCTGTGCGGGTGTGTGATTGGGTATCGATATTTTATATCTTTCAGCCATTCATATAGAAGTGGTTCTTTTTTATTTTCCATTCAACATGTGCTAAGAGCTAACATTTATTGCACACATATGTGGGCCAGGTATTATTCTAATCTCTTTCTGTAGATGATCACATATAATCCTCAGATCAAGCCTGTGATTTAAGTGCTATGTTATCTCCATTTACAGAGGAGGAAACTAGAGAGCAGAGAGGTTAGGTAACGCCCTGCTGTGCGACAGAGCGTAAATGCAAACCTAGTTGTCTGATAACAATCTTGTGTTAACTGCACTGCGTTTTCCCGCCTCCCACAGAGGAGTGTAGGTTAGAGGTAGGACCCAGCCTACCACCAGGGGTCACTCAGCCACATGATCTCCTGAAGCGCTGTGCACCCCAGGTCCTGAATTTTGCAATTCTGTCTCAAAGTGGCTGTCACCTCTTCCCTGTGCCTGAGAGTATTTTGTCTCAGGGAACAATCTCACATCTTCCAAGACTTCCCCTCACTCAGAGCTCTGCAATTCTTTCTCTTTGATAACCTAAAGCCACAGGAAGTAAATCCAGGTGGCTTCTGGTTCCTGACTATACCCTTGAAGGCAATCAATGAACATAACCTCATTCAGCTCAACCTTTCTACCAGCCAAATACTGAAACTCATCCCAGGTGCTGTGTCTGTGTCAGGCTGAAGAAGAGGGAGGCCACATACTGTGGTCATGATCTAAGTTTGGGTCCTCGAACTATATATGGCAGTCCTTTGCTTCATGGTAAGCCAGTGTCCCGATGAGAACGTATGAGCAAGATAAGACATTTGAGAAGCCTGAGTAAATGTTACCTGTGATCGAGATAGTCCTGGAACTTGGGGCTTTTTTTTTTTTTTTAATTTAATCAGCGCCCATCAAACAGGGAAAATTTGCCCATGTTCAGTGGCTGGCATCGCCTGCAAAATAAAGGCCAAGCTCCTAAGCAAGTACACACTGTGCTCTCCATGATTCAATCTACCCTCCAGCATCACCTTCCTTTCCTTTCCTGGAACTTGACCCCTAATAAAACCAAATTGGGTGCACTTCCCCCATGCTCTATCTTCTGCTGTTTCTCCTCTAGCTTGGACAGTCCTTGGCTGTTCTCTTCTCTGACTGCATCCTTTGTTCCTTAGGAGTCAGGTTACGGTCACCCCTCCAGGAAGCCCTTTTCCTGAGTCCCTGGTGAAGCTAAGCACCTGTCCTCAGAGCTCCAATCTGACCTCTGGCTTTGTCCTTATTACATTAGTCTTGCATTATCTGTTTTTGTGTCTGTCTCCTCAGCCCCTGGCCCTAGACTATAGCTTCCTCACGACAAGGACCATCTCAATGATCTCTGATTCTCCAGTGCAGCTTCACTGAAACCTCTCAGGACATATCTATTACCCCAAAATTTATTGAAAATTGTGACTGGGTCATGAAATTACAAATTCCTTCTTTTTCAAAATTTTTCTTTAATGTTGTTTTAACAACAACCACAATTTAAAAAAAAATTTTTAATGGAGGTACTGGCGATTGAACCCAGGACCTCGTGCATGCTAAGCATGCAGCTCTACCACTGAGCTATATCCGTCCCCCAACAATTTTTAATATAAGCCAACTAGGAAACAAGATACTGCTGCTGGTGAACGTGGGTCTTCTGAAAGACCCCTGGGCTTAGGGACCCAGGCAAGGCTGAGCCAGCTGAGTATAAGTCATCACGGCCTTAAGCACATGTCTATGTAATTCTGGCCCTGCACTCTTTTTTAGATCCAAGAATAATTCTAATTGCCCACATTTGAGAGATGCCTGATTTTTTGTAATTAGCGTTCTTCTCTGTAATCTTGTAATGCTGAACATAGTAAAGTCTAAGCCACACACCAGGCAGCTATCTAAAAGCACTTTGCTAGTATTGTTCAGTTGAAAAACCAAGAAGGCATTGCCTGGTTCTCCCTCTACTTTTTTGGAAACGCCTTAAATACTATACTGTGTTCCCTGATGAATGAGAGTGTCACGTGTTCATCAATGTACATCTGTGACTTGGAGCATCTTGCTCTTAACCAGGGCCTTGATATACGCTGCCTTTCCTGCAGAGGGCCAAAGCGCTGTCACATGCAGCATTTCCTTTTCTTCCCCCTAGAAAGTGGCCCAGAATAGTTTGCAGAGCAGTGGAGGAGTCGGTGGCTTGGCCAAGATGATGGGGCAGAATTGAGACTGAGATCCCTTCTGGGACTGGTGTTGCCTCTCATTTGGCAGACTTCCAGGTCCAGGGAAGGAAGACCAGGTTCCATAGCCACGAGTTTAAGATTTCTTTTCCCCAGGAGCCCTCCCGATGTGTTTTATCCCAGACCCACCCCACTCTGCGGTGCCCTGTCCATTCACGGGCAGACAAGGGCAGGCTGGTCCAGGCTGGTCCCGCCCCGCGGGTCCCGCGCCCCGCCCACTCACTCCCATTGCCACGCTGTCTCCCACTCCCTGCTCCAATCTTGCAAACTTGCCCACTGTATTTCTCTCAAGTTGCACTGGTACATCTGTTTATTTTTCATTTTTAAAACATGTTTTCTCGATAAATTTATAAATATTTTAGCAGGTGCCCTTTCCCCGTGCAAATCAGTCTCCGACATACATGCCCACAGTGCCAGCGAGACTGCATTGGTGTTACTGCATGTGCAGCTCCCGTGTAGGAGACCACCCTTGTCCCACGTTTGCTTCTCTCTCCCTCCCCTCTCTTCATTTCTTCTCCCATCTCTCCTTGCAAAGTCTGAGTACTGACTTCACAACGCTTCAGATGTCCCGTTTCTCCATCGATTTCTCTGCATGTGCTTCTGGACACCTCCTTACGTTCTCTCCTCACAAAGATAGTTATGTAAAACCTACTTTATTTTTTATTTTAATGTTTTCATTATTATTTAACTATTTTTCCATTTTGGCAGGGTGAGATAATTAGGTTTATTTATTTTTGGAGAAGATGCTAGGGATTTAACCCAGGACCTCATTGATGCTAAGCGTGGGCTCTACCGTTTGAGCTATACCCTCCCCCCAACAAAACCTACTTTAGTCTCCCTTGCCTTGGCTAAATTCGTCTCTCCCATTGGGCGATCAATTTTAGTAACACAAGAGCTTATGTGGGGTTTTGTTTAAGAACATCTCAAAACCTTCAGTTTGTACACTAGGGCTCAGTCTCCCCACCTCTGTCCACCCTTCCCTTGTCCTTGGGACTCACTGTACCGTCCCCTACTGCCCTAAGAGGATCCGTTTAGTTCAGGTCATCTGCTACAAAGGCCAGGGAGCCTGCTGATGTTGGACTGAACCATGTAAAACTGCCAATGGTTGATTTTTTTATTTTTTGTAATTTTTTAACTTTCTTTTTCAGAGAAGTTTAGATTCACAACAAAACTGAATGGAAAATAAAGAGTTCCCACATACCCCTGTACAATCACAGCCTCCTCCAGAGTGGTGCATTTGTTACACAATTGATGAATCTATACTGACACGTCACAATCACCCAAAGTCTATAATTCACCTGAGGGCTCTCTCTTGGTGTTGTATGTTCCATGGATTTGGACAAATATATAATGACATGTACCCACCGTGACAGTGTCATAGAGTAGTTTCATTGCCCTGAAAACCTTCTATGCTTCACCTATTCATCCCTCCCTCCCCCACCTCCACCCCTACCAACCACTGATCTTTTTACTATAGTAAAAAATGTTAAGTTAAAAAAAAGTAAACTAAAGTAAAAAAAAGTCCGTAGTTTTGCCTTTTTACAGAATGCCATATAGTTGGAGTTGGTCAGTTATTTTCGACCTCCAGAAATGGCAGCCTAATACATGTGGGGGAGGTTTTCAACTACAAGGTTTGGAACTGAGAGTGTTCCTGCTGATTCTCTGCAAACCCCAAATTCCAGGAAACTGGACCCTTGAGTTGTTGCAGTCTTCTAATTGGTGATGCTCTTGCTGGTCACATGGCCAGGCCTCAGAGAAGGATAAAGAGCTGCCATGGGGAAGGGGTCAAGATCGGTGGCACATCTGGATGGGCTGCTCATACAGGAGACTTGGCAGGAATGTGTGTCCAAGCTCCCTGTATATATATTTAAGTTTCTAGATCCTGACCTAGTCATTCATGAGTTACACTATAATGTAGGATGCAAAACCAAAGTTGAAAACCCCCCAAAAGCAGGGTCTTGGTTCAATCAGGTTCGATCAGGCCTTCTCTTTTTTCTCCGTTGTCCAGGTGTGTGAGAAAGAGAAGCTGTTGTCAGAGAGGAATCAGCTGAAAGCGTGCATGGGGGAACTGTTGGACAACTTCTCCTGCCTTTCCCAGGAAGTCTGCCGAGATATCCAGAGCCCCGAGCAGATCCAGGCCCTGCATCGGTACTGCCCTGTCCTCAGACCCATGGGTCTCCCCACAGCCTCCAGCGTTAACCCCGCGCCCTTGGGCGTTGAGCAGAACCTTGCCGCCCCCCAGTGTGCGGTGGGGGAGAGCATCCCCTGCTGCTTGGAGCAGGGCGCAGCGCCCCCCGGTCCCCCCTGGGCACCCAGCAACACCTCAGAGAACTGTACTTCTGCGAGGAGGCTGGAAGGCACCGACCCAGGAACCTTCTCAGAGAGAGGACCACCTCTGGAACCCAGGAGCCAAACAGTGACCGTGGACTTCTGCCAGGAAATGACTGATAAGTGTACAACGGATGAGCAGCCCAGGAAAGATTACACCTAGTGACGGCCTGCCTCCCAGTTCTCACACCTCGCCCACCCAGGTGTCCTTCCGTCAGCCTGCGGTGCTGTTCATCTGTTGTCTGGAAGAACCAAGAAGGAATTTGGTGCACACTACAGCAGTCTTAGCAGCAATACTGTTTCTAAGTATTCTCTCCTCCCTTCAAGCAGGAGCGATATATAGTTACCTTCACAATGGTGCTACCCCTTGCTCAGGCGAGGAAAGACGACAGTGCTGAATACTGTCTGTCTGTGGGTTCATTTCAATCTTAACAGGGATAGACTATAACACCTCTAGGACCCAACCACGGATTTTTTTTCTCAGTGGCCCATGTCACAAACCCTATCTCAGGAATTTCTTCTGAATGTTCAATTTTTTTCATTGAAGACAGCTTCTATACACATCAAAGTTTTATAGCTAGACTGTACATATTATATATAATATATATATAAAATATATATCTCTCTCCATATGCAAAAGTCCTGCATGCCTCAATTTTCTCATCCTAAAACTGGAAACTTTGTTTCTCATTTATAAACAGGTTCCAACATTCCTCTTCTTTTGTCTCTGATGCTAGAACTAGTTTGGTAACTGTTAACGTGGTCGTTTTACTTGCTTCACAGTTCAATTTCAATTTGTGCTTATTTATGGACAGAACTCAATGTTGGAAGCTTTCTTTGAGGTTTTATTTCAGACCTTTTTTTGTTTGTTTGTTTAATTGGTTGGTTGGTTTGATTTGGGCACCATCAGATGGTGTCAGCTGAGTATCGCGGGTTTGGTTTTTTTCTTGCAGATACTGTACAGTCCAGGTCAACTTTGCCACTTGCACTGAGTTTTGGGTCAAACCTATTTTCTTAAATGAAGTTGTCACTTCAGTATAACTCAAGTATACTGTATATTCTTTGCTTTTAGTTAAGAAGTAAAACAGTTTAGCTAAGTAAAAAGCACTCAGGTGATAATGATGTAGGAAAAAACAATCTTGCCAAATAATGAATTCATCCTAGGATGTAGACAACAATCTGCTTGAATATTTTTATATTTCACCTCCTTCCCACCTTTCCCTAAGCAAAGTTTAAATGCAGATAGATGGTTCACAGATGATGCTGGATGTTCAGATTCCTACATGGGGAAAGAGTTTGGACGTCTCCCTCAAAAGTACAAGACAGCAGGAATCCATGATTTTAGACCAGAATTCAGCAAGCATTGGCTCCTAGATATCAAGTTAGAACTGTTTTCTCACCCAGGGAGTTAAGTCCCTTTCATTTCAACCCTTCACCAGGCCTCTGCTTGCTCTTGAAGGTATAGGACAGTAGGAACTTCTCCTTTGAAGGACTTGGCTGCCTGGCCACCCAGCTTCCCTGCCCAGGACCCGCCTCCCAGGACTCACCCGAGGGGGTGTGAATCACAGCCCTGGAGGTCCTGCCTTTAAGTGGCTGTCCTGGGTTCATGCAGCTTGCCCAGAGTAAGAGAGAGCAGGACAGATGTTAACCTCAGGTCTGTCCCTGACCCAGGCAAAAGCATTTCTTTCTCCTTTCCTTCTCCAAATGCTTTGAGTTGAATTCTGAGGTTTTCCACTGGTCTCTGGTCCGAAGGCAGATTTCATTCTGAAGATTTGGACAGTGATAAGGCCAGGACTCCTCCCTGCCCCCTCCCATCTCCACCACACACCTATCCTCCCCCCTCACTTGATGTTAATTTCCTTCTCTTGCTGCAAAACTGGTTGGCTTGCAACCCACAGAGAGCAGCTTCCCTTGGCTCAGGGGGCATGTTGGCTCCTGGCCACGTTTACAGGAAGATGTGCCAGGTCCCGCAGCCTGTGCAGAGGAGGGGTCAGCTCCCTCCCTCCAGTGGGCCCTACAGCCCGGCTGTGGGAAGAGTCTCGAACAGTTTGATGTGGGGATAGGGTGGTGGGCAGTGGGGACTAGGTGGTTGATTTTGTTTCTTTATTTGTGCCATTGTTTGGACGATATTAAAGCTGCATGTAAAAGGGGAAATTAGTATATGATGTAGGCGAAAAGTGAAATCATAGTAACATATGGTTTAGTATTATTAACTTTTTTCTGTACAAATATTAGTGCTAAATGTTTAAATATGTATGAATGCCAGAAATTTGTTGGTTCATGACGTAGGATAAAAAAAAAAAAAGGCTTTTCTTTAAAAATAGTTCCACTTTTAATACCTGCCTCTGGGTTTTTGTTTTTTCTCATGTGTGTATGTACGTGTGTGTGCTTGTCTGAGACAGATTTTGGTAGAGCTTTGTGTCGGAGCTACCATTCTTCTTGTGGCTGTTGGAATTTCTTGGCCTCGTAGAACAGTTCTGTGCTTCACCGGGAGGTTTACCTTTGGGGAAAACTGGTGAAAGCTTGAATTTAAACTTGATGTGAATCACGTGATACATCACAGGTATGTGTTCTGGTGGAGGAGTCAGCCAACAGTATTTTGTTGTTGTTGTTGTTGTTGTTTTAACTCTCTTTTTGCCTTTTTTTTAAGTGACCTCCTCTTCTTTAAAAAAAAAAAAAAAAAAGAATGTTTTCTGCTCATATCACAACCAGATCCAAACCAGCTTTTGGCGTGATTTACCCAGGTACCAACTCATGTGCAACTGGTAGTCTTGACCACATTCCGACCTGTCCCCCTTTCTGCTGTCCTGAGCAGCAGGCCTCCCAGTGGGGAGGGGGCTCTATTTTTCTCCATCCTAACTCAGCCCACTTCCTCCTTCTGCCAACCCCTGCCTCACATGTCTTCCCCTTCCCCAACCAAACCCCTGCCACCCCTGCCGTGGGAACTGGTTAAAAACCCTGCTGGAGAAACTCTTTCGATTTCTCAGAGATTTTAACAAGTTGTTGTGATTTTGTTCACTACCCACCATGAACAGCAACTGGCTTTGTGCAATTGTTTATGTGGCGTCTCTTTGTCTCTTACTGCTCTGAATCATGTGCTTGGCAAAACTGTTTCTGAGTTGATTCAAAGGGAGGACTAGCTGAGGACCAGAGTCCGAGTTGCCTCAAGTGGAGTTTTAAAAACTCCTTTCCCCGGGATCCCTTAGTGCAACCCGTGTCTTTGGATGAAGACAGAGGGAGAAGGAAGTTAACAGCAAGGAATAGTGTTTGCACAGCATGGTGACACTTAGTTGTCTCTTTAAGTGTCCATCCTTACAAAAATAAAGAACCCTCCAGCTATGGAATGTTCAGGCGGCTCCCTGCCACAAGTGGGTTGGGTTTCCGAAGGGCTGGAGCAGGCGTGGGCTGTTGGGATGGGGACAGTGGAGGCGGCCCTGTGGTTGGTTAACATCCACCTGAAAGTAGTCCTCCCCTTGGATCTGCCTCTCTTATACTTGTGTCTCCAGACAACCTCACTTCATTCAGGTGGGTCAGGCTTGGGCAGGTGTGTGCTTTTGCTGTATGTGTCTGTTTCTCTGCGTTATCTGGGGGTGCCTTGAATAAAAGAACTTCATTACGTACTGATTCTGGAACAAAACCATTGCAAAAACAAGCAAAAAAAAAAAAAAAAAGGAAAAAGAAAAAAAGCTGGCAAAGTGACTAGGCCACCTGCTCCTTCTCTTCTGGGTCTCATAACAATGACTCAGGCATCAGAGGTGATGCTGCAGGGGAAACGTTATTTTGTATAGTGTGCAAGTAATTTATTAACTGTCTTTCTAAAGGTATGCTGCTTTTAAGATGCACTATGATTTTGGATTTAATCCTTGTGTTGCTTTCCCAAGGAAGTAAAAAAAAAAAAAAAAAAAAAAAAGGCTGGTGATTAGTATGCCGCCTGCCACTTCTCCTTGAAAAGGAGGGCAGGGACCAGAGACAGGACCTGCATGAAGGGACCGCTAAAAGCCAGGTGTGCACACTGTGAAGTCCAGTGCTATTGTCAAGAGGTCTAAAGGCTACAGTTTCTCCTTTAATGCTTTATAATTGCTCTTGAAGAAGAAACAAACAAGGTGTGAAAATGATACGCCTTTTCAGAAAACACGAAGTCCTGCCCCTACAAGTTGATCCATGTGCTAAGTTTCTCCTAATCCTCTCAAAATGAGTAAAAGCCCACAAAGTGCTTTTGAATCCCTATTGGCTACCTAGTTCTACACACGATACCCCCATTTCCACTGGGAGCCATTTCATAGCTGACTTCACACTGCTGCACTAATGTTTGCAGGTGTTGGATAAGTTGCCCATCAAGAATCAAGTTTTATCCTCAAATCACTATACATAGGCAGAGAAAAATAATTTTTTTTTTTTTTAAGAATAAAGCTGTTCACTGGATCACGAGTTGATCTGTCTTCCACAAATTGAGGATCAGCTTCTGGTGAGTCAGTCCACAGTGCAATGCCTGTTTGGGGTTGGTATTCATGCAGGCAGTTTGTGTGTGTAGAGGCATTCTGTGTTCAAGCTGGATGTTCAAAATACTGCCCAAGCCATCTCCTGACCCAGGCATCAAAGATTTATGCCGTAGAATAGAATAGATTTGTACACAAATATTGTGTGCAGATAGTCTTTGTACATAGAAAAAAACCTATTGTGGCAGATTGCAGATAAATTATTCAACTGATGGTGCAAAAACATTTGTTGCAAAGAAAAGTAAGTGTATAGTATTTTCCTACACTCCACCCTGGGAGAGAATATTTATATCAAATGAGTATCAGTGCATTTGAATTGTAACATGAAAATGATGGTGCCATTTTTGTGAACAAAACCCACTTGGTTGCAGAGGCCCACTTCCGTAGCTTTCATTTCCTGCTGTGACGTGGTGTGTGCATTTCACTCTCAAGCAATGGACAGACAGCTCTGACTTTCATTTCCATTCCTGTGGATTGACCTCAGATAACACAGTGGCCTCCTTAGACGCAGAAGTGCACCAAGAGCATTCATGCTCCCGTGGGACATGTATATCGGGAAAGAGTGAAGGGACTCGGACCAAGAGGGGTTTTCCAACAGTCTGATGCTAAGTCTTCTACCAAAACCAATCTGGAGGCAGAGAGGTGACCTCCACGTGAGTCCTCACAATGTATGTCGCGTGTGTGAACGCGGGGATGCCAGTTCACGCGCTGACACAAAAGACCTGCCGCTGCTGGTGAGTGATCGGGAAGATCCCACATGCGTTCAGGAGCTTCGAGCGCTGGTTAGACACGGTGAGCCATTCGAGGCAAGCACCACCTTTGCTTGTGAGGCCTGAAGGGCCCGTGAGAATTTGTTCCAGAACCAGTCTGATGCAAGTGCACCTCTAATATATGCCTTACAAACTCCAGAGGCCATATTCAAAACAGGGTCTTCTCAGTGTATGCAAGGGGCTGCAGCCCCTCTCCTCTTCCTCCCCAGGTCGAACAATACGGACAGTTTTCACACATATCTACCTGTATAACCCTCTGTACCTCTCATAACTGGTCAACGACTGTAACAGGTTACATCAGGTGTTTTTCTACATACTTTTTACACAGATTCTATGCGATTAATGTAACTTAATTCAATGCATTGTTTTATTGTACTAGTTCTTAGGCTTGTCTTTTTATTTTCTAAGTGATTGTGGTTTTTCTTGTGGTTTTTCTTGTAAAAATGAAATGGCTGTTGATGCTTATTCTCTGTAACTAAGAGTTTTTACCTTTTTTGGGGAAAAAACATTGCTATGAACTAATGAATTGAAACTTCATTTACTCATTGTAAATACACTATTGTGCAAAAAAAAATTTTCACTCAATTGAATTGCTAGTGTTAACTGAATTTTGTCTAGACACCATTTCTGTTGATGAAATAAAGACATATCATTACGCATTGTAATTGTAAACTGATTTTCTCTGCCTCTGATCCCTGTGTTAGAAATTATAGAACTTGTCTTTTCCTCTTGTTTGGACCCTTATCTGCTACATGATTAATCTGATCAGAAATCTAAAAGATGTGATCATGCTAATTTGATTCCTCAACTCTGAATTTTGAATCTCTCTAGTGCCTATGAGAGTAGACAAAAGTCATTAAACCCAATTTCCTGGTTTGATATCCTGCTACAGCTATGCAAGAAGTCACCACTGGAGGAAGCCGGGTGAAGGATATTGTTTCTTACAAACGCACATTACAGTTCTCTCAAAATAATAAGTTTAACTGAAAACAAAAGGCTAAATGAAAATAAATGGGGAAAAGGAAACACCAATTCCAAGATACAATGAATTGCAAGGCACAGAGTTTAGAATGGTGGTTAAGGAGTAACTACAGTTAAGCCAGAAAAGAATATTTGATCATTTGAGTCTTGGATTTTGATGTAAAGGGAATATGAGATATCGAATGGTGGGGAGGCCAGACAACCCGAGTGTGTGGGCCTTGGGAACAGTCTGGCTGGGTTGGCAGTGAGGCTGTAAATGATGAATTCATGTGATGTCGGAAGAGTGCAGTGCTGCCGGGATTTGAGCTTCAGGAAGTGCATGGCCTCACCCCACCCGCCGGGTGGGAAAGCTGAAATTACCAGTTGCTGACCTCCTCTCCCTCCAGTCTCCCTACTTAGTCAAAGGCTTCAGGGAGCAAATAGTGGGATTAGCAAATGTGCACTGTTCTGAAATCATAACAGTCCTAACATTTTAGGTGTCAGAGGTAAAACATAGTCCTTCTCCTGAAGACATGAAATTATTCAATCCACTCTGGGAAAACAGGTGGGTCATGGTCCCAAAGTTTTCTGTAGGAAAACCTGGTCATTTGGAACTATGGTCATTTGCACCTTCAACCCTGACATTTGTGCTTGTGGCAGGAATGACAGTTGTGATTTGATACAGAATAAGGCCATTGTGTCCCGCAGAAGGGAAGCATTCAAACACTTCCCAGCCCCAAGAGGGTGTGGCCATTTTCTTTCCTACTTTGAACGTGTACCTTAGGAGTGACCTGTATCTACTTCTAGAGCATGGTGATGATTCTCAGTTTGCCTACCTTTACATCATTCCCTGCCAGCAGTTCTGTTGTATGCTGTTTGGAAATAACAGAGCTATTCTTTGAAACAGTTCTACAACTTTTCACTCTTCTCTGGCCCTCCACCCCAACCCCCTCGATTAGGATGCATTAGCCGCTCATCTCACATCCCATAATGCCAGTGTCTTTCCTTTCATTTGAATTGAGCACGATACCGTCTGTCCCCACACCCACCCCTGGCTCCTCTAGATCCTGAAACCTACCTGCCACTGGCTGCCTAGTCAACCAGACAGAGTCATGACTAGTTTCCACGGCTAGTTTCCGTTCCCTCCTCTTGAAGACAAGTGCACCTCTGAGGCAGTAACCCTCATCCTAAAGCAATGGATGGAAACCATCAGACACATGCCAGCATTTACTGGAAGCATTACATTTTATACTGCGTCCTTTTAACTTTTTTTTAAAGCTCTGTTTGTGCTGTACAGTTAATTACCCTACAAAGGCTTTTGATGGTGAAGGAAATTTAAATTAGAAAAAAAACAAGGGAGGGAACGCTGCCAAACAGGCTTCTAAAAGGGTCTCTCATAATAAACATGTTGACCAGACAGACCAGGACACCAGTGAATAAAGAATAGACTGGAGAATTGGAAGGGATGGGTAATATCGTATCCATGGCACCTATACATAAACATACACTGTGCTACATACCGGGCATCCAAGATTTAAAATGCCCAGCCCGTATCCTTAAAGCTTTCACAGGCTAGTGGGGTCAATATATACACAAATACATTACATCCCAGGGGCAGCTGATGGTTATGTACAAGAGTGAGAGCAGGGCTTCCCAAAAGGAATGGGCCTTGAAGCAGCTAGATCTGGCTTTGAATTCTAGCTGCGGGGCAGGCACTTCAGCCAGAATTTAGCTGTGGGGCAAGTTGTTTCATCTCTTTGAACCTTCTCTGACCTATAAAATGGGGACAAACGACAACTTCACACAGCTGTACAGGGTATAGAAGGGCCTTCTCAGAGTTTACTTTCCCTTTCATAAAGAGCTTCTCTCAGACCCCGCCCCTACCTCCGCGGAGGTCCTGCCTTTTCCGCATCGAAGCCCAGCCCCCTCTTTCCCCGCCAGCTCAGGCCCCGCCCCCTTCCCTTAACCCCTGGAAGACTACGAGAGTTTGGCGCCAACTGTGTTTTTTTAATCCCTCCCAAAGGCGGGAACTAGTAATTTGCGCCGGGACGTACCTTGCGTCTGATTTGATTGGCCAGGGGCTCTCAGTCCCGCCTCCGCGTGCAGATAGCTCTCTGGCATTGGTGGAGATGCCAGCGAGACCTTGGTGTCCAGAAAGGAGCCAGGGCTGCCTTGGGCCGGGCCGGGCCGGGCGGGTAAGTTGCTGTGGGTGTCTGGTCCGCGCGGGGTTGCTGGGGAAGAGGTTGCATGGCGCAGTAGTGCCCTGAGCCAAGGCTGGCGGCGCCGGGGAGCCCAGGAGTCGAAGGGAGCGGCGCAGTCGGTGGTGGGTGGGCGCGCCTGATGTCCGGGGGGTCTCCGGGTAACCGCGTTCCCACTGCCCTCAGGTGCAGCTTCTGGGCTCTAACCCCGCGTCCCTCGGTGGTCCCTTGAAAGGATGCAGGCGGGGGCGAGGGCGAGCGCACATAGGAATTGTTCTTTCGACCGCTTTTCTTGCCCCTCCCCCACCAAAACCAGTCTCTCCTTGGAATGTACTCTTAAAAGCTTTCGGATGGGATTCTCTGGAGGAATGGGTATTTCCTGTGTCTGGTGATCATTGATGTTGGTTGTTTCCGCGATTCTTTCGCGCAGAGAAGTTGTTTGACTTAGTCTGCACAGCGCCTAGAACTATGCCTAACACGTAGTGGGTCCCCAGTCAGATGTGAATGTAGAATTCGTGGAATCTAAGGATTTGTGTTGCAGGCATCACGTTGGCATTGATACTCATTCTTCCCTGGTCTTTCCCATTCTCCACAGCTCCAGCTCCACACCTTTTGCCTCTGTTCAAGGCCCCTCCCCCATCTCAGTCAGGACTCCTTTGATTGGAGGGGCACACAGGCCTTTAGGGTAAGAATCCCTCCACTCCCACCCCAGTTATCTTCTAGCCTTTCTTGACATTTTACAAGAGATCACCCCTTTAAAAAATTATTTTACTCTTTAGTGAATATTCTTGGTTTTGTCATCTGGCTTTACAGGCAACTGGGATCAAATAAATGTGCCTTTTACCAACTGTTTGACCTTGGGGCAAGTTTCTTTATCTATATCTTTCCTCATCTGTAAATTGGGTAAAAGAATATGTACCTTATAGGACTTTGGGGAGGATTTAAGGTAAATTAATAATGTATTTACAGCATTTAGGTCAGTGCCTGACACATAGTGTACAGTGTGTGGCATTCATGTTACTCTTTTCCCGATCTTGCCTTTCTCATGAGCCTAAAAATACATTTTCCCTTTCTCCTGGCTCTTTCTCTACAACTGTTTTTGCTTTTGTCTACAACTGTTTATTTCATTCTCTCAATTTTTCTTGTAAAGGAAACTTTTCAGATTGTCTCCTAAAGACATTGTCCAGTGTCAGGCTAGGTGATCCTTCTTTTGTCTGCTTTGCCTTCACATCTGATTCCATTGGGATTGTTCCTCTAATGATTATGAGTGAGCTTGCAACTCTTTTCTTTCATCATCATAGTTCTCAACTTTTAAAATTTAAAAATTTTAAACTTTAAAATTTTACCTCTACACTTTTCGTAGGTGCAAAACTCCTGTCAGTAGCAACTCTCATTGAGATCCTCATTTGGGGAAAAGTGAGAGCAAGTGTGTAAAAGCCCCTCTTCCCAAGAGATTCTGATACATAATTCTTCCTCCTCTTCTTCCTTTCTTCCTTCTCTAGAGAATCACTGGCCTTTGTGATTTCAAGAGTAATCTCAACCATACCAATTATGTCTTGTCTTCTGTGCTGTATCCTCATTTCCTGCTGTGTATTAGCCATCTTCTCCTGGATGTCCTACAGGTAATTCAACATGTCTTCCTTGGTTCTCCATTGCAGTTAAAGGCACAACTACCTTTAGAACTGCAGAGTTGTCTTTAACAAATTGGAATTTTGATAAATTCAGTAAAAAAAATTTTTTTATTACCTACCAACCTGTCAGGCTTTGTGCCGAGAACTGGAGATACAATGGTGAACAGAACAGAGCCAGGCCTGGTCTTTGTGGAGCTTATAGTCTAGTGGATGAGATGGACATTTCTCTAGGAATCCCACAAAAATGTAATCATAAACTGAAAAGAAGCCATATATAGAGAGAACACATAAGAATATGTAACAGAGGGCTGACTGAGTGGATAGAGAGAGGGTAGCCAGGAAAACTCAAACATTACTGAAGCCACAGTATTGAAGATGAGTTAAGTGAAGGAGAGCAATGAGAAGAGAGCATTCTGCAGAGCCCTGTAGTGGGAGGGAACAAACAGCGTGTTCAAAGAGCTGAAGAAAGGCCAATATGATCAGAGCAGAGACTGCTGAGAAATGGGAGAAAATCATGCAGACCAACCCTAAGTGAGGTGGGCAGAGGTCTGGCTAGTTAGGGCTTTGTAAGCAGAATTGTGACAAAATTTGTTCTTTAACCTGAGGTGGGCTGGAAGCACTAAAGGGTTCTAAGCAGAGGAGGGGACATGATCAGATTTGCATTTTGGTTTTTGTTTTTGTTTTTTTAATTGAAGTATAGTTGATTTAACACAACCTTGTGTTAGTTTCTAATGTATAGCACAGTGATTCAGTTATATATGTATTTTATATATATATATATATATGCTCTTTTTCATTGTAGGTTATTACAAGATATTGAATATAGTTCCTCGTGCTATGCAGTAGGACCTTGTTGTTTATGTATTTTATATATAGTAGTATCTGCAAATCCCAAACTCCTAATTTATCCCTCCCTGACCTTTCCTCTTTAGTAACCATAAGTTTGTTTTCTATGTCTGAATCTGTTTCTGTTTTGTAAATAAGTTCATTTGTGTCGTTTTTTAAGATTCTACATATAAGTGATATTATCTGATATTTGTCTTTCTCTTTCTGGCTTACTTCATTTAGTATGATAATCTCTAGGTCCATCCATTGCTGCAAATGGCATTATTTCATTCTTTTTTTAAATACCTGAGTAGTATGCCTGAGTTGTATGTATATACCACAGCTTCTTTTTGTTTTTTTTGTATTTTGTTGGGGGAGGAGGTAATTAGATTTGTTTGTTTAAGTGGATGTACTGGGGATTGAACCGAGGACCTCATACTTGCTAGGCATGCAGTCTACCACCCCATACTACGACTTCTTTATACAGTCATCTGTCAATGGACATTTAAGTTGCATCCATACCTTAGCTATTGTACATAGTGCTGCTGTGAGCATTGGGGTGCATGTATCTTTTCAAATTAGAATTTTCTATGGATGTATGCCCAAGAGTGGGATTGCTGGATCATATGGCAACTCCGTTTTTAGTTTCTTAAGGAATCTCCGTACTGTTTTCCATAATGGCTGCACAAAATTACATCCCCACCAACAGTGTAGGAGGGTTCTCTCTTCTCCGTACCCTCTCTAGCCAGCACTTACCGTTTGTGGAGTTTTTGACGATGGCCATCCTGACCGATGTGAGGTGTTATACCTCATTGTAGTTTTGATTTGCATTTCTCTGATAATGAGCAATATTGAGCATCTTTTCACTTGCTTGTTGGCCATCTGTATGTCTTTATTTGAGAAATGTTTGTTTAGATCTAGGTTTGCATTTTGAAAAGACAACTCAGCCTGTGGTTTTGAAATGGACAAGGTTGGATATTTGGATACACTTTTCGTTAAATCTCTTTGATTCTGCCACAGAAGTCTCAGATCTGCTCCTTGTCTCTATTTGCACTACTGATAACTTAGTCTCACCTCGTTGTCTCCGCAGTTTTAATAGCCTTTTCTGTCTCCCTTGGTCATACTCTTCTTGCTAGAGTTAAATATCTGAAATGCAGATTTGATCATGATATTTTTCTGCTTTAAAAACCTTCAGTGGTTCCCCCATTCCCTAATGGATGAAGTATAGGTATCTTAATCATGTTTTACATCACCGGACTTTTCTTAAACCTCAGTTCTCACATTCTAATCCATGGATGTTCAAACCCAGCCTTGCTTATGAGTTCATGGATAGATGTAGGGAGATGGTATCAAGAAGTGTATTTGTAAACAGGAACCCAGTTTCACTGAACCTGGGGAGTTTTGGAAACCTTGGGATAGTGAGTGATAGGGCTAGAAAGGTAGGTGCCAGTGTCTATCAAGGTAAGGAGTTTTGACTTGTTTCAGTAGGTACTGGGAAGTAATGCAAAGTTTTTGAGCTGGAAATGAAATGAGCATGATTGCTTTAGAAGAACTAACCCAACAGTTGTGTGAGTCATGCACTAGGAGAGATAACTAGATAGCTATAGTGGGGGCCTGAAACAAATTTCTATGGGAAGAACGGGGATAAATGGGAGACATGTTGTAGGGCAGCGTCAGTAGAGTTGCTACTCAAAAGAAGTAGCAACGTCAGGAGATGACAGTTGTTGATGGAAAGATGGTCTTTTTTGGTTTTGGACTTGATGAGAGCTTGGACTTACAAAAGTGTGTTTATTTTATTAACTTTAGCACCTCATTGCTGACTGTTGGTTTGTATTTTAGTACAAACAGTTCCTAATTTTCAGGCACTGAGGGGACAGCAGAGGAGTCTGTATAAATCTAATCTGGTATCCCTATTTTTTGTGGCAATACTTATTCTCTATCCTGACCTTGTGTTTGCCCATCAGGTCTTTAACCTGCATTTTGCTTTGCAGTTGTAGAAAATATGGTATTGATGTCCAGGAGCTCAACACGTTAGGAAAGTATTCAGATACATTTTTACAAGTGCCCAACAGCAGTTAGAGCTAGTTATGTGTTATTAAATTCTAATAACCACAGCTCTGTGAAATCTTCTCTGTGTGCTTTTCATGGTAAATGAGACTAAGTAGGCTTTGAGTGAGGACCAGTGGAACCCTCTTAGGAATAAACTGTGAGCTTTAGTTAATGGATATGGACACATATTTTGGCTGGTTAAGTATATTTTGACTGATTTCCTGGTTTATTCAGCACACATTTATCTTCATATATGTATATTAATTGCTGAGAATATAGATATTTATAAAACTTGATCCCTGCCTTCAGGCTGTTCATGTTTTATCTGTTATTCAATATGGTAACCTCTGGCCATTTAACTTTTTTTTTTTAATTGAAGTGTAGTCAGTTTACAATGTTGTATCAATTTCTGGTTTACAGCACAATACTTCAGTCATATAGGAACATACATTTATTCGTTCTCATATTCTTTTTTACTATAGGTTATTACTATTTAACTGTAAATTAATTAAAATTAATTAAAATTTTAAAATCAGCCTCACTGTTAGGCCAAACAGTGGATTCCCAAATATGTCTTGTCCTTATCCCTGGAACCCACGACTGTGTTGCTTTACATTGGAAGAAACTGCACAGATATGATTAAAGTGAGGGTTATGAAATAGGGAGAGTATCCTGGGTTATCCAGTTGGCCTGGAATTAGCTTAAAGGCCCTTAAGAGCGGAGCAGGAGAGCAAGAGACAGGAAAGGCAATGTGATGACGGAAGGTGGGGAGGGTATTTTAATTAAAATATTAACACAGTTAAGAAGGCATGTTAAATTACTAACAAATAAGCATCTCTGTAAATATAGGTCTTTTCCTCAAGAAAAAATAAAGATGAAGATAGCTCGATGGAAGGAGGAATAAGGAAGGATTGTGGCAATAAGAGTAGAGAGACATAAACATTGGAGGTTGTCAGTGTAGTGGCAGTTGCAGGTTTTATGTGAAATCTTGTGACGGCAGACTGGATGGCTCTGGCTCATTGCCCTGTGTCTGGCTTTGTCCCCCATCCTTCCTCCCCAAAAGATTGAGGGAAACCAAGCTTAAGCCCTTGCAAGACAAAAACCTTTGGCTGTACTGATACTAGAGGAAGAAAGGAGAGTGACAGCCATCGATGGTACGGGTGTCATGTACAGGACTAGATTCCTTCATTTAGCTGCTGTTAATCAATAGTGCAAAAATTTAACATCCTGGGAAAGAACCCTGTCTGAACCAACATAATGTCTGCATTATACGGATAGCATTTCTGTATTTCTCAATAATGTATGTGCTAACTTGCGTTATAGAAAGCTGTGCTATGGTGGTAACAGAGTCTGTCATGTGGCTGAATGGGGTAGGTGAGAGGAGCAGTGTGAGAGAGTTAGAAAAGCAGTGGTAGGTACTTCTGGAAACGGTGCTGGTTTCTGTGCCAGGGAAGCTTAACTCAGTATTTTGGGTAGCTCTTGAGGATTTCTGACCTGGGAGTGGAACACAGGCTAAACATAACCAGAATTAATTTTGGCCTCAGTGTGGAAGATGGTAAGAGGAAAAAGATACCAGGAGTATGGAAACTAGCTTGGAGACTTTTATAATAATTTAAGTGAGAAATAAGTGTATCTGAAACTGGAACACTGACTGAGTGGAAAGGAGATTATTAAATTTGTGAGATTTAAAAATAAAATCACTGAGAATTTGTGACTACTTGAAAGTGAGTGTGGAGATAAGAAAGAGTCAAAGATAATGGAAGCTTTTAGCTCGAGAGTGAATTGAGGCAGGAGATGGTTGTTTATATTTTCCATATCCAGGCATTTACCTTATTTGCTTTCTTCCATTATTAAGCCTCATAAAATCAATCCTTTCTTTCTCACTGTCTCCATCTTGTCTTATCATGTGGACTCTAATAGTAGCTTCCTTCCCAGTTTCTTTTCCTACATTTTTTGTCTTTCTAGTTCATTCTACACATTAATCTTTCATTTTTTTACAGCAGTGTACTAACTCAGAAACCTTCCAGTGCTCCTATGGTCTGGAAATTCAAGACCAGATTCCTTGGTTTGACATTTAGAATCTTCTGTTTGATGCTAATGAAATTTTAGTTTTCTCTCTCAATCCTGTTCTATCTGAGGTCCATTCCAACTAGGCTGTTTTATTTACGGTTCTCCATGTATACCTTTCTTCCAAGGTTAATGGTGTTTTCATTTGGAATCTACAGATTTCCACAGATAGCTCCCACTCCTCTACTGATTTGCAGGTCTTTTCCCAGCCAAGCAAGTCATTGGCAATGTGTATGCTTTTAGTCTCCACAAATCTTTGCCAACATTTTGGAGGGGATAGTGGCTGTAAGGGGACACAAAGAGTACTTCTAAGTTGCTGGTAATGGTCTGTTTCTTAATCTGGGTGATATTTACATGGTTGTGTTCAGTTTGTGAAAAATCATAGAACTGTATACCTATGAATTTGTACTTTTTTCTGTTTTTGTTATACTTCTATAAAAAGTTTACTCTCTCCCCATCAAAATAAAATATGTCCTTACTCTCTTAGGCCCTTTGCACTTCAATTTGAATTTTATGGTCAACTTGTTAAGTTTGACTGGAATTGCAGTGAGTTAAAGTTGGGGAGAATTGCCAACCTTGATATTGAGTTTTCCCATAAATGATTGAGACATATTTTGTTGTTTATTTAGATTAGAGGTAAACTGCCTGTTTTTCTAAATAAAGTTTAATTGGAACACAGCACCTAATCATTTACACGTCTATGATTGTTTTGGAGCTGCAACAGCAGAGTTAAGTCATGACAAACCAGATGGACTACAAGCATAAAATACTTGCTTTCTGGCCTTTTAAGAAGAAAAAGTTTTCAGACCCCTGATTTTGATATGTTATTATTTTTTCCGTCAAGGTCTTGTACATCTTGTATTAGATTAATTCCCATGTACCTTATGGTTTTGTTGCTGTAATACCTTTTTATCAATTATGTTTTAAAACTGCTGGCATATAGTAAAGCTGTTGCTTTTTGGGTATTAATCTTATATAAAGCAACTTTGAGGAACTCTAATTTTAATATTTTGTGTATTTGCTACATAGGTGATCATAGTGTGAATAATGGCAGCTTTATTTCTTCCTTTCCAGCTCTATATCATTTCATGTCTTACTCTTACTGCTAATAGAATCAAGCATGACTTTAAAGGAATGCTTCTGTGGTTTCACCATCATGTATGATGATTAATGTGAGGATTTATTTTTAAGTAGAAGTATATCTTCTATCAGTTTTTGAAAGATCTCTTCTTAAACTATCATAAGCTCCAAGTTTGCTGAGAGTTAGTGTTGAATTTTTATCATCTGCGTTTCCTGTGTTGAAGTAATGTTGGTCAGGTTTCTTCGTAAATTTAGTCCCACCACCCGATTCCATACTCTACTCTTTGGAAAGAAGTCACTATGCACAGCCCACATTTGAGGAATAGGAGATTAAGCCCTGCCTGCTCTAGAGTGGAATATCAACATAGTTTATTTGGAGTTCTGCTTGGGAGATTTGTTTCTTCTTTTCCATTTACTAATTTACTCTTATCAGTGTGGAGTCATGTATGTTTATTTTATGCTTTGAGTTATAATCCAATTCTACTGTAATTTATTGCTCAAATTGTTCCAGCTTTGTCTATTGAGAGAGCTCTCTCAGTTGGTTCTACTGCCTCTTTGACGTACCTCCATTTGTTTGTTTGTTTGTTTTTGACGTTCCCTTACTTTCTGTAAGATGCTCCACATTCACCTTGTGTTATTTCCTGCCCCTGTCTGAGAATCAGCCATTTCTTCAAGAAGCCCTGGTCCATTTTAATGGAGTATAGCGTTAGAGGCCAAGATGTGGATACTAGGTGAGCTTATTGCTGCTTTGCTGATAGAGCAAAGAAATGCATGTGTGTCTACTAACACATGTATATATACATACCTATAAATATTTCTATATCTAATCGTCTGTATCTACGTTAAGTTAAATGTGAGTTTTTACTGATGTCTTCAACTATAATCCATTACCACAGGGATCATTTTTAGTGTATTCTCTTGCTTTTCTGTAACCTCCCACTTCAATAGTGAGAAACATGTCAGTGTCTACTATCCATTTATTTGAATTGTTTAATTCCAATATACACATATAACAGTATCAGAACTGTTAGTTCATATCCTGGTGGGAAACAACTTTATCAACTAGAAGACAGTGCTTATGCTAATTGAGGTTTAAAAAAATTTTTTTTCCTTCCAGTTTTATTGAGGTATAATTGACAGACAGACAGCACTGTATACTTTCTGGGGGTTGGAGGGAGGTAGTTAGATTTTATTTACTTATTTACTTTTCAAGGAGGCACTGGCGGTTGAACCCAGGATACTAGGCAAGCACTCTACCATTGAGCTATACCCTCCTCCCCAGTTAAGTTTTTAATGGTATATCATCCTTGCATTTTGAGGATTAAATCTTACATATCTGTATTGTATTTTTGCTTTGTTCTTTGTTTAATGTCTTGCTGGATGCAACTGTGTAATTTTTTAAAGACTATTTCTATGTTTATAAGAAAGATTGACCTATAGTTTTCCTGTCTTGTGATTTTCCTATTTTGTCCTATCTTTGCGCAGTTTTGATGTCTAGACTGTGTTAACCTTATTTGTCTCTTAGCATTTGTTTCCTTTCTGTTGTCTAGAATAAATTATGTTTCATCTGTTTTTCTGAAGGTATAACAGAATTCATCTGTAAAACTGTCTGGGCTTAGTAGTTTCTTTTATGAGTAAGATTAGCTACTGTTTCAAGTTATTTAATCATCCTAGGTATGTCTGTATTTTCTATTTCTTTTTGAGTCAGTTTTGACCAGTTACTTTTTTTTCTAAAAAACTATCCATTTCATTGAACTTTCAAAAGTATTCTTTTTTTAATATCATTTTTTTCTCTTTAAATGGGGGTACTGAAGGTTGAACCCAGGACCTCATGCAGGCTAAGCATGTACTCTACCACTGAGGTATACCCACCCCCCACAAAGGTATTCTGTTGATAATTTCGGGCAATGTGAAGCTGTCACTCCATTTTTATTCCTAATATTTGTGCCTTCTTTCTTTTTCTTGATTAGTTTTGCAGTTATATGCCTATTTAATTTGTCTTTTCAAAGAGCCAGCATTTATTTTTGTTCATCTTTTTAGTGTTTGTTTCCTTTTATTAATTTCCTTTTTTGTGTGTGTTTCTTTTGGCTTACTTGGTTCTTTTTCTTCTTTTTTTTTTTAAGTGAAAGCAAGTTTATTTAGAGAGATAACACACTCCATAGAGTGCGGTCCATCTCACCCTGAAGGGAGAGCAGCTTAGGAGATACACATTCCCAGAGACAGAGTGTGGGCCATCTCAAAGGGCGAGAGGGAGAGAGGCTGAGAGATGTAGGGGTGTTTAGTTTAAAGTAAAAGTGGATACACGCTCCATCGACAGAGTACAGGCTATCTCAGAAGGCAAAAGAGAGAGCGACCTTTTTCTAACTTCTTGAGTGGATATTGACCTCATTAACACCTATGTATTTATTTAATGCAGTGACTTTTCCTCTAAAAGTACTATTTTGATTGCATCCCACAAATATCTTGTCTCATGGCATATTCGTTGTTACTCAGTTCTGTACGTTTCAGTTTACGTTAATATTTGTTCTTTGACCTATGTTATAACTTTCCAAAGAAACTGGGAAATTTGAAAATGCACTGTTAATTTCAAATTTTATTAATAAAAGCACTTCTATGATATTTGTTGTAACTTGCTCTATCTTGATACACAGTCAATTTTTTTAACATTTTTTATTGAGTTACAGTAATTTTACAATGTTGTGTCAAATTCCAGTGTAGAGCACAATTTTTCAGTTATACATGATACATAGTCAATCTTTATATGTGGTTGAAAGTAATGTAAGTTCTATTAGTAGTTATATGTAGGTATATAAAATCATCAGATCGAACCTGTCAATTTTGTATTCAGACCTATATCTTTAAATCTCTTTAACTGCTTGATTAGCAGAGAAAATTTGTTAAAATATCTATTCTGACTGCTTACCTGAATCAGACAGTATCCAATCATGAGATAAAACCACACAGTAATTTGAAAAGAGAAAGCATAGTGTAAAGAATTAACAGAGACTTGGAGCAACTGGGAATTGGTTAGTAAGAGTTAAAGATAAGGCTCAAGAACTTAGGAATAGCAGATATAGGGGTTAGCCACTACCTTTAGGGTTGAGATAGATCTTCCAAAGAAGAGCTGTCTTCCCTCTCATTGGAAAGAGCATGGCCTGGACTACTTGGATGGTAGAGAAGTTGCTAAGTGCCTTGCTGGTGACACTGCTTTGAATCTGGCAGAGGAGGTGTGTAGGAAAGCTCCTGGATGCCGCCAGCTGTCAGGTGTTGTGGGATCCAAGAGTTGGAGAAGCTGCGCTCCCCTTGAGCCTAGCAGGAGAAAGCTGCGTCCTGCAGGAGCCCATTGTAATAGAACCCTCATGTAAAGGAGGCAGGCATGTAGGGAAATTGTGCCCTTGAAGGAACCTAGCCCTGGAGAAACTGCCTGCCGTAGGAACTGAATGTTGGAGAAAGCTTGCTCTGTAGGAGCCTGACTTATCAGGCACACTGAAAATAGGAAGAGAACCCCCTTCCTTTGCAGTGTCCCTCCAGCACTCTCTACTGACAAGGCTATATACATATTGCTAGTTAGCAAAGGAGAAATATTTACAAGGCCTACCTCCATTATCACAGAAGGTGGATTTGAAATTGAGAGGCATCATAATTGCCGCAGTTACTTCAACTTTATGTATACATAGTGAGAAACCATGGATGTATCTTCTTTGGACAACTTCTTGATATTACTATATGTATATTATTCTCAGAAACAGTTTTGAATAACTCTTAATGCTACACCTGATATGACTAAGAAATGAGCAGTCACTTTCTCTTAAATTTATAAGTAATTTTAAAAATATGTATATATGTATTTGGTGGTAGGGGCCTAGAAATTAAGTTGTGGGGACAATGGTCCCATAAACAATTGGAGAAAAATTTAAGACACATGAGGAACAAAAGATCCAGAATTTGTTAGATCTCTTATATTTCCCAGTTTTAACTTACCAGGACAAGTAGAACTTTTTTTTTTTAAGTAATACTTGCCAGTAGTAAACACTAAAACTGTGTGAAATGATATACAGTAAAGTCTTTGATCTGTTTGATCTGCTTAACCAAATCATCTATTTAACCAAATCATTAGGTAACTAATCCCCATTTTGTAAAAGACCCATTAACTGATGCTGCCTGTTCCATGTGACAGCTGGTAGTAGATTACTGCAGTATCAGGAAGTCTGAGTTTCTGCTCCGACCGTTGAGTTTTGCTTTACCAGAAATCAGTTATTATTTGCCAAATGTGATTATGCCGTGTGTACCTTTTGTAATTATTGTACAGGCTGTATTATAACAGAGTTGATTAATCAACTCAGCTAATTGGAAAAAATATTAGAATGGGGAATGTGGGGGATGAAGAAAAAAGATATACATGTACCTTAATTTTATTTAAAGGAGTAACATATAAATTGTATCTCTTGTGGTAGAACCATGACCTTTTTGTTGAGTGTAAATACAATGATTAGAGTTCTGACTTCTTTCTTGCCTACCCACTAGACATTGCTTATGATTGCTGGCACTTTTTCCTGTGGAGAAGAAATTGGATACTTGTGATTCAGTCTGAATACAGACGAGATTCTCTCTTCTAGTATTTTGGATTTCCTTACTCTTACTTGATTTGACAGCAATTTTAAGTGTCTTGCTACTCACCTTTGAGTCTTTCCAAAGTATTCAGCCTAGTTTTCACTGGAAAATAACTCCCTTTGGTAATGTAATCTTTCATCTTACTACTACTTAGAAAAATAAGAAAATAAGCATAATTGGATTTGGTAATAAATGCACCTGTTGTTGTAAGTGTATATCTCAGTTGGTGGGAGCAAAAATATGCAGGCGCAGTTACCCTTAATGACCTCAAGTAGCCACAGTGGCCATAGTTCATTGACCATAGGCAACTTTCACAAGTTTTATGGGCAGAGTGTAGAATGTCAGATAAATCAGGTTTTTTTAAACTGCTTTGGATTCTTACGTTGCTTCCTGTCTTTTTGCTATAAACAGCGCTACATTGAATATTCCTGTATATACATTTTTGTAGTCATGTGCTTGTATATCTTAGAACAAATTGCTAGATATGAAATTGTTGGGTCAGATTATTTGCATTTAAAAACTTGATAGCTATTGCCACATTGCCTCCATAGAACTTGTTCCAGCGTACTTGAGTGATTTATGAGAGCACTTCTTTTCCCACACATTTACCAACATAGTATAGTATCACACTTTGCTCTTTGCCCATCTTACTCCCTTATGGGTGAAAACATGTGTGTCCAGAGTCCCCAAGATCAACCCCCAGGTTTGATGATTTGCCAAGAGGATTCACAGAACTCAGCATATGGTTGTGCTTATTTAGTACGATAGTTGGCTTATTTTAGTATAAAAGTTAATTTGTATTTTGGTCTATTTTTTAAAATTAACATCATTTACTTTGTGACACGGGTTGACCATATCAGCAAACTTAAGATTTTTGTTATAATTTTAGCTTTTGGGAAATGTTTGACTTTTTTTTTTTTTTAATCACAATAGAGTAAACTTTATGAGTGTGTCCAAATTTGAAAGTTGCTTTTGAACGTAAAGCTAAGTTTAATCTCTGAATTGTGAGGTTGATTTTAACGGTGGAGAATATTTATATTTAATACTTTAGATGGTGACTATCAAAAGGAAATAGGATCATGGCAGCAGATGATGACAATGGTGATGGAACAAGTTTATATGATGTCTTTTCTGGTAAGAGCTTATTTTAATTATCTTTCTAAATTTGTTTATTTAATTACAAAATCATTTACTTATTCTCATTTAAAACACTGTCATTATCAACTTTTTCTCCCCATACAGTTAGTACAATAAAGTGCCCGGCAAATAGAAAGTGCTTAGTAAGTGAGATTTCTTATTATTAATGCTTCCAGGCCTCTTAAATGTAATGAAATTAACATCTTTGTTAATATAAGTGGTGATGATTTTTAATGTTATATCAAAAAATATAAGATAGGTATTTGTTACTCTTGACATTAATACTTATAGAGAATGCAGTGGTGCTTGTTTATTGTTGTTCAGGGGAAAATTGACGGTCACAAATAGATTAGTTTGAAAGAGATAACCAAGACCTGATAGTAAAATACACTCATGAAATGGAAACATTTTTAGTAATATACAGAATTTAAACCTCCAAATCCTGACATAGCATTTATCTAATTCTTTTGTCTTAATTATAATTATGCTATGAAAACCTCATTAAATTTTTTGAGAACACAAATGTGTGTTTAGTGATCAGAATTGTGATTACTATGCCAAAGAATGAAAAGGGCAGAATGAAAACATGTCTAGTAGACTTCTATTTTGCTTAAGATATGTTTTTTAAAATTAATATCTATAGACATGGAAGGATTTACATGAAATATGGCCATCATAACCACTCTGGGTAGTGTTATTTGGTTTTTGGTGTTATTTAATTATTTTGCTTATGTGGTTTCAAATTGTTATGCTGCTATGTATTTCTCTTATGATATTTTTTCTTTGAAAAGTTCTAAACCAACAGAAAAATGGACAGTATAATATAATGAACACCTTTACTTTTCACCTAGATTCACAAATAGTTAACATTTATCACATCTGCAACTCTTATTTTGAAGGACAAAACTATATTGTTAATCTCATTTGTTGGAAATGGCTGTTTTTGTATTGCATATTGCTTGTTTTCACTCAAGTTCCTGTCCACGTGGGTACATTTCTTGATAGTCACAACATACATAGAGTACATTTTACTTTTTACCAGTTAACATGATTTCAGAAAAATTTTATTCCTGTAACATTTTCATAATATTCTCTTGTTGTATTTGTAATTTCAAACTTACAGAAAAGTTGAAAGAATAAGAACAAGCAAAGAATCCTTCACCTTGTTTCCTCTGAGCTTACTGCTTGTTAATTAATATTTTATGCCAGTGGCTTTAACATTGTGCACATGCTTTTTTCTTTGAACATACACATAATTTTTTCCTGTCCCATTTGATTGTATACATTATGGTCCTTTACTTCCCAGTACTTCAGTGTATATTTCATAAGAAAAAGTTAGTTTTTAGTTTTCTTACATAACAACAGCATAATTACCAATTTCAGTAAATTTAACAGTGATACAGTAATTTTATTTAATTTACCTCTTTTATACCAGTTTTATCAGTTAAACCAATAATGTCCTTTATTACTGTGATTGGATTTAGAGTTATCTTTTTAATACTTTAGTTTGTGTCATCAGTTTTTTTCCTTTCCGATTTTCTTGCTTCTTTCAAATATTATTGGAATATATTTTAGAACTCCATTATAATTTACATATTAACTTTTCAGCTATACCTCTCTGCATTATCTTTTATAATTGGTTGCTCAAGGGATTGCAGTGTACATCTTTAAAATTTTGCAGTGTACTTATTAAAATATAAGTATCTTTTCATGTAAGATACAGAATCTTGTACATATGGTTGCATTTAACCTCCATCCACCCCTTTATGATGTCATGAACCCCACACTACAGTGCTATAATTTATATTTTAAACTGTTGTGTATCTTAAATTAAGAGGAATTAAAAACAATTAAGGTGAAATACTAGTCTTTTATATTCACTCAGTTATTACCATTTTTGTCCTTCTAGTATCCTCTAGTATCCTTCTAGTATGATGATTTTCCTCCCCATTGTCTCTTTTCTTCTGGTACTCCAGGTATATAAAAATCTGAGAACTTTTGATATTCTGTATGTTACTAAGACTGTTCCTTTTTTTTTTTTTTTTTTTTTTTTCAATCTTTCTGTTCCTCAGATTGGGGAATCTGAAGATTACCCAGTTTATTGATCTATCTTCACATTGACTGGCTCTTCTGTCAAGCACATTCAGTGAATTTCTTTTTCAATTAGATGTTGTAGTTTCAGTTTTAAAATTTTCATTTGGTTTTTGTAGTTGTTTCTGTTTCTCTACCAAAGTTTCCTGTATAGTAATTGTGGATTGTATTGGACATTTTGAATGTTATAGAGACATTGGATTCTGTTATATTCCTCTGAAAAGTGCTGTTTTTAATTTTATCAGGTATTTAACTTGACTGAACTTAATCTTCTGTCTTCCCTGTGTTGAATAGCAGCTGAACTCTCTGTCCAACTTTGTTTTATCTTTAGCAGAACACTTTTGGACTTTTTGAAGTTTTAACCTTCACTTGTGTGATTTGGGGGTCTCAAATTTGGACACAATTTGTAGAATCTCCTCTGTATCTCCTCTGGACTTCTTCTCTTTCTTACTGTTATTACGCCCAGCGCTTTTCCTCTGGTTCTTCAGGCTATTAGGACTGGAAGTTTGCATCTGAGTTTTCACTGCCCAGTGTGACTCCAACTAGGGCCTATCCCACTACCAAAAATTGTAATAAAAGGAGGATAGAGAATTCACGCAGTGCTGTTTTCATCTTTCAGATATTGTCTCCCCCTCCAGTTTTTGCCTGCTTTGGGTTGCTCTCTATTTCTTCAGATAGCTTTTATTTTTTAATTTAGGTACAGTTTACATATAACATAATACTTTCAGATGTACAATATAATAATTCCATATTTGTATATATTGCAAAATGATCACCACAATAAGACTAGTGGTAGATCATTGACTACAGATAGCTTTTCATATTTGTTTAGAGTTTATAGTTATTTGCAGGATGATAGAAACTACTTTGCTACTATAGGAGTTGGAACCTTCCCATCAGGATGCTTTTGAAAGTGAGTTTTTAAGTCTAAACCTGTGTACTTAGACCTTTGTGTTTATAAGGATGTATAAAAACTTGTAAAAATTTTTCTTTTTTGGTGCAAGGTTAGTCTTTCTGGTCCTTTGGAGTAGGAATGGAAAATTTTCATTAAGTGCATGAAGTCAATTTTAACTAATCTTTGGGGTTTTTTCTGGTTTTGTTTTTTGCAGCTTCTCCTCTTAAAAATAATGATGAAGGTTCTTTGGACATATATGCTGAGTTGGACAGTGCTGTTTCTGGTATGTAAATTCTATAATAAAAGACTTTTGTTTGGTCAATCTATTGTAAGTGTTTATCTTGTTGTTACTAATTCCAGGAGTAACTCATAACTCCTGAACAAGCTCCTAATCATTCTTTGAAATGATTATTCTTAGGTCATTATTTTCTTGCCCACAGCTTGATCAACAAAATAAATTAGCCCATAGGTTTGTTATTCATCTAGGTCTCAGATTTAATTGGACCTTGTGCAGAAATATTTTGTACCATTGAAAATGCAACTGGTGGTGGTATCTGTACATATATTACTATCACAGGCTACGTGTTATTAGACCTTTTGAAAAGGGTAGTTGCTATAAATATTTTCATGTATTGGTAGGAGTGTGATATGCAAAATGTCTAATGACCTTTCCAAATTAGAAAACTTTTCTGTAATCGAATTTCTTGAAGCGTCAAACAAATATGATCCTTACACCTGATTTGTTGACATAGCGTTTTAGGTAAATTGATTTTATGACTGTAATCTGTGAAATCAGTATAAATGTGGATGAAATGCAAGAGATAAAACAATGCATAGTCCTTTAGGTTGAGATAAATACAACATCAAAAAGTTTAACATGTATATTTTTCTTTTTTTCCCCTCTTTATTGAGATATAATTGACATATAAAATTATGTAAATTTAAGATGTACAGTGTGTTAATTTGATACACTTATATATTGCAAAATGATTACCTCCATGTCATTAACTAACACTGCATAATGTCACATAATTATCAACTTTAAGATCTATTCTCTTTGTAAGTTTCGATTATATAATATAGTGTTATTGACCATAATCACTATGCTGAACTTACTCATCTTATAGCTGGAAGTTGGTACTCTTTGATCAACATCTCCTCTTCTCCCCCAATCCCTGGTAATCATCATTTTAGCCTCTGTTTCTATGCATTTGGCTTTTTAATATTCCACATGTTAGTGATACCATATAGTATTTTGTTTTTCTCTTTCTTGACTTGTTCACTTAGCATAATGCCCTCAAGATTCATCCATGCTGTTGAAAATGACAGGATGTCCTCCTTTTCGTGGCTGAATAATACTCCATCACACACATGCACACCTCATCTTCATCCATTTATCCATTGTTGGACACTGATTGTTTCCATGTCTTAACTATTCTGAATAACGCTGCAGTGAACATGAGAGTGCAGATATCTCTCTGAGATCCTGTTTATTTTCTTTTGAGGTATACTGAGAAGTGGGATTGCTGGATCATATGATAGATCTATTTTTAATTTTTTGATGAACCTCCATGCTATTTTCAATAGTAGCTGCAACAATTTACATTCCCACTAATGGTGCACAAGAGTTCCATTTTCTCCTCATCTTTGCCAACACTTGTTATCTGTTGTCTTTTTGATAATACTCATTCTGACAAGTGTGAGGTGATACCTTATTGTGGTTTTGATTTGCATTTCCCTGATAAATAGTGATGTTGAGCACTTTTTCATGTTGGCCATTTATATGTCTTTGGAAAAATATCTATCAAGTTCCTCTGCCCATTTTTTTTTTTTTATTTGCTGTTGAGTTGTGTACGTTCTTTATATGCTTTGGTTATTAATTTCTTATCTGATATATAATATATGTTTAATTTGCAAATATTTTCTCCCATTTGGTAGGTTGCTTTTTCATTTTGTTAATAGTTTCTTTTGCTGTGCAGAAGCTTTTTCATTAGTTGTTGTACCACTTGTTTATTTTTGCGTTTGCCTTTGCTTTTGGTGTCAAATCCAGAAAATGATTGGCAAGACCAGTGTTCAGAAACTTACCCATGATGTTTAAATCTTTAATACATTTTAATTGATTTTTGTGTGTAAGATAAGGGTCCAGTTTCATTCTTTTGTTTGTGGTTGTCCAGTTTTCCCAATATCATTTATTGAAGAGACTGTCCTTTTTCTCACTGTATATTCTTGGCTCTTTTGTCATAAATTATGACCATATATGTGTGGGTTTATTTTTGGGCTTTCTATTTTGTTCTGTTGATCTATGTGTCTGTTTTTATGCCAATAAAATAGAGATTTGATTACTAAAGCTTTGTATTATAATTTGAAATCAGAAAGTGTGATGCTTCCAGCTTTGAACGTCTTTCTCAAGATTGCTATGTCTTTTCATAGTCTTTTGTGGTTCCATACAAATTTTAGGATTGTTTTTCCCATTTCTATGAAAAATGCCATTGGAATTTTGATAGAGATTTCATGGCATCTGAAAATACATATATTAATGTAAGGGGTTTTGTTTGTTTTAGACAATGCTTCCAAATCCTGTGTACCATCCAGAAATTGTTTGGATTTATATGAAGAAATCCTGACTGAAGAAGGAACTGCAAAGGAGGCAACATATAATGATGTACGGGTTGCCAGAATTATTAAAGACAGTTATTTCGCTTCTTTGTAGCTCCTGAAGTACAGGCATCAGCTTACTATTGAACAAACATTTTGTGCTTAGGAAGTAGCTCTTAGACTAAAAGAATACTTAAATCAGTTTCTGCCTTCACATCTACATTTTAAAACAATATTTTCTGAATGCTTGCCCAAATTTAATTAGTTTTGCTTGATTAATTTAAATGTCTGAATATATAAAATCTCAACAGGTAATCAGTATGATAAAATATTTTATCTTTTCATGATTTGTACTAAGTTACAAATTGTCCCAAGACTTCAATCAGATAAATTTCTTTCTACCCTATTTGAATTTTAAGGTTTGGAGATTGAACATGAAACTAAACAAAATGCGTTATTGATAGGCTTAACTTTGTTTTTGTTTTTTTTTTTTGGAGGAGTTGGAGGGTGTAATTAGGTTTATTTATTTTTTTTAAATGGAGGTAGTGGGAATTGAACCCAGGACCTTGTGAATGTTAAGCACATACTCTACCACTAAGCTATACCCTCCTCCACCAGGCTCAACTTTGAAAACCAGTAATCTAACTAAATATATGTTAGTAGAAATAGACCTCATCTCCCCTTCTTTGTGGGTTGATTTGCAAAGTTTGAAATATTTTGAAATGCCATTTAAGCTAAGAAAATAATTTAGAATGATGCTTGATCTCTTTATATCTCACAGCTGCAGGTAGAATATGGAAAATGTCAGCTGCAAATGAAAGAGCTGATGAAAAAGTTTAAGGAAATACAGACACAGGTGGGATTATAATGAATATTTTCTTTTGCCTTATTAACTTTTAAAATCGAAGTTTAATTAAAAAAATTTTGTTGGAAATTAAAATGTTAAAGGGTTTGCAGTTTATAAGGAAACTTTTTTTAAGTATTAAATGAAATAGCAAATCTGATAAAATATGTATTATTTTCAGTATCAATAAAATTGATATAGGAAAACTGCCTGATTTGTTAAATGATATTGACATAAATGATCTCTTAGACTAATTAATAGTTAAATAATAGAAAATTCATAGAGAGTAATCAGGTGGTTTAAAGAGAATGGTTTGAGGAGGGAAGATTTAGAATGGCTGATGGGGGAAAATGGTGATGCTGTCACAATTTCTGCCAGAGTGACTTTTTTTGTGATCATGCTGCAAAAAATCAAGAATGTCCTGCCTTGTTCTGATTTTTAATTTTTAGTAGAGTTGTTTCTCTTCTTTTCCCTTTCCCCCAAAGAACAAGTCAATCTTCAATTTATTCATTTTTCATCTGAGAATTCGTACATTGTTGCAAGTTAAACCTACAAATTATTAAATATAATGAAATTTTTATCATTTTCAAAATAATGAACCAGGCAGAGCTTTTTTCTTGTTATTTATTGGTTTTTCATTTTGATCCCAGTTTTAAGTAGTTTCACTTTAAATGTAAGGCCTTTCTCTGGTGCCAGTTTTCTTCTCTGAATTTCAGCTTCCCCATTGTATAATGCGCGTGATTGTACTTTTCCTAGGACTATTTTGAGAATGCATAAGATAAAATATTTGATGCCTAGCATGTAGTTAGCAGTCAATAATCATTAGCTATTATAAATAATAGTGTTTAATAAGCCTGTAGATATGTTTTATTAAATATATTTTATGGTATTTAGAATTTCAGCTTAAAAAATGAAAACCAGTCTCTTAAGAAAAATATCTCAGCACTTATCAAAACTGCCAGAGTGGAAATAAACCGCAAGGATGAAGAAATAAATAATCTTCACCAAAGGTATAACTGAGGGGTATGGATTTGTTTATAAATTACAAAGGTGTTGATATGCGGAATATTTTTAACTTTGAGTGGAAAGATACAAAAATCATGCATTTTATTAAATATTTAGCGTTTTACTGAGAGTCACTAGTATTCTAATGGTATATTATCGTAACATCTGTGGTTTTTAAAAAAAATTTTTTTTTTGGTGGGGGATGTAGAATTAGGTTTGTTTGTTTTTTAATGGAGGTACTGGGGATTGAACCCAGTACCTCATGCATGCTAAGCATGCACTCTGCCACTGAGCTATACCCTCTCCCACCTGTATGATTATTAATAGAATATTGCCACATGCCTCTCTGAATATATTCAGTTTTACAATACTCTGGGATCTTGCTCTGGTATTCTTTGCTCCTGAGAAGATGATGGTATATGCCATGGTTTCTTTTAGGTGCCACAAAATTACTAAAATATCAAAAGGACATCTGTGCTCATATACCTTGTTAATGGACAAACCCTTTAACTATCTCTCAGTTGTATGTTCTTTTCCCTCTTAAATGGATTTTCCACTCAATTTCTCTCTCTCCCTTTCTCTCCACCCCACCCCCCGCCCTCATTGAGGGCAATATTCTGCTCCAGAGAATTTCACATCTCTCTTCCCCTTGATAGTCAAACCACCAAAACAGTTATCTAAACTTGCTGTCTCTGTTTCTCCACTTCCTATTTCTTCTCACTCTTGAACCCATTCCACTCTGACCTCTTCCTCCGTTAGTCCACCAAAACAACTGTGTAACTACTACTAATTCATCAAATAGTTCTGACTTCTCGTTTTACCTTGTCCTCACACACTGTTTGACATAATTGACCCTCTTTTCTTGAAATAATTTCTCCCTTGGGCTTTCATGATTCTTAGTTTTCTTCCTAACTTGACATTTATTCTTCTGTACTTGGCTAAGTTGGAATTCCTCAAAGCTTAAACCTATGTCCTTTCTTTTCTCTGTCAGTATTTTCTTATGATGTAATCTTACTTATACTAGGTAATGTTCTATTTATATGTAGATAACTACTTCACATCTGTACAAAATTTTCAAAATCACGTCATCCAAAACTGAATTTATGATCAAACCTCTTCTGTTGTTCCTAGTTCAGTGGGTTCCCTAGGTTCCCCGTCATTTATTCAGCAGGTGCAAGCTAAAGAGACCTCAGGGTAGAATAACCATTTGATTTATTGCCCAAACTAGGGTCCTTTTGAGAGGAGAAGGAGGTGCTGGTAATAGTTATGCTGAGATTGCATGGCAAACTGGTACACAGAGTCACTCTGCCTGGGAGTCATCACTGACACTTACCTCTTGGTCATCTTTCAGATCCAAATTCATTACCATGTCTTGTTGATTTTTGTCTTTATAATCTTTCAAGTCATTCATTTCTCTCCATATTTCCCATTGTTGCTGACCATCAGCTCTCATCTGAACTGACAGAAGTCTTTGTGCTCATATCTCTGCCTCCACTTTTGCTCTTTCTAGCCTCTGGTTTCTCACATCTCAGTTTAAAGCCACAGGACACTTTCTAAAGCTCAAGTCTGGACATTTACACAGAACCACCCCATCCCATCCCTTTCTTAAGATATGTTCTTAAAACACATCAGTGGGCTTCTCATTGTTCTTAAGATAAAAGACCATAAATTTTAACTTGGTGCACAAGACTTTTCACAATATAGTCCCAAACTACTTTTCAGGTCTTGTCTTCAGTGTTTACTTTTATCCTAGGTATCATGGCTCTGATGTATCTCTGGCATTTTTAGCTGCACCATGAGCTCTGTATTGCTGAACTATTTCCACTGCCTGAAATGCTTCTCTCCTTCACCTGCTAAATACCTACTCATTCTCAGTTCTCAGCAGAAACATCCTTTCACAGGGGATATTTATCTGTTCTCACTGACTAGATCAAACCTCTTCTTTTTGTAGCTTCATTTACACTTGCAGTTTTAAAAAATCATAAATGGGATTACTTAATTACTATTTTTCTCTTCTACTAAACTAAGTTTCTTGTGAGTAAGACCATGTCTTTGGGTCCTCATTATTTATTGAGTAAATAAAAAATTAAAGAGTGAAAGAAGATGATCCTATGTGTGGACCATATGACATTATAAAGCATTTTATTTAGGCCTTTTGAAAATAAAGATGATTGTGTGTTTACTAACCTAAATTCCACCAGTGCAACCAGTATAAGATTGGTTTCTGAAATGTTATGGAAATTTTATATATATTTAAATCTTTTAGGGGAGGAGTATGATGTGTGATTGGGTAGCAGAGAAACTGGGTGAACAAATGATAAGAATTATTTTGTTAGATTGTTATATGTGGTTATACATTAATAAATATTCTGTCAAGTATTTGCACTTTTTATTTGTAAGCTCTAACTAGTATTCTAATTGTAAATATTTATCATTTTGTTGAAAGTTCATGTTTAATAGAAAAAATGGAAATACTAATATGAGGTGAAAATTTAACAGTGTAAACTTTGGAAAGCGTTTAATGTGAAGGTATATTTTAAAATAAAACTTACGATAGTATTTCATTTAGTATGGAGTTAAATATGTGTTGCAAGCTCTGTGGGCTAGGACTATACAATTTACTAAGTATGACACACGTTCTGGAAGAAGTGAATTTGTGATTAGTTTGGGAGTCATGTGCCTGTGGTGAAGGAAGTCTGAAAGACACTTGCAAGTGCTGGGATAGAGCTGAGAGTTCCTCCAAGCTTTGTTTGAGCAAAGCAAATGAAAGAGAGTTCCTTATTTTAAAAATGGCCTGTTTGGAAGTTGGTAAATTCTTATTACTCACTCCTTTATACAAAGTTAAATAAGTTTTGCCATTATGTGGGCTCCCAAATTTTAAAGTGTATCACCAATGGTTAAAATTTGGATTGTTAAAAAGCAACTAACTTTGGTTTTTTGTTGCTAATTTCTATTTGTCAATAGATTGTCCAAGTTTCCACATTTTCGAAATAATCATAAAACTTCAAGGACTTCGGATATAGTTAAAATAAAAGATCTTAAATCCAAGTCACCCCATTTGGATGATTGTTCAAAGACTGATCACAGAGTGAA
Source organism: Camelus dromedarius (assembly GCF_036321535.1). NCBI lineage: Eukaryota > Metazoa > Chordata > Mammalia > Artiodactyla > Camelidae > Camelus > Camelus dromedarius. The sequence continues at coordinate 59,420,192 of NC_087441.1, forward strand.
AAATGATGTTTCTAAAGATGCACATCATAGCACTTCACTGCCAAACCTTGAAAAGGAAGGAAAATCACATTCTGAAAAAAAGAGCACTTCGCATTTGCCTATATCTAATGAAAAACACTGTGCCAATGGCATTTGGTCACGTTCCCACTATCAAGTTGGTGAGGGTAGTTCAAATGAGGAGAATAGAAGAGGGAGAAAAGATAGTAGACATAGCCAGTATAGCAGAGGGACTGAGAGAATACGAAAAGACTTAAACAGCAGCTGTAGTGATGGTGAACCAAGGAACATGGAAGCCAGTCAGAGGCTACAAGGACATCCTGAGAAACACGGTAAAGGTGAACCAAAGGCTGAAAGCAAAAATTCTAAGTTTAAAAGTAACATAGATTTGGATTATAAAAATGAACGCATTAGCTCTTCTTGGGACAAAGAGAGCTCTAGAGACAGATCACACACTCGACTAGAATCTCAAAGTGACAGAAAACTTGAAAGACAAAGTGAAAGATCACAAAATATAAGTAGGAAAGAACTTAAATTGCAAGACAAAGAAGAGAGAAAAGGTGATCAAAAACCTAAATCAGTAGTAAAAGACCAGGATCATTGGAGAAGATCTGAACGACCATCACTTCCTCATTCCAAGAATGAAATAGCAAAATCTCATAATTCAAATAAATACCACTTAGAAGAGAGAAGAGGGAGGGAAGATTGTAAAAGAGACAGGGCTGTAAGTAACCACAGTTTTCAAGAAGGAAGATGTCCGTCTTCCCTTTCAACCAGTAAAACTCACAAACACGTTGACTCCAAGGACATTGATGCTGTGCACCAATGGGAAAATACCCCTTTAAGAGCAGAAAGGCATAGAACTGAAGATAAGAGGAAACGAGAACGAGAGAGCAGAGAAGAAAACAGGCATATGAGAAATGAAAAAAGAATACCTACAGAACATTTGCAGAAGACTAACAGAGAAAGTAAGAATACTACTGATTTAAAGAGACAGAATGAGCCAAAAAATGACAAAGCTGAAGCCTCTAATGATGTTTCCGAAGGAGCAGATAATAAAGAACTTGCAATGAAAGCTGAGAGTGGTCCAAATGAACCACAAAACAAAGACTTCAAGTTGAGTTTTATGGAAAAATTGAACTTAACTCTTTCTCCTGCTAAAAAGCAGCCTGTTTCTCAGGATAATCAACATAAAATAACCAATACTCCCAAATCCAGTGACATATGTGATTTGGAGTCCTTGGTGCAGACTGAAACAGTGACATGTGTTCCTTCTGTTGGTGAACATATCATAGAGGAAACCAAATTAGAGTTATTGGAACCAAAGGATGCTCCTTCAGCAGCATCTGAACCCAGGACCAGTATTTCAGAAAGGAATATAGAAGAAGAAAATAGATTGTTAGTTGAATCTGTTGAGAATTCTGTGCATTGTGACATGCCCATTTGTGGTACAGAGACTTCCTTCTCAGCCCCTGTGGAAATGGAACAAACAGAATCCTTATTTCCATCATCAACAGAAATAGAACAAACCATTACTAGTGGGGCAACGGCAGCAGTTCCTGTGGCAGTGGACACATTACAAACAAATGTTCCTCAAAACTTTGGCTTGGAATCAGATACCAAAAGAAATGATGACTTAAATTCTTGTAGTATTTCTGAAGATATAGAAATGAAGGAGGCTTTTTCAACAAAAGTGACCAAATCCAGTGAGAGCATTTTGCAGCCGTCAATTGAAGAAGCTGGCATTTTGCCAGTAGTCCTTTCAGAAGATGATAAACCAAAATGTGAGACTTCTCTTGTAGATCCACCACTGGTTGAAAGTAAGTCTTGTCATTTGGAGCCTTGCTTACCTAAAGAGACTCTAGAATCTTCACTTCAGCAAACTGAGTTAATGGACCACAGAATGGAAATTGGTGAAACAAACTCAGTATATCATGATGATGAGAACTCGGTTCTGAGCATTGACCTTACTCAATTGAGACCTATTCCAGAAGCCATCAGTCCTCTCAATAGTCCGGTGAGACCCATAGCAAAAGTTCTTAGACTGGAAAGCCCATCTCAAGTTCCATTATATAATAATCATCATAAAGGTAATAGTTTATATTATCTCTTATAACTTACCTTTTTGAATGTAAAATAGTAAGCAAGATGAATGAGTGCTTTTCTTTTGATAATGTAATTAACATATTATTCAGAACCCCATTGTCGAATAGAAATGTAGTGTGAGCCTTTAGTCTAGATTTAGGTAATTCTTATTTATACTTATTTATTCTGATTTTTAAAAAGGGAGTGGTAGGACAGATTGTTTAAAATGCTCTTTGCTTGCTCTCAGATATATTTTTCTTGTTTAAAAGCCATCAATTGGCATAGAGTAGATTATGCTGCTAACATGAAGTAAAGATACCTGAACAGTTGGTTGATGATTATCCAAATGACCAAACTCTACACTATCACTATTGTCAGGCATCTTCTGAGATCCAGTAAAGACCAATGAGATGAGTAACTATTAGGCATTAACATTCTGCTTTAAAAAAAAAAAAGCTATTAAAATAATAAATTGCCTAACATTTTTTGTTGTATTTAGTATGGAAATTTCAAATGACTAAGACTCAATAGTTACATGACTGTACTGCGCTTTTCTCTTCCACAGATGTGTTTCCACCAAATTCAGCTCATCCTACCTCCAAGAGTCAGTCTGATCTCAATAAGGAAAATCAAAAGCCAACTGGCAAATCTGACAAATTTCCAGAAGCAGACTCCCACAAGGATTCATCTTTAGATGAATTAGAAGAAGGAGAAATTATAAGTGACAGCGAAAAATCTAAATCACAAAAAAGTTGTGAAAAAAGTGCCAACCCCAGAGCTTCTGCTGAAGTGCAAAACACAAAGACTAGCCCAGGAAGTAGGAAAAGTACTGTGCATTTGGGTAAAGACAATAGGAAGGTACCATCTGTGAAAACCCATCAGACCAAAAGCAAATGGAATAAAAGACAGAGTGAATCTAGAAGATCTGCAAGAACTGAAAAGAAAGATAGGTCAGTGAGCACTTCCGGCCTGGGAAAAACACTTCCAACTGTTGCTGCACCCTCTTCTGTCCAAGATGTTATGCACATGTTACGGACGATAAGAAAGCATGTAAGGAAAAATTACATGAAATTCAAGGTAAAATTTTCATTAAAACAGTTTCATAGAATTATTGAGTCAGCAATTTTGAGTTTTACATCACTAATTAAACACCTTAACTTATCCAAAATCTCTAAGTCAGTGGCTACTTTACAGAAGAATCTCTGTGATGTTATAGAATCCAAACTTCAGCAAGTTAAAAAGAATGGCATAGTGGATCGTTTATTTGAACAGCAGTTACCAGATATGAAAAAAAAACTCTGGAAGTTTGTAGATGAACAACTTGATTATTTGTTTGCAAAGCTTAAGAAAATCTTAATAAAGTTCTGTGACTCTATAAACTTTGGCAGTGACAGTGATGAAGGAAAACTTGAAAAGATACATAAAGAGAAAGCACAGTATTCAAATTGTCAGAAGAAGAATGGAGATAACTCCAGCAAAGAAATGTTGAAAGAGAAGTCCTCCAAATCAGAAGATTCTGACTACTGTAAGTCATTAGTAGGATGTAAAAAATCCGAGGAAAAACATCAAGAGCAAAATAATTCCAACGTTAACACAGTAAAGCATGACATTAAAAAAAATATTAACACTTGCTCTGATAATATTAAGAACCCTCAATCCAAAGAACACTCCTTGGAATCAAACAGTCTGGGCACTCCAAAGCTGGGGAAAATTGAAGCCAGCACCATGGAGGACACACAGACGTCCCAGCACGCTGCTTTGAAGCCAGAACGCAGTTTTGAGATTCTTACTGAGCAGCAAGCATCTAGCCTTACTTTTAATTTAGTGAGTGATGCACAGATGGGAGAAATATTTAAAAGTTTGTTGCAGGGTTCTGATCTTTTGGACAGCAGTGTTAACTGTAATGAAAAAAGTGAGTGGGAGTTAAAGACACCAGAGAAACAGCTGCTAGAGAGTCTTAAGTGTGAATCTATACCAGCTTGTACAACAGAAGAGCTAGTTACAGGGGTGGTCTCTCCCTGTCCTAAGATGATTAGTGATGATAATTGGTCATTACTCTCATCTGAGAAAGGTCCATCTCTGTCTTCAGGGCTTTCATTGCCAGTTCATCCTGATGTGTTGGATGAAAATTGCATGTTTGAAGTGTCCACTAACATAGCTTTAAGTAAGGATAATGTATGTAGTTCAGAAAAGAGCAAGCCCTGCATCTCTTCCATACTTCTTGAAGATCTAGCAGTCTCTTTAACAGTCCCATCACCTCTGAAGTCAGATGGTCATCTCAGTTTCTTAAAGCCAGAAGCTTTGTCTAGTTCAACTCCTGAAGAAGTTATTAGTGCCCATTTTAGTGAAGATGCCTTACTTGAGGAAGAGGATGCATCTGAACAGGATATTCATTTAGCCTTGGAATCTGATAATTCAAGCAGTAAATCAAGTTGTTCTTCATCATGGACAAACCGGTCTGTTGCTCCAGGCTTCCAGTACCACCCTAATTTACCCATGCATGCTGTCATAATGGAAAAGTCTAATGATCACTTCATTGTGAAAATACGGCATACGACACCATCTACCTCACAGAGCCTTAAACAGAACGTGGTGGCCGATGAATCTTCACCCAGAACGGAAAAGGAAGCTGATGAAGCAGCAGAGAAAGAATATACTTCATGTCAGGACAGAATTTTTAAATCAGCGGAGGAATTGAAAAGTTCCAGTAAAAATGTTGAGAGCAGTAAACTAGCTTGTGAAGAACAGGACTGTGTGATACAAACAGAGGTTCCTGATATATATGAATTTCTTAAAGATGCTTCAGGTAAAGTGGATCATAGTACTGATGTGGCTGAAGAATGTTTCAAGTTGCATCAAGTATGGGAACGAAAAGGGCCCGAAAGCATTGAAGAATTGCCTCCAGTGGAAGAAATTCCACATTCTATTGAGCATCATCTTCCTAACACATATATAGACCTCACAAAAGATCCAGGAACAGAGACCAAAAACTTGGGGGAATTCATAGACGTAACCGTTTTAAATATTGATCAATTAGGATGTTCTAAAGACAATTTGGACCAAAATGCCCCCATATTAGCCAGTATGCAGCCTGATACTGTAGATGCTTTTATTGATTTGACACAAGATGTTTCAAGTGACAGTAAAAATGAAGATAACGATCCTGCTTTAGCTGTTGAAGACTTGGGGTGTCAGGTGATATGTATAGATGAAGAGAATGCTAAGGACGAGAAGGTGGAAGTGGCAAACGGGCCTCTGGAATGCATCGTGGAGGTAGCCAGTATCAACTTAACCTCGGAATCCCCTGGTTTGGGTGAAGTGAAAAAGGATGATTCAAAATCAGAGGCAGTATCAAATTCTGATAGTTCAGAGTTGCCTGGGGCTTTGGATAATGCTCACAAAAAGAGAAAAAACCCTTCTGATCTAAATGATTCTTTTCACAAAAAACAGAGAAAGGAAACAGACTTACCCAGTAGGGAAAAGACCAAGAAAATTACCCAAGACTCTGGTGAGAATGGTGAAGGTCACCGAAAGAAAGCCAATAAGAAAAAGGCCCCTGCAGTTACTAAAGATCCCTCATCATTAAAGGCAAGCCCAGGCACTAAGGATACATCAGCACTTGACACTTCTCTTACAAGCCTTTCTGCAAAGAATGTTATTAAAAAGAAGGGAAAAATTATAGTTTCATGGACAAGGTAAGAATCTTATAAAACTGTTAAATCACCAGGAAATTTGAGATACCAGAAATCTGTCATGTCATCATAGTTTTATCCCATCCTAAAATAAGGAAAGTGATGACTTACTTCAAAAGAGGCCATAGTTGATAGAAGGTACATTCTAGGGTATAGCCCAGCAGTCCAGTAGAACAGTGTAGAGCAGTGGCGCTTAACCAGGGATGTGTGTTACACCATGGACAGAACTTTTCATTCTGTTTTAACTTTACTTTTTCCATGAAAAAGAAAAATTCTTTGATTTTTAAGGAATCTGGTATAAGCACATTTTAGAAAGGAGGAATGACACATGGTGAATAAGACAATAGTGTGAATGTTTGTAATTTGAGTTTTCCCCCTAAATTAGAAGTTTCAAAAAGTTTCATAAACAGATTTTTTGACTTTTATGTGAACTTTTAAAGGAATACTGATTTAAATACCTCATTTTGTGTATAAAGGTAACCACATTTGTGAACCATTGAACCAGAGGTGCATGATCTCCAACCTTGACTAGGGTGCGTAATGAGGGAGGCTGAATTTTATTGAAATTGGTGATCAGTTTTAATACCTCAGTCCTCTATGCCTTCATTTCAGGTAGCCTGCAGAGATCGTAAAGTCTCAGAGATTATAATAACATACACTGATTTAGAGCATGTAGAAAAAGCAGGGGTCTGGAGATTAGAAGATCTGGATTCTGTTTTACTTTTTGGTTCTTGTTTGTTAAGTCTGTAATCATGTTTTAGCCCTAGGTTTTAAGTACTGTACACACTAACGGTAGAATTTTTTTAATCTTTTGGTTTTGTCATTAGAAAAATAAATTAGTACATTTGTTTTTAGAGAATTTGGGAAATGTGTATGAACTCAAAGATTAAAATCAGCCATATTCTTTTATTTCTCAGAGATAACCATTGTCCATATTTTCATATATACACTTTTTCCTTTTTTTAATTGGTTTTAATAAAAATGTCAACTCTTATTGGTAGACATTAAGGCAGTGGAATTTTTGTTACCTGTCTGTTGTAATCTACAAAAACTAAATAACATATTTCCCCCTTCAGAAATGATGACCGGGAAATTTTATTGGAGTGTCAGAAAAGAGGGCCATCTTTGAAAACATTTTCTCATTTAGCTGCCAAGTTGAATAAAAATCCTTATCAGGTAACTACCCAATTTTTACATCTCTGTTTACATCTCTGTTACATACTTTTTAATGTGTTTAAAATATATAGATATTTATTCGCCAGCTTCTTTGAAAGTATAGCTCTTCAGGTAGGACTGTTAAAAACTTGCTGATTGTGGAAGAAGCTTGGAACAATCCTAATTCTTATTTTCTGTTGTCTCATCATTTACTTATTTGATCTCAGACAGTTTTGTACTGATACAATCTTCTATTGTATTGATAGTAAGTTTAATATTGAGAAGTTAAACTAGTAATTACCTTTATTTGGAAGATATTTTGTTTTTTGGAATATTACTTTATCTCTTTATTATTAAGGGTAACTTTCTCTGCCTTTAGATGTTTTGTGAAAATATTCATCAAAGATAAAAAAAATTATTGAGGTATTTATAAATTAATCCTCATTTAAAATTTTTTCAGGTCTCAGAAAGATTCCAGCAGCTAATGAAGCTCTTTGAAAAGTCAAAATGCAGGTAGTTAATGGTTATACTTCAGGAAATTAGTAAAGTAAATGTTTGACACTGAACCTGTGCAGTTAATGGTCTGTTAGTCATTGAAGATGTGAGTGGTGGGTGAGAGACATCCAGTTGAGTTCCTGCTTCAGTCACAGGTCGGAGGATGGTTGCCCATACAGGCTCCTGAGGTCACTTCATCTGCAGGGATGTGCTCAGGGTGAAGCCTGCTGCAGTTCAGCTCAGCATGGCATCTCAGCCTTCTGATTGCTGATGAGTCTAAGGTGGGGGGAAATCCATTGGATGATTGATAATACATTTTTATAGATGAGGAGAAAGAACACATTCCTGAACAGCAGTATATTTCAAAGCCAATGAAGTCTGTGCAGTCATTGTAATTTAATATTTTTCACATTTTTAACTAGGAGTGCTAAGATACTTTAATATACAAAACATACATTGATAAACATGAACTCCTTTGTCATCTGAATAGGTGATATGATTTACCATGTTAAAATAATAATAATGTTCACAGACATGTTTCCTTAGTTTCTTTAAGACATTCTTTTTTGGGTTTGTTAAGACAATAATGCCAGGTTTTTTTCTGTTAAGACCTAAGCCAATTGCTTAAATATTTTGGACTTATACATAAAGAAAATTGTAAAGATATTTAACATATCACTATTTTTCAGTTGATTTGTAGTCATAATTACTTGAATGCAGAACACCCAATTTTAAATTAAACTAAATCAGAATAAAAACTGTAGTTGGACATTGATCTCAGTGTGGAGGGTTCTAAATATTTTTGAACTATAAAAATCTGTTTCTAACCTCCTCCCACAAAAAAAAGGTAAAAAAAAAATCTATTTCCAAACCCAATGTAAGTTATGTCTTTAGATAATCTGTTAATTTTAGTGTCCTCTCAAAGCAACTAGTTTGTTAAAGAGATCTTCAAAAGATACTTAGTGGTTTACCGTGAAGTTAAAATTCTATTTATATGATTCAGAATGTAAGATTGAATAATGGGGAATTTGAAGAAAAAGCTTATTCTAAAGAACCTTTAAAAAAACAGTTTAAAACAAAAATGGTGTGGTTATTTTTCAAATTCACTGTGCTTTAAAATTTCACTGCCTTTAGGAAATTAAACAGCTTTTTTGTTTTATCTGAATGTTATCTTAAAATATGACTTCCACTCTCTTTTTGAAGATAATGTCCATTCATAAAAGAATTGACTTGGACCTGGAAGTGATGCTTATTAGTCTGAAATTTACAAATTCCATTATAAATCTAAAATTTTTTAATGGATTTGATACTTGAGATTTTATTTGCTTGAATGGGAGCACAAATAGTAAGTTATTTCATTCCTAGTTTCTTAACTGACTTTTTTCCTTCAAGTACTATAGTCTCATTGAATTCTTACCAGAATCAAAATGTAATGATGAAGTTACCGTGCTGATTTTGTGGAAAGCTCGTTCTTTAACCACCAATAGTATTTCAGTAGAACTCATTTGAAAAAACAACACTTTATGAAATGGTCGTATCAAAAAAAATAGAATCATAACTTTAGCATTTTCTTACATTACAGATAAGTTGCTGAATTCCTTGGAGTCTTAATTGACATTGCATACTACACAGAAGCTTGGAATTCCTCATGTTTTTAATGGGGAAGTAGGGGGGCAATTTTATGACATATTTGATTACCAGATAATAATCTGCATTTGTTATTACTTGCTGACTCTTAAATCTCAAGCCAGCATGTTCAGCTTGTTCCTGACATCAGTCTGATTTGCTTCCCTGTTACTGGTCATGATATTTATTTTTAAACAAGTTACAACTTGTTATCAAGATAAAAGCAACAACAAAACAGTATTGAAACCTTAGTTTTGATATTTCAAAGAAAGATTTTTTTTCTAGATTTTTAAAGATAGTTTTGTAGCATTTAAACTTAACCATTATTTAGTTCGTTTCATCCATTTTTATTTGCTTTTCTAATTGCCTTATTTTGATAAATTGTAAAATAATTTAAATAGTGTATCTGTAAATATGTATAAATTTAATGATGTAAAATATTTGTGTGTGTGTGTGTGTATGTTTGGGTGTATACACACGCATAAATGGCTGTGCCTAGCCAAGGATTTTTTTTATCTGTATAAAACCTTTTGTATAAAGTTTGCTTTCATTACCAGTAATGTATAAATAAAACCCTGTAAAGTTCTGTTATATTTTGATAAGAATTTTTTTTTAGTGTGTTTAGATAATAATTAAAACAAAAAGTAAAACTCCCAGGGAACATGGGAGACTACTTTGAAGTGGTTCTTGGTGGGAGCGTGGCTGGCTGGCTGTGTTTGAGTAGATCATCAGAGAAAACCAGTTGCCTTTGCCTGCTTTCTCACAGCAGGTACTGGGTACGGTGAACAGTGCTGCAGGTATCCTCACAGACAAAATCAGGGCAGCACAGAAACTCCTTTTGGGTGAAGATTGGAGAAAACAGGTAAGGATTGACTAGCTATGTATTATTTATTCACCCCTCCCTCTCCAGACTGATGGTACTGATAAGTTACTGTCTAGGCCTTGGACTCCATGAGGTGCCTGAGGAAATTGCCATTTCTCCCATGGTGTACAGTGTCTGAAGGAGAAGCCCTGATCTGAAGGATTGCTTGATAGATAACAAGCTGAAATAATGAACTGTGGTTTTTGTTGTGCTGGGGCTGTCTACCACAGGGCTTGTCCTCTTCCTTTTCTTTCAATACCCAACATAGCCTAGAGGGCTGGCCCTCAGCCCTTCCCCCATGCATAGTATCACTCAGAACCCTTACCACCGGGTAAATGAGTTCACAAGCCAAAGTTCAAAAGGAAACAACAAACTGAATTACATTAAGACCATAGGAATCTAAAAGTCAATAAACATTAAAAGGAAAAAAGAGAAGATTTTGGCTATATGATACAAGAATAAGAAATAACCAGGTAGAAATATCAAAGAAAAAAATAATAAAGTGGAATGAAAATAAAGTGGATACAGCTGAAAAATGAATTAGTGAGTTGAAAAGTCAGATTGAGAAACTCCCAGAAGGAAGCAAGAAGTTAAATAGAAAATATGAATGCAGATGTGAAATGAAGGACAGAAGTAGATGTGCCAACATTCGGTAACAAAAGAGGTCCAGAAGAAGAAAAAATTTAAAGTCTGAAACAACCATAGAGTGCCAAGCAGGAGAGAAAGAAGTACCCACATCCAGACACATACTGAAATTAGGAGTATTAAAGATAATGAGAAAACTCTAAAAGCTTTTTGACGGTAAATCATCGTATAAAGGAACAAGAATCATGGTGACCTTACTCTTCTGAAGAACAATGCTGGCTGTAAGGAAACAGTATTTTTAAAGTACTGGACCTAAAATTTTATAGCCATTAAAATTGTTATTCAAATGTAGTCAAGAATGAGAGCTTGACAGCCTTCCAGAGAGCAGAGAGTCTCCCGCTTCACCCTATTCCTAGTCAAAATCCTTCCTCCTCCTTGGAGATAAACACTATTGCTGACATATTATCATGGGTTGGTTTTGTCTGTTTGGGGGCTTTCAAATCGAATCATACATCATATATATTCTTATTTGACTTCTTTATTGTACAAAAATGGAAGAGTAAAATGAATACCTATGTGTCCATCATCCAGCTTCAACATTTAACATTCTGGCATTTTTTATTTCCGTTACCTCCCCTTCCACTTCTTTGTTTTGCTGAGGTATTTAAAAGCAAATCCTGTGTAATTTTACATGTAAATACTTCTGTATGTACCTGTAATATATAAGAATTCTTTAAACTCAAAAATATTGAAGTATAACATGAATAATGAATAAAAAATTCAAAAATTTCACAAGCTGAATACATTTGTGTAACTACCACTAATGTCAAGAAATAGAATTGTGCCGCCCCATAATGTTACTCTGCCTCTCATCCTCCTTCCAGAACCTATCTCCTTTCCTTCTCACAGGGAATCATTCTAATTTTTTTTTTACTTTTTTTTTTCTTTGTGGTTGGAGGTAATTAGGTTTATTTATTTGTTTTTTGAGTGGCAGTACTGGGAATATCCTGATTTGTGTAATTATAGATTAACTTAGCCTGATGATGGCCTTTTTGTAAATAGAATCACATACTACATTTTGCTTTTTTGTATATGGCTTCTGTCAACCAACTTTCACCATTGTGAGCTTCATTTCTACTTAGGGGTATAGCAGTAATTTGTACTTTCTCATTGCTATGAAGTATTCCATTGTATTCGTGTACACTTTATTACACTGTTGATAGGTATTTAGGTTGTTTTCGTTTGAGGTTATTCAAATGTTGCTGCTTTAAACATTCTTGTACATGTCTTTTGCTGCACATATGGACACATTTTTCTTGGATATGTACCTAGGAGTGGTATACATATGTGAAGCTTTAGTAAATACTGCCGAGCAGTTTTACTAAATGCTGTTATTAATGAACACTATCCAGCAATATGTGAGAGTTTCAGTTTCTTCACATGCTGACAATATTGTCAGTCCTTAATCTTAGCCATTCTAGTGGAGGTGAAATGATATCTCCTGGATATTTGTTGGCCATTTGTATACATCCTTTTTTTGTAAAGTCCCTGTTTAAGTCTCTGACCTATTTTTCTTATGAAGCTGTAGAGATTGTTTATATAATCTGGGTGTGAGCCCTTTGTTAGTTCTTCTATATTTGGAAATAGCTTCTCTTACTTTGGGGTTTGCCTTTCACTCTGTCAAGTGTATATTTTGATGAACACACATTCTTAATTTTAATGAAGATTTAATTTATCACTTTCCATTTACCTGTCAAAGATACCTTTCCCAAAACTCCAAGATGATGACACTATGTTTTTACATTATTGTCTGAAAGGTTTATTGTTTTACCTCACATATTTACACCTACAATTCACTAAGAATTGATAGAGTGTGAGGTGGGGGTAATTTTAATTTCAATTTAAAAAAGAATCCCATTGACCAAGTCTCATTGTAAAGATTGTCCATGCCCCACTGTTCTTCAGTGCCACCTTGGCAACAGACCAGGTGCCCATATGGTGTTTTTTTGGTTGTGTTTTTTTTTTTTTTTTTTTTGAATCTCTATTCTGTTTCTTGTTCTGTTTGTCTAATCTTGCATCCATAGGATCACTCTCTTAACTACCATAGCTTTATAGTAAGTCTTGATATCTGATAGAGAAGTCCCATAACCTTGTTTTCTTTTTTCACCACTGTTCATGGCTAGGTTTGGCCCTTTGACTTCCATGTACCTTTTAGAATCAGCTTATCAAGCTCCCCGGAAAGCCTATTGGGATTTTTGATTGACTTGTATTGAATCTATGGATCAATTAATTTGGGGAGAATTGGACACACTGGTGTTTTTTATATTCTGCAAATGTGAGTGGTACTATAATGGATCACTTTGTACGTATTACTTCATACATGTGTCCTTCATGCTCCTTAGAACTACCTTTTAAAAAGCATCAAGAATGTAAATGGTGATAGAATTCAAAGATGAATATCATTAAAGACTTTAAAATCCTTGCTAGCAAGATTTTAAGTGGTAATTTATAAAATAATTGACTCCATCTTCTGAGAAGTGCTCTACTAATGAAGCCAAGTGTATTTTTTTGATTCACATGGGCCTAAAGTTTAAAAGATCTCTCAGGATTCTTCATTTGTCAAATTCACTTCCTCACTGAAATAAAGTGTATGGGATATGAAAGTATAAAACCCTTCTGTTAAGAAGGACAAATATTAATGGGTCACCCATTAAACCTTAACCTGTAATTGCTACTTTAAATGTTCTCCTGATGTATCTTTGGGAGATTGACAATCTTTAAACTTTCTTTTCTTTATTTGTAAGTGGAGGGATTATTCTAAAACAAGATTACAAACTGGGTTTCTCAGTCAAGTGATTGGTTTGGGGGAAGTAGGAAAGTGCAGAAGGTTAAGTCTTGGGCCCACCACCTTGGCTAGCTTCAACCAGGGTGACTATTTTTACCTGTTTTATAAACTGGAATTCCTAACATGATTGCTTGACTTAATAAGATTCTGCTGCTAAAATTTTTGGAAGATTACTGTCTTGATTTTTTACTTTGCAGTTCTCTTTTTCTATAATTGGTATGATTAGTTTTTGGCATGGTTACACCTTTATCTGAGGAGTGCCAAATTCTCTGCGAGGAATCTGGTAGGTTAACTCAGTTCCTATAATTCCTCACACTTTCTTCTGGGAATCCCTTATTTTCTCATTGTAAATCTGTCTGAATCTCATTAGCAGAGGAAGGACTTAAGACAAATGAGCCTTCTGCTCAGAAGAAGGCTCAGAAGGTATACCTTTGAGTACACCAATTTTCTATTCATTTAGGATTATGTCAGCTTTCATAATCCTAAATGTTTCATAGCAGCTGTGTGGAAACCAGCAACTGCTGCCCATAGGGAGTTAATATCACCAGCTGTGAAGAGGTGTCATGGTCAATGCTGGTACCATTGACTAGCACTATGTCAGTGACTAGTGCATCTTTATCCTGGCACATTTCTTCTGACTAGCTTTTCTGTTCCCTTCTGTTTCTCTTGAGTGTATTTTGAGCCTGCCAGTGACTCCATAGATTGAGCATAACTTTTGATGAGAGTGAAAATAGGAACTTAAAAAATCTTTGGCAGGGGTTCTCAACCTTCAGTGTGCTAATTTTTGCTGAGCCTTTGGGCTGGTTGGGATGAGACAGTCGGTAGAGATCCTCCTCTTTCCCAGCAGTAGTGCAGTGCCAATATTACCTCATCAGGACAAATTATTACTGTGAAGTTACGGGAGAGTTGACCACTCTGTGCCTCTGTCTTTAAAGATAGTCACCTACTTGCTAAGTCTTGAAGAATGAGGTGATCAGATTGATTCATCTGCTGAAGACTTTAAAAAAAATCAGACATAGAGTTGTGTTTATCTTTATTTTCTAGTTTAAACATTTATTTTCTTGAGTAGGTAATACAGTCACTGTTAAGGGAATTCAACATAAAAGTTATCATCTCACCCCTTCGGCAGTCACCTCTTACCTTTGCTTGAGGCAACTAATATTAGAACTTATTTTACATACCCTTCTGAGTTATTCCATGCATAAATGTATGATTTTAATGTTTTGACTCTAGTGGAATGCATTAAAGGTGTTAAATTCATTACTTTGCAGGTGAATTTTAGAATTAAATGTCAAGGATTTTCTTAACAATGTACCCAGTACTATACAAACATGCATTTTTTGTGTGTGTGTGATTTTTTTTTTTTTTAGGTTTTTTTAAAAAATTGAAGTATAGTAAGTTACAATGTGTCAGTTATGATGTGTCAGTTTCTGGTGCACAGCACAATGTCTCATACATATACATATGTATATTCATTTTCATATTCTTTTTCATCATAGGTTACCACAAGATATTGAATACAGTTCCCTGTGCTGTACAGAAGAAATTTGTTTTTTATCTGTTTTTATATATAGTAGTTAGTATCTGCAAATCTCAAACTCCCAGTTTACACCTTCCCATCCCCATTCCCCCCAGTAACCATAAGATATTTACTATGTCTGAATCTGTTTCTATTTTGTAGATGAGTTCATTAGTGTCTTTTTTTTCTGTTTTTAGATTCTACATATGAGTGATATCATATGGCATTTTTCTGTTTCTGGCTTACTTCACATAAAATGATGATCTCCAGGTCCATCCATGTTGCTTCAAATGGCATTATTTTATTTTATTTTTTATTGCTGAGTAGTATTCCATTGTATAAGTATGCCATAGCTTCTTTATCCAGTCATCTGTTGATGGACATTTAGGTTGTTTCCATGTCTTGGCTATTGTAAATAGTGCTGCTATGAACATTGGGGTGCATGTATCTTTTCTAATTAAATTTTCCTCTAGATATGTGCCCAGGAGTGGGATTGCTGTAGCATATGGTAACTCTTTTTAGTTTCTTGGGGAATCTCCATACTGTTTTCCATAATGGCTGCATCAAACTGCATTCCCACCAACAGCGTAGAAGGGTTCCCTTTTCTCCACACCCTCTCTAGCATTTATTTTTTGGGGACTTTTGAATAATGGCCATTCTGACTGATGTGAGGTGATACCTCATGGTAGTTTTAATTGGCATTTCTCTGATATTGAGCATTTTTTCATATGACTATTGGTCATTCATATGTCTTCATTGGAGAACTGCCTGTTTAGGTCTTCTGCCCATTTTTGGATTGGGTGGTTTTGTGTTTTTATTATTAAGTTAAATGAACTGCTTATATATTCTAGAAGTTAAACCTTTGTCAGTCACATTATTTGCAAATATTTTCTCCCATTCAGTAGGTTGTCATTTTGTTTTGCTTATGGTTTCCTTTGCTGTGCAAAAGTTTCTAAGTTTAATTAGACTAATTTGTTTATTTTTGCTTTTATTTCTATTGCCTAGATAGACTGCCCTAATACGACATTGCTGAGATTTATATCAGAGAATATTTTGCCTAAGTTTTCTTCTAGGAGGTTTATAGTGTCTTACCTTATGTTTAAGTCATTAAGCCATTTTGAGTTTATTTTTGTGTGTGGTGTGAGGGAGTGTTCTAACTTCATTGATTTATGTGTGGCTGTCCAGTTTTCCCAATACCACTTGCTGAACAGACTGTCTTTTCTTCATTGTATATTCTTGCCTCCTTTGTTGAAGTTTGACCACAAGTCTGTGGGTTTATTTCTGGGCTCTCTGTTCTGTTCCATTCATCCATTTGTCTGTTTTTTATGCCAATATCATGCTGTTTTGATTACTGTAGCTCTGTAGTATTGTCTGAAGTCTGGGAGGGTTATTCCTCCAGCTTTACTCCTTTTCTTCAGTATTGCTTTGGCAATTCTGGGTCTTCTGTGATTCCATAAAAATTTCAGGATTATTTGTTCTAGTTCTGTGAAGAATGTCCTGGGTAATTTGATAGGGATTGAATTAAATCTGTAGATTGCTTTGGGTAGTATGACCATTTTCACAATAATAATTCTTTCAATCCAAGAGCAAAAATATGTCATGCGTTTTCACCTCTAGTTAATTCTGACAGTCAATTTGTACTTGAGGCTAGTGTTGCTGTGTAGTGGAAATGTAACCTCCTTACTTGTGTACCTTTCATTATCATCCTTTCTTTAAAACTAAATATCTGAAAATACAATAGGCAGATGATACTTACGAACTATCAGTAATTTTATGCACTTTCTGTTTTTTATTTGGAATAGAGCAGACTTAGAAATGTGCTTAGGGGTTGTGATTTGAAGCCATCATAGACTTCTAGTGACACTCTTGCTGTCAACTCCTTTAAGGTGACAGTAAGATTGTGTACTTGAGATTTGCCTAATGTTAAGATGCGGCAAGACTGGGAGTTAGGAGACTTGGTCTCAGTCTGCACTGGGCAAGTCATCTGACCTCTCAACTTGAACAGTATACAAAAATTTGACATAGATTTCTAAGGCTTTCAGATACTCTACTGGAAAAGAAAAGAAAAGAAAAAAAAAAAAAAAAAACTTCCCTGAGCTTCCTGTTTCAACCAAATAGCATATTGCCAGAACACATAATCTACAGACAGGCACTGCCCCGTCTCAGTGGTCTAAAATGCTTAATTTCTTTTTTGAGATGTTTCTCCTTTCAGCCTGGCATGGTTTGCAAGAGCACTTTGAATTTGATTGTGAGTCTGTTATTACTTGTTCCCATTTGATAAGGTCAGACTCACCCCAGGCAGCTGTTGATGAGATCGGACATGACCCATTGATCTGTGACATCGATTCCCAGAGCAATCAGTTGACTGAGAAATGCACCCAAACTCAAATCACTGTAACCAAAAAAGAGAAATTCTCCTTTGTTTCACCTTTCATTTCCAAATATGATACACCAAGAGGGAATCAAGCTTCTTGTCAATTAGAAAGAAAATATTATGAGAGAATTAAAAGGCACCAAAGGACATTTTGACCTCATGGAAGGACTAGGTTAGACTCCATTGATCAAAATTACTGTGCTGGTTCTGGATTGGGCCCCACAACCAGCTGGTCAGAGCCTTTCTATCTGCAACCAGCAGCAGTTCCACTAATTAGTCCACACATGGTCCAACTTTAAGGTTCTTTGAGCCCAGTCATCAATTTTTTTATCCACTCCTAAGGTAAGTGGTAAATATGTGGAATCTCTTTTTTATGAAGAAATGTAGGAAATCCCTGTGTAGATAGAAAGATAATATTTGAAATAAAATTCAGGAAAGGAGCACCAGCTTTTTCCATAGGAGATGCTAAATTAGCATTTGTTGATAAAATTCAAGAATATTTCTAGGATCTGTAGTCATTTAATGGTAAAAAGTAGTTATTTTTTGGAAACGAGAATGCCTGTCTAAAGGATCTTGCTCTTAATGCCAACATGCATGATTTTATTTCTGTTTTATCTATTTCTGCTTTTCAGTTTTCTTGCTACTTTAATAATTTTCAAATTTTAAAGAGAGTGGCAAAAAGAAGCATTAAATAATTTAGGATTTCTAAATAGAGAGTAAGTTAATAAAATGAATTAACTTTTTCACCTCACAGTTTTTATATAAAATAGGAGCTCTAGGGGTTTTTTTTTTTTTTAAGTGCTAAAGGACTTTTTAATAAAGAATAATGGCCAGAAAGTTTTAAAGGAATAATTATGGGAAAGGACTGAGACTTTTTAAGAGAGGATAGAGTGTAGTAAATTACTGCTGCAGTTAATGAGGCAAGTCTAAGATTTTTAAATTAATTTTTATTTGCAAGTACTAGATATGACTACATTTTTAATTTTTGAATTTCAAATAATTCACAAGTGTACAGAATAAAAATAGAGATACCTAATACCTCTTCCAAATTCTGAGATGTACCTACTTCAAAGTTTTATTTAAAAAGTTGTTTATACATATGTATGCATAAATGTATATACCGGATAAAAATCAGTCATTCTTCCTTAGAGGAGTCTTTTTCCTTTTTCTTTTTTGCCTCTCCCTTCCCCCTCCAAATTCCCCCCTGCACCCTCACGGTCTCCTATACACTTCCAGTAACATATAAACTTGTGCGCCCTTCTGTATTCTTTCTTCATGCTTGCATAATCACATACATATACATCTCATATACATATGCATACATATATGTGTATATTTGTAGGATTTTATTTTACTCAGTGATGTACGTTCTCACGTCGAATCTATGGATCAACTGGAGACAACTTACATCTTTATATTGAATTTTCTAATCCCTGAGCATGATGTATCCCACCATTAAATTAATTTACTTAAATAGTGGTGTGTGTATATGTATTTGACACT
Organism: Camelus dromedarius; assembly: GCF_036321535.1. NCBI lineage: Eukaryota > Metazoa > Chordata > Mammalia > Artiodactyla > Camelidae > Camelus > Camelus dromedarius. The sequence goes on from NC_087441.1 coordinate 59,438,930, forward strand.
GCCAATACTTTTCTTTTTCTTGAAACGGTCCTGCTTTGGTTTCACAAATACCAATATTGTTCTTGTGGTTTTCCCCTCTTCTCTATGGCCCTTTCTCTTTTTCATTTGTAGACTTTTTTTCCTGTGCTATTTCTCAAGATTCTGTCATTGGCTTACTTTCTCTTGTCCCTGAGTGATCTCTACCTACTTAATGATTATCCACAAATGTTTAAATATTTATCTCTGGTTTGTACCTTTTGCTGTTGTTCTCTAAACCCAAATACCTTCTGGACATCTCCACTTTTGCCATTCAATTTTGTTGGAGAAAAGCTGGAATTTTTTTCCAGTTACAATTTCTGGCAATGATGTGCTTAAAAAACCTTTTCCTACTAGATTATAAAACATTCTTTTATGTTTTAATACTTTTATGGTTTAGTTTTTTACATTTAATTCTTCATTCCATCTGGAATTTATTTTTGTGTTTGGAAATAAGTAGGGAAAATATGTGTTTTTGAATTGATATTCATTTGTTGTTTTTTACTTTTTGTCCATTTTATATGTTAGTGGGAACATAACATAACTTGGTGACAGTACTGTGAAGGCTGGACGAGGTATCTTGTTCACTGGTGAATTCTCTGGCATCCAGCACAGTGCCTAAGTGATAGTAAGATTTTAGTAAACATTGAATGAACAAATTATGAAAGGAGAGACTTGTTTACTTATCTGTTTTAACTTAATAACACTATTGTTTTTCCTCCACCTGAAAGTCTTCCACATGTTAGAATCTTTAACCTATGAAGTATTTTAACCTCATTGAATCTTTAAAAATAATGTTTTTTTCAGGGTAAACCCAATAATCTATTCATGTCAGATATGCCTTGATTCTTTCCCAGCCCCCAAGCTTGCTAGAGAAGCAGTTTATACTCACTTTTCTTCTAAGTTAGCAGAGCTTTCGTGAAAACCTCCTGTTCCATATGTGGCTTTGTAGATGTAATCATATGTATTATTGCTGGTACTGTTTCTGAGTCTGCTTAATCTTTATTGCTACCCTGTGCCAGTTCCTGAGGATTTATTTAGCTGATTTTTGTTTTCTTTACTTGTACTTTCAGTCTTGCAGCGGGAGCCATTGATAATATGTAAGGAAGATCTCTTTTGTTTTTCTGATGATGGTTTTTCCAGTGATAGAGTCAAGAAACTGAGTTTAAAAAAAAAAAGACATTTCAATCCACTATTATTTATTGGTACCTTCACGTGCAAAGATCAAAATGCTATAGAAAGTGTTTCTTTCTGCAGAAGGAATGCCTTTTCAGGAAGGGAACATAAGACACAACTATTGCAAAACTCATTTTAGGCACAGTGCCAAGTGAGCAGTATAAACACTAATGTGCAAATTCAGGAATGGGAAAAATCACTCTGACTTGGGGTGACTAAGGAAAACTTCCTGGAGGAGTTGAGACATTTAAGATCATGTGTGATGTATGGTAAATACAGCATCTCATATGTTAGAAAAATGAACAAAATTGTGGAATGGAATGCATTGTATGATGGCCAGTGAATATATATACTAAGATGACTGTGTAGGAGAGAAGAGAATAGGAAGGTGATTGGGGCAGATTGAGGAGAGTCTTTAGTTTGTTGCTGATGTTGTTGTTTCGGAAATATATTCCTTAGGAATATCCTATTTCAGCAAGCATGGGCCATAAATACTAGGACTGGAAAGTCCTTCATAGTTTTATTGATATGAAGAAAGAGCCTGCTGTATTGATGAGCCTGTGTCTTTATATATTTCTTCCATGGGTGCTATTAACCTTGCCGTTTTCTGTATATTTCAGGCATTAGTCTCTTACCATGGGGGATTGGAATTTGTTGGGTGGCATCCTAGAGGAAGTTCACTCCCACTCAACCATAGTGGGGAAAATCTGGCTGACCATCCTCTTCATTTTCCGAATGCTGATTCTTGGTGTGGCTGCTGAAGATGTCTGGGATGATGAACAGTCAGCATTTGCTTGTAATACCCAGCAGCCAGGTTGCAATACTGTCTGCTATGATGATGCTTTCCCTATCTCTTTGATCAGGTTCTGGGTTTTACAGATCATCTTCGTGTCTTCTCCCTCTCTGGTGTATATGGGTCATGCACTTTATAGACTCAGAGCCTTTGAAAAAGAGAGACAGAGGAAAAAGTCACAGCTTACAGCCCAAATGGAGAATCCAGAGCTTGAATTGGAGGAGCAACAGAGGATAGATAGAGAACTAAGGAAGTTAGAGGAGCAGAAGAGGATCCAAAAAGTCCCTCTAAAAGGATGTCTGCTGCGAACTTATGTCTTACACATCTTGACCAGATCTGTGCTGGAAGTAGGGTTCATGATAGGCCAATATATTCTCTATGGGTTTCAAGTGCAACCCCTTTACAAATGCACTCAACCTCCTTGCCCCAACGCAGTGGATTGCTTTGTATCCAGGCCCACAGAGAAGACCATTTTCATGCTCTTTATGTACAGCATTGCATCCATCTCTTTGTTCCTCAACGTACTGGAAATACTTCATCTGGGGATCAGGAAAATCATGAGGGCACTTTATGATAAATCCAGCAGTGGGGACATTGAGGATGAAAGAGGACATCCATTCCATTTGAAAAAATATTCAGTGGCCAAGAAGTGTATGATTTGCTCTCCCTTCCCTGAAAGAATCTCTCTACTTCAAGCCAACAATCAACAGCAAGTCATCCGAGTCAATGTACCAAAGTCTAAAACCACGTGGCAAGTTGAGACCAGCCAAGTTGAAGTAGACCCTTGCTGTAGTAAGAAAGACTGGGCTGAGAAGGATCAGCACAGCGGACAGCTCCATGTCCACAGCCCATGTCCCTGGGGAAATGGTGCTAGAATTCAGCACCAGGGACAGCAACCAGACCGGTCTTCCTTTGGCCTGCAGAATGCAATGCCCCAGTCCTGGCTAGGTACAACAGTGGCTCCTAGACATTGTCAATCACATACAACAGGACCGTGGGAGCAGCCCCAGAACCGGCAACTCTCAGGGGAGCCTCTCACAGATTTGCACAGTCACTGCAGACACGGCAATGGCAGCATAAGAGAGGGCAAGGTCTGGACAGACAGATCTTGCCGGGGCAGTCGCAAGGCCAGCTTTCTGTCCAGGTCGCTGTCTGAAAAGGGGCAGCTGTACAGTGACTCAGGAAGCTCCAGTTCTCGAAATAGCTCTTGTTTGGGCTTTCCACATCGGGAAAACAGTCCCTCGCTTCTGCCTCCAGCCACTGGGCGCAGAACATCAATGGTAAGTAAAGACAGACAGCCTGACTGCTCATGGAACTTTCACAAGAGGTGTTCCACTCTGGTCACTTCTTAGCCTTCTCTTTTCTATTTTTGTGTGTTTATAGGTATGTGTTGAGAGAGAGGGAGAGGAGGAGAGAAAGGTTAATATATGGAGAGTTAAATTCACTGAATATATTCAGTTAAATTCAATCATAAAATAAACTTACTGAAAACTTACTGTATATCAATTAATCTTATAAGTGCTGGGTGTATAAATGAATGAAATACCATCTCTGCTATCAAAGGGCTCAATGTATGGATGGGAAATTGGACAGGTAAACATGTAAATGTGATCAAGTGTAAGGTGCCATGCTAGAGCAGGTGATGGGCAAAGGAGGGAGAGGTCAGGTCTTTGTGGATGGGTCTGAAAAAACTTCATAGTTGAAGTTACTTTTGAACTGAGCCTTGAAAGATGTGGTGAGTTTCTCTGAACCTGGGAGGACTGGAGTGCATAGAAGAAAGCCATCCTAGTAGAAGGAGGACACAGACAGAGGCTAAGAGGTGTGACATAGCAGGGCTGTCTGGGGGACCATGCATGTCTGGAGCACAGGGTAGTAGAGGAGCTACAGAGAGAGAAAAGACTGGAGAATGGGGCATGGAGGCCTTGCAGGAAGGCGTTGGAGAACCCATTAAAGGATGTGCAGCAGAGAAGTGACTGGATCAGAGTTGCACTTCAGAAAATTCTTTCCATCAGAGTGTGGAAAATGGATCAGAGGAAGGATCATTTGTAACCTTGAGTTGCCTTTGTCTCACTAAGGAAGGAGGGTGTGCTCCATTGTTTCAATAGCTCTGGCATTTAAAAGTCATATATATGTATTTGTTGATAATTTCACAAAGACTAAAATCACTATTCTATGGACTTTTATTCTGTTCTCTCAAAGACCACTGTGGGGTAAACATTCCCTAGCCATTGTGAGACACAATGGATATTTACTGTAGATCCTTCTCAGTTCTGGGGGGGGGGGGGGATGACATAGGCTTTACCCATAGTTCCTAACAACTTTTTTCCATTAAAAAGAGAAAATCCCCCAAGTTAATAGGGGAATTTACCAGTTGAGTTCACTTGGTTGAGCTAACACACTTACCTTTTCCTTTGTTTCATTCTTTGTGTTAATAATGATTGACTTGATTATAAATCAATAAAAAAGTTAAAAAAATAGTAATGATTGATTCCCTCCACCCCAGTTTCATATCTCTTATGAGTTTAGAGATACTTTGTTACTGTACTAATGCCGTACTTTGAGGAGGAATCATTCTACTTAGATTTTTCCTAAAATGCTTTTTTCCCCCAAATGGATACTCATTTCTTGTCAGTGACCAGCCATCTACTCAAGAGACTATGTTTAAGATTATTGTATAGCCAGGAGGAGGGTAGAGCTCAGTGGTAGAGTGCATGTTTAGCATGCACGAGGTCCTGGCTTCAAGCCCCAGTACCTCTGTAAATAAACAAACAAACAAACAAACCTAATTACCTCTCACCTCAAAAAAAATTTATTGTGTGGATACTTGGAACCCTGTACCAAACTATAGCAGGATTCTCAACTCTGGCTTGAGTTAGAGTCACTGAAAGCTTTAAAAAAATCTCCATGCCCAGGACCCATCCATCAAGATCTCTGGAGGTGGGATCCAGGATCAGCATTTTGAAAATTCCCTTGGTGATTGCAGTGTGCAGCCAGGGTTGAGAGCCACTTGCCAGTAGCCACTGCTTCTTGTCTGCATTTGTGAAATCAGAATGACAATTTTCATTATTTTCTCCCCCTTGTACCTCCTTTCATGTGAGAGGATTGGCGGAGAATTGAGGGAGGAACAGCAGTATTTAGTTGAAGCAGATTTTCTTAATCTCAGGTTATCTTTTGGGAGAGACCAGCCATGCTGAGGAGCCTGGAGAAAAGATGAAAGGTGACGGGCCTCCTTTATCTTTTCATCTTCCTCTTCCTTCCCTGTTTATGTCGCTAGGAATTACAAATAATGCCTTTGGCCACAGAGCTTTGCTACTTATGGTCACTTTTTCCCAAGCCTCTTACAGAGTTGACCAGCCACTTCAATCCCCAAATGGTGGGAAGATTTGGAATTGAAGTCACAAATGTCAACTGCAGAGCACTGTGGCTGACACATCATGCTTCCTACAAACAGAGGGACCTTTCATTAGAAATTAGCACAGCAAACAATGGATTGTGATCATCCACTTTTAATACATGGACTGTAAACAGCTTCTTACACTATATTAGGTCCCAGAGGGCAGATTTTTAGGCCCCAATCAGATAGATGCATTCTTTTTTTTTAATTGAAGTATAGTCAGTTTACAATGTTGTGTCAATTTCTGGTGTACAACATTATATTTCAGTCATATATATTCTTTTTCATTACAGATTACTACAGGATATTGAGTTTTGAGTCCCTGATTGTGGTCTAGACACTGCCATGGGCTTCCTCACCGTAACCCTGTGATTATTCCCATTTAAGGATAAGGAAATAGATGACTTGTCCAAAATCAAAACAGGGACATAAATTAATGTTTATTGAATGAGTGAATGGGCTAGAATTTTATCCCAAGCTTGTCTGACTCCTGTATCCCATTGCTGCTTCCTGCTCGCTCTGCACAAGGCAGGGAGTAAGTTTAGCATATTTTTAGGATAGATTATTACAAAATGGAACTTCCACATTTTAATTAGTTTTCTCTTCCATGTTATTGCAAAGTCAAAAATTCTGGTTAATTATGGAGGGGACTGATGGAGCTTAGGAAGCAGTTGGCCTTTTAGTTTTAGACCTGGATTTTGAACCAAACAACCACAACTGGAGGAGGAGATGGCAGGTGGGATTCAGATCTTTAAGAGCAGCACCATCAGAGAAAAGAACCTCTTACACAGATGTTCATCTCTGGGGCAACATCGGGGGAAATTGTCCTCAGGAGGTTTTGTTTGGACTCAGTGTATTTGTGACACACATAGAGTCTCAGCTGGGTGGACAGGACTGGCTTTTATAAGCCCTTTGAGTCTGTTTTGTTTTGTTTCCTATCTCTTTCAGAATATGCTTCTAGAACTTTCATCTATTATGAAAAAATAATGCATGTATGGAGTCAGAATATTGGACCCAGGAGCAGCGGGCATCTGTGAGAAAAGTTGTGTGTTTGTCAGCCCAAACTACAGGAGGAAATGCAGGCACCATCCCCTCCAGAGCCACCGGCCAGGCGATGGCTGTGTACTGGGGGATCCCAGCTGGGCTCTCTGACCACTGGGGACAGCCTCTCACTGCCCGGCTTGGCCACACTGCCTGAGGCCAGCCTGACACCAGGGAAGCAGTCCACACCATCAGAGAAATTCTTGGGGGCAAGAACTGCTGCCCAAGGGGAGTGGGGGAAGAGTGGGATGTGCTGCCTTCTCTGCCAGCAGCCCGCTCTGCAGCAGCAGCAGACCTTGAACATGGATACAGAGCATGCCAGGAGTTCTGCCAGCAACGTGGGCTCAACATGCTTCTTGTCTGTACAGGGGAGGTTGGTGAGGAGCTTTTTATTTTCTTCCTCTCATCAGCTCATTTATTTCTTGGGGATGAAGCAGCTGGATGTTCTTAAGATGCCTCTCTGTAAAATATTGATTACAACATTGGCCAACACTCCCATCGCATGACTTTATCCTTCTGCTGTGATCCAGCGACATCAGTGGTGATGCCATGACTGTGGGCCAACAGGTGCCGGTGGGATTGCATTTTGGACTTCCAGGGGAGGGACTCAAACTGGCACTGCTTCCTCACCTTCAGCGCCCTCCCAGTTGTCCTGAGCCATCCAGGGGAGGTGCACCAAAAAGTACTTAACACTTCTTCTAGAGCACAGAGGCAGGGGGGCTGTGTGATGTGCACTAACTATACAATCTGTATGGCTGGTTGGCTGGTTGTTACTGTCCAAGTTCTGAGAGTCATAAAGGTGGGTTCAGTTCCCATGGGAGAAGCCAGGTAGCTCCTGCATCCTCCATCCCATGGCCAGATTCCCCTATCCCTGGCCACACACCTTGTTTAATAAACACTTCAAGTTATTAGGAGAGTCAGTTCAGTCCAAAGACACAAAGCTCTGTGTCATCTATATCCTGTTTTATCCTTTTACCTTTATCCTGAGATAAAATCCAAATTCCTTAGGCTGGCACGTAAAGCCTTCACAGGCTGGTCCCTGCCTCATGTTTGTTCCCTACCTGTCCCCTAGCCTGTCCCCTAACACAGCTGCTTACTGAGTAAAGCAGATTGCCCTCCCAATGTGGATGACCATCCTCCAATCTGTTGGGGGCCTGCACAGAATAAAGATAGAGGAAGGATGAATTTGTTCTCTCTCTCTTTGATCTGGGATATCAATGTTCTGCCTTTGAACTGATACTTACATCATTAGCTCTATAGTTCTCAGAACTATACCTCCAGCTTTCCTGAGCCTCTAGCTTGCAAAAGGTAGATTTTGGGGACTTCTTAGCCTTCATAATTGTGTGAGCCAATCAATTAATCATATCTATATCTATCTGTCTATGAAATCTATTGTGTCTGTCTCTCTGGAGAACCCTAATACCCTGGGATGTTGCAGAAGAGAGCCCAGTACTGGTTGAGGCTGGTCATGCTCCCAGCCCAAATGGCTCCTGAGTCTTCTCTGTTCCCACTTGCAAAGGTGGAAATGAGGTGTGGAGATATGAAAAGGTGTGTGATCTTTCCTGCAGTGAGTTGGTGGAAGAGCCAGTGAAGACCAGGTAGATGAAAATGACTCCAGGCCCAAGCCCAAATAGGTACCATTTTAAGGGCATACCATATTCCAGCTGCTTAAGACACATCACCCTGTCATTTCTTTAGCTCTTTATTCTGTGAATTCTGTTGATTGTCAACCCTGTGCTAGACATGGAGCAGGGCGCTGGCTCAATAAGTAAGCACTGTTCCCTGCCCTAAGACATTTTACTGAATGACAGGTAATTTACCTCAAAACTTGGGAGCTTCAAGGAGGGGATACCAACCCAGTGGGGTGGGAGGGAGAGGAGTGCTTTTTAGAGGTAGAATACCTGAATTGTCTCTTAGAACCTGCAGGAATCTGAGGTGCCGGTAGGGTCTCTAGCCTCCAGGGGCAGGCCCTGCACCGTTGACTGGTGCGGAAATAAAACAAAATCTAGGGATTTGAACTTGATGCCTAGACCTTTCCTCCTGTTTGTCCATTTTAACAGCTTGCAACTGTCATAACAATTTATTGCATTTTTTTTTTTTTCACAAAGACCCCATTTGGGAGAACGTGTTCTGGAAGGATACTGGCTTCCTAGATTCTCTCCCAACCACCTTCGCTTCTGAAGAGAAGTCAGTCAGCCAGATAGCGTTCCATGTAGTGGAAACTGGGAAAGAGTGGAGGGTGTGCAACCACAAGGCATTCATTGTTGCTAGAGCATAAAGTGCAAGGTGAGGCTGGAGAGGGAGGCCAGGGTCAGAACTTGAAGGGCCATATATATGTCAAAGAGTTTGGAATTTATCTTTAGATGATGAGGCCTGGGGAACCACCGAAGGGTTTTAAGCTTGGGGTGGTTGTGATCTGATTTGCTTTAGTAAGATCTGTTGGCCATGAGAAGGAGGATTTTGAGATGCTGTTTCAGTGATCCAGGCTGGAGAAGATGAGGCCCTGAGGGAGATGGTAGGTAGGCTAGGGGATTAAGTTTAGAATATTTTAGAGATTAAAATCAACGAAACTTAGCAATTGATTGGGTACTGGCTTTAAGCATGAGTGCTTGCTTATGGCATTCATCAAAAAATATTTATTGAGCACATAGCATATATTCCTCAAAAATAACTAAAGATTTTCTGCAAAAATATCTCCTAGGAAAGAGTGACCTTATTGTTACTAGTACTCTTTTAAATACACATTGAGTATAAAGTAGTGATTGGTTTTAAAATGTTTGTTTGGAAAGACCTCACTGCCAATTTGGTATGCTTACAGAAGCCAGTTGAAGGGGTCAGTATTTTTTTTAAGGAAACAAAGTACTGTAACACAGTCCCATGCTTTATGGAGTCTGAACTCACAATTGCAAGCAAATGTTGCTAAAGTAATTTCTGAAGAAGATGGCCATGTAGTCTATGAGGTGAAGTGTTAAGGAAAAAATAAGTACAGTGAAAGAATGGGGGAAAATATACGTATATTTGCTTGTTTTTGCTTAACAAACGCTTGAAGGATAAATTAGAAACTAATAAAAAGGATATCTAATGGGGGAAGTAGACTGGCTTGAAGCCACCATTTAAGTATTTTGATATGCAAATGTGCATGGCTTTTCTTCCTTTTTTAATAGCAGCCTTATTGAGTTATAATTCACATACCATATGTTTCACCTATTTAAAGTGTTGAGTTTGTCTTTTATAACCTTTTGCTTTTGAACTATGGAAGTGTTTCATTTATTAAGAGACTGAATTAAATTAGAAAGAAAAAATGCTAAAATGGAAAAATGAAACTAAATATGTAAACAAGAGAAATACAGCCACAAGTCGAAATAATTATTTTAGCTGACATTGAACACACTGTTCTGACTGCACATCATTAGTAGGAAATATTCTAAGGACAAAAAGAACTGCAAAGATACCTTATACTTCATGCAGTATTTTTAATATTAGTATTAACATCATAATTTTGAAACTGTTTTATGTATATTGTAGGATAAAGACATAGATAATGTTAATTTTTTAGGAATTAAGATATTTAGTGAAAGAGAAAAGAGCTCCAAACATATAGTCAAAAAAATAAGGGGCAAACTCCTATACTATTTTATGTGAATTGGAAATGGCAACATGAGCTTATAATTTTTAAAAACACATGTTCCTTATTTCTGTTCCTTAAAGGGTCTGGAAGCAATGATACCCCAGTAGCAATTTGTTAGCACACCTAAGACCCAGATCAGGATCTCTAAATATTATTTCCCACTGACAGGGAGATCTCCCGCTGGCACTCCCCACTGTCTGAACAGTTCAGCTCCTAAGAGCAGAGAAGCAGGATGAAGAAGGAGGGGAAGTATATCTAAGGGAACAAGTGTGAGACACTCAATATTCTGAATGTGGATAAGTGGCTAGGGTTAACATTTCCTGTGATAGCATTATATATAGTTTAAAAAAAATTCTCTTACTCAAATAATTTATATGAAAGTGCTCTGGAAAATTCTGTTAGGAATCTCAAAAAGTGGATCTGGTTGTGGTAAATAAGGATGACTACAAAGTACATGCTATTCCTCCATTGAGAAGTGGAGTCTAATTTCCAGTGCCTTGAATCTGGGCTAGCTTTAGTGACTTGCTTGGCCATAGAATGCAAGCACAGTGATGTTCTAGGACTTCCAAGCCTTTGCAGTTTCTATCCAAACTTCTTGGATCTCTGTTTCTCTCTCTCCTTCTCTCCCTCTTTCTGTCCCTCTCTCTCTTCTCAACCCCAAGCTGCCACGTAGGCATTCCAGCTTACAGATCCAGCTAGGCACAGCCTTCTAGCCATCCCTGCCAAGACACAAGATGTGTGAGTGAACCCATCTTGGACCCTCCAGACCAGGCCATCTACTGGCTCAGTACCACTGAATGCCTCAGACAACATCTCATGGAACAGATGAGCTGCCACCTAACCCCCAAATTGTGAAATATTGTAAAAATGGTTGGTGTTTTAAGTCATTATATTTTAAGGTAGTAACTTGTTACACAGAATGAAATCACTGGAACAGTAGTGGTAATGACAGAACAAAATAATGTAGTTTTATTAAAGTTGTTACATGAAATATGAGAATGGGAAGCCAGAGGAAGACATTAATGTTTGATGAACTTAAATTAATAATCACTCCCACTTACAGAGTATAGTTAATTAAATTCCCTTCAATATTTTAAACTCCATTTATAAATGTAATGCATTTTATTTGTTTTTCAAACACTTCATATTTGTAGGACAAACACAAAAACCCTGACAAGTAAAACATTCCTAACTACCTAAACATGTAGTAAATCCTCAAGTTCTCTCACACATTTTAATATTTTTTACATTAGTCAACTTCTTTTATTTTTCAACCTAAAATCAAAGGTCTATGAATACAGTGAATTTATCAGCATATCAAAGTAACATATCCACCTAGAAAAGGGGAAAAAAAAGATCTAAGCCAAGGAACCTTGAAACACAGTATATATATGTATATATATCCTCAGTTTAAAAAGAAAAGCAAAGAAACCAACAAAAAACAAATTTTAAAAACCTGCAAACACATTGTAATCTCCATTTAGTAAGTTTGTTGTTTACAGTGGTATAAATGTAGCAATTCAGAATTATATTGTATGTATTGTAAAATTGAGAAGTGAAGACATACATTGATTATTTTGGGAGCCAGAGTTCTCACTATGGGAAGAGGATGATACAGATATGGAAAGGAGGAAGGCAAGGAAGAATCCTGCGGTTTGGAATTGGATTAGAGGTATCAGTACAAACTTATGATTTGAATATATATTTCTATATACACATGCATATATTACATATATTCATATTTACTAGCTCTGTTCTCTGAAAGCAGTGACATCCCAATAACAATGCGCCCTCATAGTATACAGATCTTGGTCTCTAAATACTATACCTCATTAAAAGGAACTCCTTAGAGATGCGAATGATCCAGGAGTGGGGCAGGAGGGGAAAAAAGATGGTCCTGAAATACCTTGTTGTACCAGAAAGTAAAGAAGTATTCAGAATATCAGGGGGACATGCACAAGAGCAAGTCCTTGTGGGTGAACCCTCTGAAATTGTTTGCAAAAAATCATGAATTGGTCATTTTTCTGGGGAAAATTTCCCTGGCTTTCAATAAGTTGTTGAAATTGGCCATTGGGCAATTATCTTCCTTATTTATGATTTAATTCCAAAGAGACAGCTCCAGGTTCTTGGTGGAAAATTCCTGAGTTGTGAAACCGGCAAGAAGCTTAATTTAAAAGATTTATATACATCTGAAAGAGAGAGAGAAATTCTAAAAGGAAAGGGGTGGGGTGGTGAAGGGGAAAGAAGGAATTTTTTCCCTTTTTTTCCAACAGGGAGAATTAAGACTTTAAATTTGTATTTGCTCCTGCACAGTTTATAAGGAGACAGGGAAATCAGATAATGCATCGGTTTCTAAACCAATATATTTATTTTATAATTCACACAAGTGATTTAATTAAGTAAATTGCTCCTGGTTTTCTCAGTCATCTAAATACCTGGAAGGAGCGAATATTTATTAAATGCCTATCATGTGTGAGACACAGTAAGTTAGTGCTATGTGAGACAGAAATATGAATAAGGTACTTCCTGTGTTCCAGGAGTTTTTATTGACTCTGGGAGACAGACACAGACTCAGAACTTTTAAAGAAAAATTAAGGCCTAGGAAAGTTTAGTCACTTAACCTAGGTTACAGCTGGTTAGTGGAAAAAGCACAACCTTAATGACTCAGGTTCTTTGATGCTGGTTCAGCACTCTCTGAACTTCATGTAATACTTATGCTGTCCTAATGGGGTGCTAATAATTTCTTGAAGGCAATAACTAGAGATTAAGAAAGAGAGCTTGGGGGTGGTTGAGGGTGATGAGGAAGAAAGAGGGCTTAGGAGAAATGAGAACTCTTAACACTAGTTGTGTCCTGAAGTCTGAATCCACAATTTTTTAGTTTTTATTTGCATTTTCTGTATTCATTATTTTACAACCTTATATACTGTAAAACAAACAAACAAAAAGTACAGGTAAATGAAACTTATTAGGTAAATTCATTGTAACTGCCACACGGAATAGAACTTAGAAGCTTCCCCAGAAGCCCTGTCCCAATAACAGCCCCTTTTCTCCTCCCCCCAAAATAATTATTATCTTGACTTTGAGTAAAAACTTTCTTGCATTTTGTCATCGTTTTATTAACCAAGTGCATATCCCTAGGCACTATAAGTTAGTCTTGCCTGTGTTTTAAAAATTTGATGTCTTGTAAGTCTCAGTCTTAAGTCATTTCTTTTGCTGTAACAAAATACCATAGCTGCCTTCTGGCTGTATCCTCCCATGGCAGAGAGAGAGGGTCTGGTTTCTTTCTCTTCTTGTAAGGGCACTAATCTCATCATGAGGGCTCCACCCTCATGACCTCATTTAAACCTAATTACTTCCCAAAGGCCCCACTTCCAGATACCATTATTTGGGGGATTTGGGCTTCAACATATGAATGTTTAGGGACACAAACATTTAATCCACAATAGTCTCTTATAATCATCAGTCTCCCCTCCCATACCTTTCCTTTCCTTTAAATTGATCTCTTAAAAAACTTGATTTTTTGACCTGTAGAATCTCCCAACCTTCTGAGCTTTGCTGATTACATATCATGGTTCAGTTTAGCATATTCTTCTGTCCTCTTTATTTTCTGCAAATTGGCAGCTGGTTTCAGAGATTTGATCCTTTTGACAAGACTATAGGTGGTATTATGTTCTTTCATCAGGAGCCACCTCAAGTCCAGGTTTTTTTGCTCTTGCGATGTCAGCAGCCGTTGATCAATTGATTAATTGGGTGTTGCAAAGTGGTAAGACTCTAATTCTGTCAATTCTTTTTTATATTAACTGGAATATTTCCATGAAGAGACACTTCACATAATTTATTTGGTTACTGTCTGGTTACCCAGTAGTACAATGTGCAATTCATATAAACATGATAAATTTTTTATCTTTTCCTTTTGTATGCCAGCTTTCAAGATTGATTTCTTGTTCTCCAAAGGTAACCAATTTTTTAAAATAGTATTATGTATTCATTGATTTAAACATATACAACAGGTTTCAACTCATTGCAATTGTTGGCTGTACTGAAGCTCAAATTGTACCATCTTTGGTTAATGGGAGCCTCTTCAAGCTGGTATTGTAGGGGAGAGAAAAATCTTTTTCTTCTACCCATTTTGGCTTTACTAGCTTGGGCCCTGTAAATTAGACTAACAAAAGACAGATTAACAAGAGAAAAACAAGACATTTATTAACATGTGCATTATGCATGTATATGGGAGCACTCACAGATCGGTAGTTCAAAGAGATGGTTAGAACTTGGGCTTATATAGTATCTTTTTTAAAAAAAGAAAAATTTTCTAGAGAAGTGACAAGACAAAGTAAAGAACTTAGAGCTTCTAAGAGTGGCAGATTGTGGAAGGCAAAAATATGGGGAAATTAATGGCTAATGATAAGGGCTAATTTTAGTAAGATTTGTTACATAGTTTCCTCTGATGCTGTCTCTAGGCTGATAAGGGTCTAGAGTTGTCTCCAGAGATTAGTTTTTGTCTTTCCTGGAAGAGGGCACACTTAATGTCCTGCTTTTAGGCCAATTGGTGGAGGGCAGAGAGCTTTTATGCAGGCATAACTTGTTTTATTTTGCTTCACTTTATTGTATTTCACAGATATTTTGGCTTCTTCAAACTAAAGGTTTGTGCCAACCCTGAATTGAGCAAATCTATCAGCATCATTTTTCCAACAGCATTTGCCCACTTAGTGTCTCTGTGTCACATTTTGGTAATTCTCACAACATTTCAAACTTTTTCATTATTATTACATTTGTTATATCAGTCTCTGATCATGCTGAAGGCTCAGATGATGGGTTAGCATTTTTTAGCAATAAGGTATGTACTTTTTTTTAGATATAATGTTATTGCACACTTAGTAAATAGACTATAGTGTAGACACAACTTTTATATGCACTGGGAAACCAAAAAATTTGTGTGACTGGCTTTATTTCAATGTCTGGTTTATTGTGGTGATCTGGAACCGAACCTACAGTATCTTCAACATATGCCTGTATTTGTTTCTCTCAATTGCCTTCAACTCAAGAAAACTTATGTACCTTTTAGACAAAGAAGCAATAAATTTGTGAAGAAATGACATGACAAAAGGGATTTGTGCTAGGGATAATAAATTGTAGGGAAGTGACCAGCAGATACATGAAGGACAAACTAGTTGAAGATCATGGTTACTTCAGTAAGTTTGTTTCTACAGACCCATTTCAATGTTGATTACCAGTCTCTGGTGATAAGGATGTTCTTCTATTGCTGATTCAAGGAAGGCACATTTCTCATGGGAAATTTTATGGCCTGTTTTTAGGTAGAAAGGGGGAGGGAGGCAGAGAGCCCTCCTGCATCTCTGTTTCCAAAGGGTCTTTAGCTCAAAATAGTCAATGTGTCATAGTTGAAGAAATCAGAGCTAGAGAAGTATTGCCCAGAACATATTGGGTCCTATCCTGCTGTGATATTTCTATCACTGTCAAAGTTAAATCTTAAGTCAATCTAAAATATTATGTGATATAAAACATAGCACACAGGTGCCTTGTGTATCATTTGTTTTTGCAATGTTTTGCATTTAACCTTCCCATACATACACTACAGTTCATTCTTTAATATATTCTAAGACATCTGCTTATTTATATTGAATATAGTAATTCTTATATTAGTTACTTTGGTGGTAAATTTTTAAAAATCTCAATATGCTGGAGCTTGTTCATGGAACTGTCATCACTGGGTTTATGGAAAAATTGATTTTTGGGGTGTGGTGTATGTATACATGTATGGGGTTGCATACAGATTGGTTAAGTCATTAAACAATGGTTACTGAGTACCCTTCTCAAAAAAAAAAAAAGTCAATGTGCCAAAGTGGCATGTTTTGGGGTGATGTCTGGAAATCCTTCATGGCTAACTGACATGTTTTGGGGTGGCATAGTATGCTGCCTTTTTGTACCTGAGTACCTTTGAAATGACCCTAGTAATCTTTAAAAAATATTATTTTACATTTTATTATTGAAATTTGCAAACATATGCAATAGTAGAAGGATGAGCCTATGGACTCCTATTAGCCAACATTCAATTTCAATAATTACCAATATACTGCCAGTCTTGTTTCATCTATACCTTTGAGATAGGAAGATAAGAGTACAGCCATTTTGGAAAAGGACTGGGGAATGGCTATGGGCAAAACAGGCCTTGCAAGCTAAGGAACAAAGGCCCTGGGGCATGAGTCCCAGAGACAAAAACCAGGCTCTAGGAATAAAAAATTAACTTTATCTTTGTTATACTAGTTGCCACAAGACAAGAAGCTCAACTATAAATCTTAACCTTATCTGTTCCTGTGCTTTCTTGCAGAAAATTCTCATGCATTTCTTTCCCCTCACAGCTATTCCTAATAGCTACCATGGAGCCACCTGCTGCTGATCAAAGAAGTTTGAGGATCATGAAATGAATCTTCCCTTCTGTTATGAAAGCAACTCACCCCTTCTACTCTGGGAGCTGGCACTTTTCCCCCCACCTTCTCCTTTGTACATAAGCTCTCTCTTTTAACAGAAAGTTTTGCTTGCCTTAGAGTCTTGTGGAAGCAATATTCATTCCCATGGTATTGCTGTCCAAGAATCTGGAAAAAATCATGTTTTTTTCCTTGCTGATTATTATTAGCATTATTTTTAGTTTTCTTGACGCATTATTTTTAGTTTTCTTGACGCATGATTTACGTAGCATAAAATTCACCCATTGTAAGTGTGCGATTCAATGATTTTAGTAAACTTAGTAGTGCCACCATCACCAATTCAGTTTTAGAACATTCCTATCACCAAAAAATGATGCTTCACGGTTCTCTGCAGTCAGTCCTCTCTTCGACTCCTATACCCAGGTAACCACTGACCTTATCTATCAATTTAGTTACTTCAGAGCTAATTTAGTTACTCCTGCTGCTGCCCAGCTGAAAGTCTTGGGATTTCTCTTAGTCATCCTGAGTATCCTTTTCACATTTTTCTGTGTTGAATCTCTCACTTCCTAGATTCCATATCTTCCTCTTTATTGGTTTATACCCTCATATAGAGCAGCACTTTTCAACAGATTCTCAAGAACGGGTATACAGGGGAGGAAAAATAATTTCCCTCTACTCTTCTGAGTCTTTGCTGAAAGCCCTGTAATAAAAGACAGATTAACAAAAGAAAAACAAATGGAAGTATCATGTATACTTCATGTACACATGGACAATACCCAGGGAAAGAACTGAGTAACTCCCCAAGTGTGGGTCATTTTTCATCTACTGTGCTATGACATGTCAGGGAACCCTCTCAATCTTCTTGGAAATTTAAAAATATTATTTATTTGGAAATAAATTCTGCCCCATTTTCACAGTTCACTCGTTGTGGAAGTTCTGCCCTTGAGTTTGAGTTCCCCCAGAAGTAAACTTTCAAATCCTAGACAAAAATTCAAATTCAAATACATTTTTAAAAGGTTGTAACATAGTGTACACTTCCTTTGGAGATCTGCCCATGTCAGTACGGGAAGATCTACCCCTTCAAAACACTTTATAATTTTTAAAAGTGCACACATCTTAAATGTACAGTTGACTCGACCCCCCTTCTCCTTTGTACTTATCAGGGTAACCAACACCTGGGGAAAGATAATGAAATATTTCCATCACTCTAGGAGGTTCCCTTAGGCCCCTTGGCAGTCAATATCCCCCCAAAGCAACTACTAGTCTGACCTTGTCATTATTTTGACTTGTTCATGATTTTGATAAAAATGAACTTTTAATTTTATATACTCTTCTGCTCCACTCTACAGTGGCTTCAGAATAATCTATATCCTATAAACCACACTTTATTTCATTCCCAACTGAACACTTATCTCCATTATTTATATTAAGAATGCTGCAAGGGATGTGCTTATTATACTTGTGTGCAAATTTCCATAGGCTAGAGGGGAGTTGTTGGGTCAGAGGTGGCCAATCTGCTTTTCATTCCTATATGATCTTTTTGTGTGTTGATGCAGAAAGAGGCATGCGATTGACGACCACACGTCCCTAGGAGTTCCCAAGCTTCTCTGGCAAAGCTGAACCTTCTGTCTCACTGTCCCGTCACTCGTGGTCGGAACAACGAGTCTCCTCCGATGGCTGCAAGCACTGAACTCGGCTCACAAAAACGCCATTGGCGCTTCGTTCCCAGTCCCGGAACTGCCGCGAGAGTGACGCCCGGCGTTTCCGCTGTCGAAGGGGCGGGGCCAGGTTGCGGGGCCGAGGCCGTCGCGGGCGGATGACGCAGAGCGCCGCGTGCTCCCCCACGTGTGCCGCATCTCTCTGGGTGCGTGCCGAGCGGCCTCGGCGGCGGCCGCCGCTTTCCTCGGGGGCGTAGTTGGTGGCAGCTTCCGCGCGAATACCTCGGCGGCTCCGGGGCTCCGAGCGCGAAGCAGGGAGCTTCGGTGCCTGGCCGGGGCAGAGGGCCCGCCGTCATGGAGCACCTTTTGCTGGAGGTGGTGGCCGCGCCGCTGCGGTTAATCGCTGCCAAGAACGAGAAGAGCCGCAGCGAGCTGGGCAGGTTCTTGGTCAAGCAGGTAAGACAGGGCGAGAGTAGGAAAGCGCCGGGCCACCCCCGCTCACCCCCACGCTCCCACCTCCCCCACCCCCAACCCTGCTGCGGGCCCCGTGGCCCTGCGCGGAGACTCGCGGCTTTAAGGGGACAGGGAAGCCGCGTCTTGCCACTTTGGCCCCTTACCCTAGGGCTGGCCAGTGGCGGAGGCGTCCGCGCGCGTTTGAGGAGCCTGGAAGGAGTCTTTTGTTTTTCTCAGGGGGAGCCTTCCCTTCTCCTCTTCACCGGCTTACCCCTTTGCAGCACTCTGGCTGCGCGCGGCAGACGGAACCTTGGGAAAGAAATGTGGTCGGTTTTTCTGTAATTGAGGTTGCGTGTCTGCCCTTTTTACGTGTGTATTACCTGATGGTGCCGAGTCGAGTCACCCCTAATGGACTGGGTAAATGTTTCTTTTCTGCTCCGTCCGGTCTTTTCGGCCCCCTGACAAGTATTGATTGTGTTCCTGCTGAACGTAAGACACATTGTGGCACTTCGAGGAGTCAGATACATTTGTTACGGTCTCTACCCCCAGGGAATTTAGTGTCTGTATTTGGAGACAGTTCATAAACACACAAAATAACTGAAGGACAAGGCGAGACAGCTAGTACTAAGTGTATGATATTAACCGTAGGAATTATGAGATGAATTAGAGTTTTCTGGGAAATGGGTGCTATGGCCTTTTAAGAGCCTTCTCTCGTTAACTACCTCCTGTCTGAGTTGAGGACCTTTATCACGCTTTTTTTTTTCCAAAGTGGCTTTTAAATTTTCTATTCTGCGCTTCCCTCTCAGCACCCCTAATATCTGTGAGATTCTTGAGAGTAGAATATGTTTTTTTTTCCCCTCCTAACTCCAGTATCTAGAACTTAAATAATCAGGCACAAACGTGCTGAGTACATATTTATCCCATTGCTTAGGAAGCAACGACATTATTTTGGGTCTGGAGCAGCTGGAAACTAACATGAGAGGCATTTCTGTTTGGTGACAGCGTGTGTAGCAAAGGCGAGGGAGGAGTGGAAGATATCCCTGGGGTTTGTGGCTTGTGAGCCCCCAGTGAAGGGAATCATTAACACAAATGGGGAGGTCCAGAAAGCTAATTTTTGGTGGGCTGAACTAAGTAAGGAAAGAGATGATGAGTTTGTATGAGCTGAGCTTGTGAGAGGCTCCTGAATTATGTGTTGTGGCTAGAAGTATTTTTCTATAAATGGGCTTGCATTTAGAGCAGAGATTCTGAAGCTGGGGATCATGGGCCACCAGTAGCAGGGAATTTATTCATGATTCTCTACTGCTGTAACTGGATGCAAAATTAGTGCTTCGGTGTTGGGAGTAAAATGGGGAAATGGTTTGTAGCCTTTATTTTAGAGAATTTGACATGTTGAAGTGTGGAGAATCACTCATGGAGATTCTAAGACTAGTAATGCTACTGGCCTTGAAGGCTACTGGAAAATTCAGTTGAATCAAGAAGATTGGAACTACTTTGCTTCCCTTTTCTTTGCCTCATACTGTCAGTCAGATTCTATCCAATCTGAGAGACTTTTTTGGGTTTATTCCTTCCATTTTCAGTAATAATTTTAAGCCTTTCATTCAGAGAAGTGTTGATTGTGTTATTTTATTTTTCTACTTTGGAAAACAAAACTATTTTTATTGGAAAGCAAAGACTTTTGAAAATTGATTTTCATTGGAGCTTGGGTAAGAATTTTTTAGGGTTGTGCTTCTGTGTTCTTTATTTCAGCTGGTGACACTACCCTCTCTCTATCCAGTCCCTTTTTATAGAGAACTGAGTGTCCTCAACTCTGTTCACTCCTTTTTCTGTCACAGATAGCCAAGTCCTTGTTTTCCTTCCTCAATATTGAATCTATTCCTTCCTCTCCATCCCTACTACTACCACCCTCCTACAATTCTAACTCTTAATTCCAGTTTATGAGTTTTCTTTTCAACACAACCAAGCAATTCTTGGACACTGGCTGGTGTCCTACAATTTAACTCAATTCGCACACTTTATCTGTAGAAAGTGTCACATCCCTCAGGATAAAGGCTCAGCCCTACAAGGACCCCCCCCCCCCAAAAAAAAACGTACACGCAGGTTGTCACCTGTCCTTTTGACCAACTGGCTATTTGCTAGAGCTGATTGTGCCGAGAAGTCAAAGATACATTTTATTTACTAGAACACTAGTTTATTCTAAAAGAGTGTAATTTAGGAACAGCCAGATGGAAGAGATGCAGAGGTCAAGGTTTGTTGGAGAGGGTGGAGCTTCCCTGCCTTCTTCAGGTGCATTCACTTTGTATTTCCATACACTCACCAACTCTAAAGCGCTCCGAACTTTTGAGTTTTTATTACATAGGCATGATTGAGTACACCTTTGGCCATTGGTGATTGAACTCTCAATTTCTAGCCCCTGTGCCCTCCCTGGAGGTCAGGAAGTGGGGCTGAAAGTTCCAATCCTCTAATCACAGGGTCAGTTCTCCTGGCTTTCAACTCCCGTCTTAGCTGCTTCCCAAAATTCGCCTCATTAACATAACAAGACACCTTTCTCTCTCTCTTCACAAGAAATTCCAAGGGTTTTAGGAGCTCTGCCCAGAATGGGGTCAAGACCAAATGTATATTTCTTACTATATAAATCACAGTATCACATCTTACCTCTTTGATTACTATCTATATTGAGGAAAAGGGAGGAGAGTGCTTAATTAAAAGCATGCATGAGTAAAGGACTGAAGTATGACTGAAGATCAAATCCATTCTCTTTAATTGCTTTTAGGGCCTCCCACAAGTTGCTTGACTCCCTGAAGTCTCAATTTCTTGATGTGCTATGTATTACATATGGTAACTGCCTAATAGTTAGAGAGTAGTTAAAAACAGGAACTCGAGTCAGATTCTGTGACATGGGTTCCTGGTTCTGCTCCTAGCTTTGTGGCCTTACCCTTTTTTATTCTTCAGTTTCCTTATCTGTAAAATGGGGATAGTAGTACCTACTTTATGGTTGCTGTGAGGATTAGATGGTTAGAATATAGTAAATGCTGTCTATAAAAGTGGTTGCTATTATTGCTTTAAATAGGATTGTTGTGAGATCTAGATAATTCATTTGAGGGGCTTACCACAGTGTCTGGCCCATAGTAAGTAATCAATACATGTGAACTATAATAATAATTTTTTACAGACGGCTTTGAGGTATAATTCACATACCATATAATTCATCCAGTTAAGTGTGCAGTGAAGTGATTTTTGCTGTGCTCACAGAATGTGCAAATATCACCACGGTCCATTTTGGGACATTTTTACTTCAAACAGAAGCCCCCATACAACATTGTAAATTAACTATACTTCAGTAAAATAAATAAGTAAATAAAGCACCCATATCCTTTAGCCATTCCTATTCTGGTCATTTAATATAAATTATCATTAATAAGACGAATCTGAATCTGTCACCATTCTGCATAAAAGCTCCACATTGTCTCCAGAATCAAAATTCAAGCTTTCTAAAATGGTGTATGAAGTGTTGTTTTTGTTTGTTTTTGTTTTTGTTTTTGTTTCTGTTTTTAATTTTAAAGAAATTATTTCTGCCCATCTTATTTCCATTTCTTTTTGAAAAAAAATTTTTTTTTAATCCAGCCAGGTGGTTTTCAACTGTTGGCAGTTTTGCCACTCTAGGGCAAATCAAGGTACATTTTTTTGATTGTCATAACTTGTGATGGGGGTGCTTCAGGCATCTGGGATACTGCTAAACATCTTTTAGTGCACAAGGTAGCCTTCACAGCAAGGAATTACCCAGCCTGAAATGTCAGTAATGCAAAATTAGGAAAGAAACCCTAAAGATGTGTGCACCTAGTAACAGTATCAAAATACGTGAATCAAAAAGTTACAGACCAATACCACAGAAATACAAACTATCATAAGAGAATACTATGAACAGCTATATGGAAACAAACTGGATAACCTAGAAGAAATGGATACATTTCTGGAAACGTGCAGCCCACCAAGACTGAATAAAGAAGAAACTGACCACTTGAACAGACCGATCACTAGAAAAGAAAGAAAATTAGCAATAAAACAAACCTCCCTGCAAACAAAAGTCCGGGACCAGACGGCTTCACTGGGGAATTCTACCAAACATACAAAGAAGAGCTCATACTGGTCCTTCTCAAACTCTTACAAAAGATTGAAAAGGAGGGAGTACTCCCAAACTCATTCTGTGAAGTCACCATCACCCTGATAACAAAAAGTGACAGAAAAGGAAAAGTAGACAAATTCACAGTTGTAGTTGGAGACTGTTAACACTCTATCCTCAGTAATTGATGGAACAAATACAGAAAATCAGTAAGGATAGAGAACACCTGAACACTGTCAACAAACGTGACCTGATTGACATTTACAGAGTGCTGTGCCAGGTAACTGCAGAATTCATGCTCTACACATCTGGAACATTCACCAAGATAAATCATATGCTGGGCCATTAAGTCACAACAAATTTAGGAGAATTGAAATCATATAAGGTATATTCAGTTACCCCAATGAGATTAAATTAGGGGCGAAACCTTACAATAATACTGGGGAAAAGATCCCTAAATGTTAGAAGTTAAACAAGAAAATTAGAAGAAACTGAGACCAAGAATAAAAAGGAAAAATCCAAATGATTAAGAATGAAAGAAGGCCACCATTACAGATTTTGTGTAAAAAATTTTATGCCAATAAATTAGAACATTTAGATGAAAGTGTTTGAAGAATACGAATTACCAAAACTCACTCCAGAAATAGACAAAAACAAGATAGGAATAGAATAAAACTTCCTTAAGCTGAAAAAGAGCATCTACATAAACAATCATAGTAAATACAAGAATAGCCTAATTTAAAAATGGGTAAAAAGACTTAAATACATCACAAGAGAAGGTGAATGGCCATTAAACACTTTTTACCATCTACCACTCCACCTCCACTAGAATGGCTAAAATTAAGACTGATAATACTATGTGTCGGTGAAGTTACATAGCACCTAGAGTGCTCAAATATTGCTGGTGGGATGTGAAGTGGTATAGATACTTTGGAAAACGATTTCTATTACAGTTAAACATTGAAACATTCCTTTAAATTTTTTTAAAATTAAAAATAAAATTATCAAGTTAAGCATTAACTTGACACCATGTGACCCAGCAATCTCATTCTTCAATAATAAAAAGATTAAGAGTAATGAAAATATGTTCCATAAATCTCTCATACACAAATGTTGATGGTAGCCTTATTGATGATAGCTGGAAGCAGGGCAAATACCTGTCAACATGTGAATGGATAAACAAGTTATGTTACATTCATACAGTGAAAAACTAGTCAGTAATAAAATGGAGTAAATTAATACTACATACAACAACATGGATGATTGTCAAAAGCACTGTGCTGAGCAAAAGAAGCTGGACAGAAAAGAGTCCATACTGTATGATTCAGTTTATGTAGAGTTCTAGAATAGGTCAATCTAATCTCTTTGCCTAGGGTGAGTGGGGCTTGACTTCAGAGACCACGAGGGAACTTTGGGTTCGATACTTTAATCAGGGTTGTGGTTACACAGGTGAGTATATACGTCAAAACTCATTAAACTATGTTTTAAATGGGTATGTTTGACTGTGTAAATTATCTGAATAAAGTTGATATTTAAAACATTAAATATCTATTTCCTCTAATGCAGTTTTCCAGATTACCTTCTAAAGAAAAAATTCTTTAAAGATATTCTGGAGTTTTCCTCCCTATCCCCAAATATCCATTTGCTTCACAATGTAACCACTTGCCCAGTTATTTTTTAATGATATCTTTAGAGGCTTATTTTATAAGGATATTCAGCAGTTGAAAATGTGAGGTCATGCCCCTGTGAATCATGACCAAATCTGTTAAGTTTCCTTGCCTCCTATTTTTATGAAAGCCTTCAGGTGGCCTCCTATAAACAGCAGAACTAATACTGATAGAACTTGTTTCGAGATAAGATGGTTCTGCAATCAGTGCTTTGTTCAGAATTAGGTATTTTTATGAGAGAACGCCTTATTAATTTGGGAGACTTTGTAAGGGCTCAGGTGTAAAGTGAACTCTTTTCTGAGCAATAACTTTGGAAAAAATTATTATATTTTTGAATATGGCATTTAGGTTGTGTTCAAGCTGCTCTCTTATAGATACCATCTAGTGTCAGACTCTTTAGGCTATAAATTCATAGCACTGGGCTTGCTGGGTCAGAGGGAATACCCTTCCTGTAATTTAAACCCGCTGTCACATTGCCTCGCAGCAAGAGTTGTACAGGCCTGCATACACATTAGTAATATGAGACCTTTTACACACTTTTCAGTTTTCCTTTTTATGCTTATGGACATTCTGAGCCTAGGCACCAAAATTTTATGGTTTATTTCATCTTGCATGTCAGAGTATGGCTGTCTACTTTGGATCTGTTTTATTTATTAAAGTCTGAAGCTTTCATAGGGATATATTCCCCTTCATTTTGAGAAGTTGATTTTATCTCTATCCTCAAAAGAGTTTGCGGTTTTGCATACTAAGTGCACTTTTTTTTTTTCTCATTTGATTCCTGTTTCATTTCAAGAGCAAAAGAGTTGGAGGAAGCACTGGATTCCCTAGAAAGTGTGATGAATCTGAAACAACTTCTTTAAAAGAAATAAAGATAGATTTATTCAGAGAGATACATACTCCATAGACAGAGTACAGGCTGTTGGTAAGAAGACAAGAGAAAGACCATGAGATGCCGGGGTTGGGTGCTCAGTTTAAAGTAAAAATAGATACACACTCCTTCCACGTCGAGTGTGGGTCATCTCAGAAGTTGAGGGAGCAAAAGGCCTGAAACTTAATTTTTTAAGGAAGCTGTCTAGCATTTTACATGGAATCCTGGCGTCAGTCCTTACGCTTCAAACCCAAGTGGACTGAAACTTACCTATGACAGCCTTTACATTAAATTAACTCTAGTCCTCTATTGCAGAAGACCCCCACTACGTTTTGTAAAATGAACTCAGTCATGAAGTCTGGAAATTAGGTATTTTGATTCCCAGCTAAGTCTCTCTGTACTTCTGTAGCAGTACAAATGAGTATCATTTACATAGCAACTTTGTTTTGCCTCCCTCAGGTGTGGACACCGCAGGATCGCCAGTGTATCTTGAATACCTTAGCACAGTTACTCCTGGATAAGGACTGTGCTGTGCTGATTGGCCGCCAGCTGCGCCCTCTCCTTTTGGATTTATTGGAAAGGAATGCTGAAGCCATTAAAGCCGGAGGCCAAGTCAACCATGATTTACATGAACGGCTGTGTGTGTCAATGAGCAGACTCGTTGGTAACCACCCTGATGTCCTCCCGTGAGTAACAGCTTTACTTTTCATGTTTCTCTTTGTGGTGGTAGATCCTGGTCTCTCCTGGGGAGTAAGGGGGAGTCTGAGCTGAGATGAAGGGAAGAAGGGAAATGCAGAAAGCGGGGAGAGGAATGATACTGTTTTATAAAAATAATCACAGCAGAATCCATTTGTCCAGGTCAGTCCAGTGACCATTTACTAGGTTTTAAGTCTTGGCTATCAAGACAGGTCTGCAAAAATGACCAAGATGTGCCCTCAAGGAGTCTGTCATCTGGCAAGGTATCTATACAAGGCAGATCTAGATGAGTTTTAGCTGAAATTCTCACAGCTTCCACTTTGGTAGGTGAGATTCTTGCTGGAGCAGCTGAAAGGGGTGGCTTACAAGAACTCTAGTATCCCTTCCAGCTTTCTGTAAATCTGTCGAAATCCGAAGTGTGATAAGTTGTGTCAATCCTGGGTTTTAATATATTTCTCTTTTAACCTGCCCACTTTTCAACTTGGACTGGTTCACCCTTTGTTAGGCAGCCTGGCGGTCTCCCGCTCCCACGAGGTCGCCACAGTGACACCCAGCTTAGTGTGGACACCTGGTCAGCAGAGCACACTGCAGCCCAAACTCCCAGCTCAAACAATCCTTCTGCCGCAGCCTCCCAAGTAGCCCGGACTATGGGCCTGTGCCACTGCATCTGGCTTTCTCAGACCCATAGTAAAATGTGGTTTGTGTGGAATAGTCAGAAGCAGCAAAATGAGTGTCAGGGGTTTTTCAATTGAGAAGATAAAGCATTTTTGCTCTAAACGTGAATAACGTTGTTCTGTTTACTAATAAGAGCATTTCTTATATGCATCTCTTATTAGTCTTCCTCAGCACAACAGGTACACTTTGGCTTTTTTGGAAATATGGTCTCTGGTCTGTTCCATGAATAAGGGAATAAGAAATGAAGTCTTGAGGAAAAGCATAATTTCTATGAGCTTTTCTAAAAGAGGAGAAAAAATGGGCCCAGTTTGATGGAACTAAAACATGTACAGCAAAGTTAAAGATCACAATCGTACGAGGTAATCAGGAACTTGTGTTCTGGATTGATGGAGGATCTGGACAGTGGCCTCCCTGGATGCTTTGATCACTTAGATTTACTTGACTGTGGTCCTATTTCACAAGGTGTGCTGACTATCCTGTCCTTACCCTACAGGGACGTGTGAATATCTTGAACTCCCATTTCTCTTAAGCCTTTGATGGAGTACTTCTGAATTGTGTTTGAGAATCGTTAAGATGATGATTAGCTACATCTGGTTTCCAATCATGTTCAGATGTTACATTCTTATTAAATGAATGTGAGGTACATCCCTACTTTTTCTTCTTTTCATTTCCAAGGTGGTATATTTTATTTATACTCCCACCTTGTTCGAAAAATGATATAAAGTAGCTTCAAAGGTGCTCGTGATTAGAGTAACTTAAAAACAAAGTGCCATCTGTGTAAATGATACATCAATGTATGATATAAAATGAACTGTAAGCAGTGATATGAAATGAAATTTTGATTTTTAGTTTTAAGAAATTTAGCTGATTAATTTGGCTCATGCCCCAAACTTCCTCTGTAGAGGAAATTGCTAATATACAAGGAATATACCTAATATATTTAGATAGGATGCAGTTATTCATTCAGTAGGTAAATATAGGAGTCCTCCTTTTTAAGCTCTGGGTCACATCATGGGAGTAAGTGAGTCAAATGTAATGGGTTTCTGTACTTGCAAACAGGAGGACACAATACATTAATAAAGATGCAAGCCAAATACTTAAGGGCAGTAAGGAAATCATTAAAATAAGAAAAATAAGTGTGTGGGTAAGGATGAAAATCTCTATAGAAAAAACAAGAACGACCTGAGAGGAGGAACCCAGTCAGGCTCCCTCTGGTCCTAATGACATTCATTTTCGGGTTCACACCTCTTTCTGAGATCAGAGTGCCTACCTATGTGGAGTTTCCACCCCGGTATCTCAGTAGTAACAAGACATTTCTTTTTATTCCCTTGTTTGTGCTAGTTGTTCATTACTGATTTCTGCCCCCCACTTCCCACCTCCAGCTTTATTGACGTGTAATTGACACGTAGCATTGTGTAAGTTTAATGTGTACATGTAGTGATGTTGTTTGTTCATTACTGTTTTGCACCTAGAGTCCTTGAACAAATTTTTTACTCTGGCAGATTCTTTGTCAGGACTCTGAGAACACTCCTGGTCCATTGATGCTTTCTTGTTTCTTATATACTAATTAGGTTTCAAAGATCTGTTTTTAAAAAAATCAGTTAGTTCTGTTCCTAACTTTCCATTTTTGCTTTGTGGATCATTTCATGTGGTTAATATACTACATTTTGTGTTGGTTTTTTTCCTTTAGTGTTCTCTCAAGAGTATAGCCTTACTTTTAAATTGCATCTTTTAGTTCTTTGCTTTTTCTTTTAGTTTGTTCCTACTTTCTCTCATTTCTCCCCTTTCCCTGGTCCTTGCAGGTCCCTTTAACACACTCTCCTGTCAGCCATGGCATGAGAATCTTGTGGAAGCTGCCTTTCCGTAATGATGAGGACTACTGCAACAACTACTCTTGCGTTTCGTTGACATCTGAGCCCTCAGAGATTAGGTGTTATTCCTGTTTTACAGATGAGGAGACTGAGGTTAAATAACTTGCCCAAGACCCCCTTGCTAGAAAGTGGCAGAGCTAGAATTCAGTCCTAGGTTGGTTGCCTCCAAAGCCTGTGCTCTTTTTTTCTACTTTGTGGTTCCGCCCACTTATCCTGTCTGAGCCATTCGTGTATTTGTTGTCTGACTTATACAGAACTTGATCTTAACAGCATGTTATAGCTAATGATTATATTTGTAACCACAGGAGGGAAAGAATACAGCAGTCCCTCTTTATCCATGGTTTCATTTCCTGTGGTTTCAGTTACCGAAGTCAACCATGTCCAAAAAAATTAAGTGGAAAATTCCAGAAATAAACAATTCATAAATTTTAAATTGCGTGCTGTTCTGAGTAGTGTGATGAAATATCGTGCTATTCTGCCTGGGACGTGAGTCATCTCTTTGTCGAGTATATCCATGCTGGATTTGCTACCCACCCATTTTTCACTTAGTAGCTGTCTGGGTTGCAGTATCACAGTGCTTGTATTCAAGTAACCTTTATTTTGCTTAAATAATGGCTTCAAAGTGCAAGGGTAGTAATGCTGGTAATTTGGATTGTCTCTTACTGTGCCTGGTTTATAAACTAAATTTTATCATAAGCATGTATGTATAGGGAAAAACAGTGTGTATAGAGTTCGGTACTCTCTGTAGTTACAGACATCCACTGAGGTCTTGGAATGCATCCTCCATGGATAAGGGGGTACTGCTCTAATCACTCAGGTTCACTTGGGTTTTATCGGGTTGATTTCTTGGCTTTAGTTTTGCATTTGCTGCCAGTTTGTCCTGGACACGTGAATCCATGTCATGCTTTGTCTTTGATTGCAAAGAGCAATAATGGGTGGGCCCACTTACGGTCTTCTGTGAACAATAGCAGATAGAAGATTTGTGAATCTGCAGTGGGAATTAGGAATGTGAATTTTGGAGCTGAATGCTGGTGTTTTAGTAATAAGCTATATGTATACAGACTTTGTAGTGTTTACATACATAGATATATGTTATCTGTGTAATCTTTGTACTGTGACGTAGTTAGGCACTATTGTCTCATTTCAAATCTTCAGAGAGGTTAAGTAAGTTAAGTGTCAGAGCCAGAACTGGACCACAGGTCTTACTTCTAGATACTTGAAGGAGTGTGATGAACTAGCTGCCTAAGTAAGGGGCTCCTTGAAGATTAGATATTTAACTAGGTTGCACTTGACCCCTTACGACTCCTTGTCTTACCTCAGGAAAGAGACTGTTCTTAGTCTTCCGATATTCTCTAGGGAAAAAACTGATCATACTATTCTCTGGCTAAGTATTCTTTATTGGTTCACCCATCATTACTTAGGTCAGATTTTTAGAGCGCTCTCTCCAAATGATGGGTCTCCGGAGAAAAGGGTGCTGTAGTCAGCTAAGTTCAGGAGGGAATATCAACCAGTTCTCCTTTCGTATGCTTACAGTGGACCACAGTCTTCCCCCACTTACAGCCAGTGCCCGTCCACTCTGCTCATTTCCTCTTACCTGCAACGACCTCTTAGGTCTGGTTGACCACTTGATGACTGCTTGTCTGCCGACATGTTTGTTTGTTGCTACCTGTTGGTTCCTCATGCGCTGCCAACACCCGCTGCCCACGAGCTAGTGGAGTACCAGACTCCCACACTGCAGCTGCCATGTCTCTCTTCCAAGCCACAGCTGAATCTTATAAGATCCATTTGTCCAGTCTCCTTCAAAATATCATGAGCATTAATTTTCCAAGCCTGTATTCCTGTTTGCCTGGCTTGCCCGTTGAACTCCAGGCCTTCCCACCCATCCCCTGGATTCTTATTTTTGTATCCTCTCACCCAGCTGACATCCAGGCCTCTTCCCTGTGTCTGCTCCATAACCTGCACACTCCCTTATGTCCTTAGCCTCTTCGAACGTTCCTTTTGCCTCTTGGCCTTCACTGAGTTGCGGTGCTCTTGATACTGTGTTGCTCTTGGTACTCAGTCTCCACATCCCCAAGGGTCAGCATGTCTAGTGGTTGTCCCTTCTGTTCTGTGAAGTTTTCTGGGCGCTCTTTCCCTATTCTGTATCACCCTTGTTTCTGTGACACCTGCCATCTTCTGCTTTATTTTCTGCTGCTGCTTTTTGTCATCATTGACCAACCTCCTCTTCCTTCTTTGAAGAACTTGGCAACTGGCCCATCATCTTCTTCCCCACCCCTGCTCCTGTATCACACTTGGAACACCCATACAATGCTGACTTTGTTGTTCCTTGACTAGCTAATCTCCAGTCCACTTCTTTTATCGTTTCACTTACCCACTCCCCGCAGTGGTTATACCCTGGGTCTAGCTCACATCTGCACCACTACCTTAGAAATCAGTGATTCAAACGTCCCATTCCTAGACGGCCGCCTCCTATCCCACTAGCTCACTTGTTTAAGTACACTTAACACACTGTTCTTTCTTCCTATCTATCAGCTCCTTCTTATGCAGGTTAAAATTCTATTTTCCACATTATGGTTGCTGTCTTTCTATTAATTTCTGCTTCTTTGTGCATCTGTTCAGTGTTCATGTCTTTCTAGAAAACTCCAACTCTTGATGAATCCACTTTCTTCATGTGTGCAGTAGAGCAACTGAACCACACATCTTGGTATGGAATTGAAAAGCCTGGATTCAAAATAGGCTCTCTTAGTGGCTTTGTGACCTTGAGCAAATAACCTAACCACTCTAGACTTCAGATTTCTTTAGCTGTACATTCGGGATGATAATATCTACTGTCGAGAGACTCCCTTGTTCTACTCTTACCTCAGAGTAGACCTGGGTAACGAGAGTGCAGAAAGAGCTAAACTGATAGCGTTCGTCATAGACCAGCACATGCAGAGCACAGAGGAGTTTGCTCTTACTCCTTTCCCACTGCTTGAATTTCCTTCTCCTCACCTTGTCAAGGAGTACAATAGAAACAAGGAGGCGCTGTTACCTCATTTACTACCCTATCTACTTGACCAGAATCTAGTGAGCATCAACATGTCTACAGTACACATTCTTACAGTATGTGTAAATTTTTAAAGTTTATTTTCATTTTTAAAATGCACATACTTTTTTTGTTATGGTAAAAAAAAATATAAAATTTGCCATCTTTACCATTTTTAAGTGTACAATTCAGTAGTGTTAAATATAATTACATTGTTGTAAAACAGATCTCCAGAAGCTTTTCATCTTGTAGAACTGAAAATTTATACCCTTTATTTATTTATTTTTGGGGGAGGGTCATTAGGATTATTTATTTATTATTTTTTTAAAGGAGGTACTTGGGATTGAACCCAGGACTTTGTGCATGCTAAGCACACGCTCTACCACTGAGCTATATCCTTTCCCTCCAAACTTTATACCCTTTAAACAATTCTCCTTTGTTCCTTCCCTCCAGCGCCTGGTAACCCCCATTCTACTTTCTGTATCCATGAATTTGACTACTTTAGATACCTCATATAAATAGAATCATACAGTATTTGTCCTTTTATGGTTGGCTTGTTCCACTTAGCATGATGTCCTGAAAGTTCGTCTGTGCTGTCAAGTGTGACAGAATTTCCTTCCTCTTTAAGTCTGCATGCTAATTCATTGTATGTATATACCACTGTTTATTCATCTGTCAAAAGACATTTGGGTTGCTTCCACTTCTTGGCTATTGTGAATAGTGCTGTTATGAACGTGGGTATGCAAATAGTTCTTTGAGACCCTGCTTTCAGTTCTTTCAGTTATGTACCTTGAAGTGGGATTGCTGGGTCTATGATCAGTGCATCACGTGGTGCACTGTATTTCAATCTGTAATTAAAATAGTATGTTTGCTTTGTGGTTAAAAAGAAATGCTAGTTTTATTTCTATTTTTTAAAGTAACCTCCATACTGTTTTCTGTGGCATTGCACAGTTTTATGATACCACTGACAGTGACAAGGTTTCCAGCTTCTCCACATCCTTACCAACAATTGTTACTTTCTTTTCTTTTTCTTTTTCTTTTTTTTTTCTTTTTTTTGATAACGTTATCCTAATAGATGTGATGTGATAGCTCACCTCACATCTGTGGTGAGTGGTTGTGGTTGTGGTTTTGACTTGTATTTCTGTGATGATTAGTGATGTTTTATGTGCTTGTTGACCATTTGTATGTCATCTTTGAAGAGACGTCTTTTCAAGTTCTCTGTCCATTTTTTAATCAGTTGATTTTTTTTTTTTTGAGTTGTAGGAATTCTTTGTGTTCTGGATATTAATTCCTTATACATGGTTTGCAGCTTTTTTTCCCCCATTCTGTAGATTGTTTTTTTGCTTTGTTGTTTCCTTTGCTGTGCAGAAGCTTTTTAGTTTGATGTAGTCCTGTTTGTCTATTTTTGCTTTTGCTACTTATGCTTTTGGTATCATAGCCAAAAATTATCGCCAAGTACAGTGTTATGAAGCTTTTCTCCCTGTGTGTTATTCTAGGAGTTTTATAGTTTTGAAGTTACGTTCAAGTCTTTAATTCACTAGGTTCGGCTTCATTCTTTTCATGTGGATATCCAGTTTTCCCAACACCATTTGTTGAAGAGGTTATCCTTTCCCCATTGTGTTGCTTTGGCTCCCTGTCAAGATAATATGACCATATATGTGAGTGTTCGACTCTATTTTACATTGGTTTGTGTTTTTTTCCTCCCACTACCATACCGTTTTGATTACTGTAGTTTTGTAGTGTTTTGAAACCAGGTAATGTGAATTCTCCAACTTTGTTCTTTTTCAAAATCGCTTTGACTAATCAGGGTCCGTTGAGATTCCATATGCATTTTAGGATAATTTTATTCTATTTCTTCAAAAAATGCTGTTGATATTTTCATAGGGATTGCATTAGATCTCTAGATCACTTTGGGTAGTATTGACATGTTAACAATATTAAGTCTTTGAATCCATGAACATGAGAGATCTTTCCATTTGTTTTTGTCTTCTTTAATTTCTTTCAGCAGTATTTTGTAATTTTCGGTGTACAGATTTTTTTACTTCCTTGGTTGGGTTTATTCCTAAGTATTTCATTCTTTTTAATGCTATTGTAAATGGAATTGTTTTCTTAATTTACTTTCCCAATTGTTCATTGTTTGAGTATAGAAACCCAACTGATTTTTGTATGTTGATTTTGTATCCTGCAACTTTGCTGAATTTGTTTTTTTTTTTTAAACCTTAAAATATCTGTTCAACTTTTATTTTTTGAGGGGCAGTAGTTGGGTTTATTTATTAATTAATTTTTAACAGAGGTACTGGGAATTGAACCCAGGAGGACCTCATACATGCTAGGCATGCACTCTACCACTGAGTTATACCCACCCCTCTGAATTTGTTTATTCTAACAGGTTTTTGTCTTTGCCTTTGAATTCTTTATGGTTTTCTGAATCTAAGATTGTGTCATCTGTGACCAAAGAAAATTTTATTTTTTCCTTTCCAATTTGGATACCTTTTGTTTCTTTTTCTTGCCTAATTGCACTGGCTGGGACTTCCAGTACTATGCTGAATAGAAGTGGGTAGGGCAGGCATCTTTGTCTTGTTTCCGATCTTAGAGAAAAGCATTCAGTCTTTCACCATATAATATAACATGAGCTGTGGGTTTTTCATATATGGCCTTTATAATGCTGAGATAGTTTCTTTGTATTACAGGTTTGGTGAGTGTTTTTATCATGAAGGAGTCTTGAATCTTGTCAAATGCTTCTGCATTAATTGGGACCATCATGTGTTTTTTTCCTTTAGTCTGTTAGTGTGTATTACATTGATTTTTGTATGTTGATCCATTATTGCATTCCAGGAATGAATCCCACTTGGTCATGGTGTATAATCTTTTTAATGTGCTATTGATTTTGGTTTGCTAATATTTTGTTGAGGACTTTTGCATCACTATTCATCAGAAATATTGATCTGTAGTCTTCTATTGTGTGTTGCCTGCTTTGGTATCAGGGTGATGCTATCCTCATAAAATGAACTTGGAAGTGTTCTTGAAGAAGGTTGATGTTAATTCTGTAAGTCTTTGGTAGAATTTTCCAGTGAATCCATCTGATCCTGGGCTTTTCTTGGTTGGGAAGTTTTTGATTAATGATTCAGTCTCCTTACAAGTTATTGGACTGTTTAGATTTTCAATTTCTTTATTATTCAGTCTGGAAATGTTGTGTGTTTCTAGAAATATATTCATTTCTCCTGGGCTATTCAATTTGTTGACGTATGATTGTTCATAGCTTTCCTTATAATGTTTTTTTTTCCCCCTGTGGCATTAGTGGTAATGTCCCCTCATTCATTTCTGATTTTAATTATTTGAATCTTCTGTCTTTTTTCTTAATCTAAGATTTTATCACTTTTCTTTTTTAAATTTTTTCTCAATTTTTTAAAAAATTGAAGTATAGTTGATTTACAATATTGTGTTAGTTTTAGGTGTGCAACAAAGTGATTCACTTATACATATACGTATATATCTATATTCTTTTTCAGATTCTTTTCCATTATAGGCTATTACAGATATTGAATAGTTTCCTATCCCTTTTCTTGATCTTTTCAGAAACCTACTCTTAGTTTTATTGATTTTTTTCCCCCTGCTGTTTTTCTATTCTCTCTCTCTGTGCTAATTTTTATTACTTCCTTCTTTTGCTACCTTTGGGTTTAGCTTGTTCTTTTTTTTAGTTTCTTGAGGTGTAAAGTTAGGTTGTTAAATTGAGATCTTTTTAAATAAACATGTTTATAGATATAAACTTCCCTCTTAGCATTGCTTTTGCTGTATACCATAAGTTTTGGTATGTTGTGTTTTTCTTTTCATTTGTTTCAAGGTATTTTCTAATTTTCCTTGCGACTTCTTTGACTCAACTGGTTGTTTTCAGAGTGTGTTGTTTAATTTATACCTATTTGAGGGTTTTCCAGTTTTCCTTCTGTGGCTTTCTACTGTCATTCCATTGTGATATTTTGTATAATTATCCAAAAGATATTTTGTGTAATTTCAATACATTAAAGTTTGTTGAGACTTGTTTTGTGTCCTAACATGTGGCCTATCCTAGGGAATGTTCTGTGTACATGTGAGAAGAATGTAGATTCTGCTGTGCAGGGCAGAGTATTCTGCACATGTCTGTTAGGTCCCTTTGGTCTGTAGTGTTGTTCATATTCTCTGTTTCCTTATTGATCTTCTGTCCCATTCTATCCATTTAACATCTGTTTTGTCTGATATTAATGTAGCCACTCCTGCTCCCTTCTGGTTACCATTTGTGTAGAAGTTTTTTTTTTTTTTTTTAATCTCTTCACTTTCAGCTTTTGTGTAGCCTTAGATCCAAAATGGGTCTCTTGTACATAGCACATAGTTTGATTCTGTGTTTGTGTCCATTCAACCAATCTGTGTCTTTTGTTTCGGAGTAAATCATTTACATTAAATGTAATTACTGATATGGAAGGACTTACTATTGCCATTTTGTTAATTATTTTCTGTATGTCTTCTAACTTTTTGTCCCTCTTTCCAATCTTACTGCCTTTGTTATGTTTCATGAGACTCTCCTTCATCTTTTAAGATGCAATGAAAGCATCTCTTCTTGACTCTCCCATGTTCAGTTGAGTCTATTTTCTTTGTGCCTCTGGTTTCTGTAACTGTCTTCCTTACTAGACAGCAAGCTCCTCAAGGAAAGTATCTTCTTGGTTTTGTACCCCTAGGACTTAAAACAGTGTCTGACTCACAGTGAGAAGTCAATAAATATTTGTGGCAAATAAGTGTATTTTCAGTAGTAAACACCTGCAGTATAACTCCTTGTGGTTTTTGTTTCTTCTAGACATCTCATGCCATGATCCTGGTTCCTGAACTTGAACAGGATACAAATCTTAGGACTAGGTGGCTTTAGCATTTCTCTCTCTTCTCATCCTTGGAAGTTCTTATCATGTTCTGTTGTCCTGTCTCAAAGTGGAGATGTATACTTTGATATTCTCACCAACCAATGAAAATTTTCTTTCTTTCTGAAGGTTTGCTCTCAGATATTTCAAGGACACTTCTCCAGTCTTTCAAAGACTCTTCCTAGAGAGTTCGGATGCAAATCCAGTTCGCTATGGACGCAAGCGGATGAAGCTCCGGGACCTGATGGAAGCAGCTTACAAGTTTCTGCAGCAAGAGCAGTCTGTGTTCCGGGAGCTCTGGGACTGGAGTGTGTGCGTCCCTCTCCTCAGAAGCCATGACACCTTGGTTCGCTGGTGCGTAGCTGTTGGCCTTTTCCTGTGCTTCCAGGGTTGGTATGGTGAAGGAAGTCTGGAGTTATGTGCATGAGGAGGGAGAAGAGACCATTTAAAATTTTTTTGATTTTGTTCTTGTACCTTTGGGCTTATTCCCTTTCCTTAATTGTATATCATTTCAGAGGAAAATCACAAGGTATGAATGAGTTCCATCTTTTTTGTGTTCCATCAAGTGAATTTATTGTGCCTGATTTGTGCTTTCTATCCTTAAGTGTATTATGTTAATTCTATAAGATTCCCTTTCCTAGTGTTCATTGGCTAGCAAGTTTTCTTTATTCTTTAGAATCAGCTGCAAGTCCTAAGTTTTTATTCTTTGGTTTTCACCAGGTACACAGCCAATTGTCTTGCTTTAGTCACCTGTATGAATGAAGAACACAAGTTATCATTCCTTAAGAAGATTTTTAATAGTGAGGAACTGATCCATTTCAGGCTGAGGTAAGCAGGAGCATTTCTGGAGACCTCCATATGGCTTTACTGAGTACTGGAGTAATTGATTAGATCGATCCCTGTTTCCCTCAGGTTACTAGAAGAGGCCCAGCTGCAGGACTTGGAGAAGGCCTTGGTTTTGGCCAATCCAGAAGCCTCCCTTTGGCGTAAGGAGAAGGGGCTGCAGTACTTACAAGGACACCTTGTTTCGGCTGACCTCTCCCCCAGGGTGACTGCTGTCTGTGGTGTGGTGCTGCCTGGGCAGCCGCCAGCCCCCGGAGAACAGGTATGTCAGTGTTGGTCTCTTCCAACCTAACACTGAGTCTTCTTTTTCCCTTGCCTGGGCTCTGTGTTACATGTGAGCCAAATCGAGTTTTCCAAATTGACGTTCCATTTACAGAAGCATTCAGAAAGAGACTAAGAGAAATTTACCCAGGGCCCTCCTCTCTGAGATTCCCTTTGTCCCTGTTCAATGTTAAATTAGAAATTGTAATGATGCCTGCTTGATGCTTTCACTTTTAGCAAAGCTCTTCTGTATAGGATCTCATTTACTTGCTATGACAACTGTCTGAAGTTGGATGGCACATGTTGTGATACCATATTTATGTAAAACAAAGCAGAATGACTTGCCCAGGACCCTTGGGCTGCCCTTTGGCAGAGACAAGGTAGGCCCAGGTGTAACTCCCAGCAGCCTCTTTCTGTCAGAATATTCTCTTTGCCTGTTGTGTGTGGGAGGCTAGTATGTGAAGTGAACTTACCCTGTGGTAGGAAATGACCTTCTTTCCAAGAATGTGGCTCCAGACCATACTTTGGAAAGGCTTGTAGATCATAATCTGGTTCCATAATCTGGAACCACAGGGAGCCGATCTGTTTTTCCCCAGCAGTCCTTAGTTGTCATTTGTCTGATGGTCAAATCCACCCAGTTTTCTTCTTGTAACAAATTCTGGGTTATTCCTTGAATCATCAGTTTGTCCCTGGGAAGTTCAGTTCAAAAGATATCTATAAATGGAATTAAGACCTTTAAGCACTTTAAATTGTGTTCCTAACACCGACCCTCAGTTTCCTAGATCACAGCTGCTTCTACTGGTAACAGGAAAAGAGTAGCCCCTGACTTGGATAGTAGGTTGGTAAGATGGAATTCAAGGAAGGACTGTGAGGATGGTGCCACTCATAACCGCTTTTGTGCTGTAAAGTTGTCATGTAATTAAGAAAAAGGTAGTGAGGTAGAGGAGAGCCTTCCATTTCAAGTGCCAAGAGACAATGGGAAGGGATGGCAGTTTGGGGAGAATATTGAGCATGTGTTTATAATGCATTATGATATAAAATAACTCTTCTATGCCTGAAAAAAAAGAGATATGTATAACATAGATATAACTTAAGCTTAATGATTGTTCATAAACTGAATATATCTGTTGTCAACACTGAGATACCAACGTTTCCAAAGTCCCTTATGTTTCCCTCTGGTCAGTAAGGCCCCCCCCCCCCCCTTCTCCTAACATAGATTAGGTTTGGAGCATTAGAACTTTAACATAGGGAAGGATTCTGGTTGGGGTGGATTTGGTATTGGGTAGCAGTGGCAGAGCACTGGGGCCGAAGTGCAGACTGATGCTACAGCCCAGCCTGCCTGCTCATTGCTGAGATTAGCAGCCCTGCAAAATTTCAAGGAGTAACAGCCCTGAATCTCAATCTGTCCCCACATATCTTTAGGGGACAAGCCATATTGGAGTAGTTACCATTCCTTAAAAGTTAATAATCATTGCACTTTTCCAAGATTTCTTTTTCCTGTGTCATATTAGGTGCATTACTATTAAAATTTTAAAAATTGTAGTAAAATAAATGCGACATTTGCTATCTTTAACATTTTTAAATGTACATTTCAGTGATGTTAGTATATTCACATTATTGTGCAAGAAAGTCCAGAACTTTTTCATCTGGCAAAACTGAAACTATCCATTAAACATACTGGGTGCATTTTTTTTTTAACCTTTTGTTACGGAAGACATATTCCAAAGTAGAAGTAACAGTGTAATGAATCCACATGTCTCCATCATCCAGCTTCAGTGATTATAAATTCATGATAATTATGTTGCATTCATATTTCTGAACACTTTCCCCACATCATATTTTGAAACAACTCCCATATACCATGTCATTTCTTACCTAAAAACAGATTTTGGTTTTTTTTTTTGTTTTTTCCCCACAAATTGAAGGTTTATGGCAACCCTGCCTTGAGCAAGTCTGTTGGTACCATTTTTCCAACAGCATTTGCTCACTTCGTGTCTCTGTGTCACATTTTGGTAATTCTCACAGTATTTCAAACTTTCTCATTGTTATTATACCTGTTATGCTGATCTGTGATTGGTGATCTTTGATGTTACTGTTGTAAAGACTACAACTTGCCAAAGTCTCAGGTGATAGTTAGCATTTTTTAGCAATAACTATTTTTTAAGGCACACATATTGTTTTTTAGACATAAAGGTAATTGCACACTTAATAGACCCCAGTATAGTGTAAACAAAACTTTTATATGCACTGGGAAACCAAAAAAATTGTATGACTCGCTTTACTATAATATTTGTTTTATTGCTGTGGTCTAGAATCGAACCTGCAGTATCCTGAGATATGCTTGTACTTTAGTGTGTATAAAAAAAGAGAAGGATTTAAAAATTCCCAGTACTCTTTATTACACCTGGGAAAAATTGTACAATTTTATAATATAAAATATCTTTTTAGTGTCCTTATTTCCTCGTAAGTGTACTTATTGTGTGCATTCTTGATCTTAGGCAGGAAATCCTAGAATAGCAAAAATCCAGTCGTGACAGATGAGGTTTGCTCCCATCCCCCATGTGTCAACTTTTTTGGCTTCTTAAACTTTGGAAGACTCTTTATTAAACTTATTAGTAAATTTCCTCCCTGCCGTCCCCAAGGTTAGATTGGAGGAGACAGAAAATGAAAAAAGTCAGATCCTTACTTTGGGTGACATACCTATTGTTATTACAGTTCTTGTACTAATAATTTATCGGCAGAGGTTTATGTAAACATCAGTTTCTATTGCTGTAGAAGTTAACCTGTGCCCTTTATGGAAAGACTCTTCTTGACGAGCTTTTTCTTTCTCATTTGCCTCCTTAGGCTAGTAATAGGAGTTCTTCTCGTGAACAGGAGCTGGCCTTTAGGTCTTATGTGCTGGTTGAATCAGTCTGCAAAAATCTTCAGACCCTGGCTATGGCAGTGGCTTCTCAGAATGCTGTGTTATTGGAAGGACCAATTGGATGTGGCAAAACTTCCCTAGTTGAACATTTAGCTGTAATGACAGGTAGAAGGAAGCCCCCTCAGCTTCTCAAAGTCCAGCTTGGAGATCAGACTGACAGTAAGGTAACTAAGAAATGGCGAATTGTGTTGCGTGAGTGTGCTTGTGAATATTTGCATTAAATTTTTATTTTTGCTAAAGGAGTATGAGAATAGTTATTGGTTTTCTTCATAACTAACAGAGCCAAGCTGTAACATCTCGGGTGCCTGCTTGCAGCCCTGTGGAAATTTAATGGAACTAATCACAGGATGTAGCATTGGCACCTCAGGTGTGTGATTTCAATAATTACTTTATCTTCCTTCTGCAGATGCTGTTAGGAATGTATCGCTGCACAGATGTCCCAGGAGAGTTTGTGTGGCAGCCTGGCACCCTGACACAGGCAGCCACAAAAGGACATTGGATCCTTCTGGAAGATATTGACTATGCCCCCTTAGACGTGGTATGTCATCTCTCTAGTAACTCCCTAATTTATTGTCTTTGAAGAGCATTTTGTTAATAGTGATTCTGGGGGATTATTTAAACAACAGAGATATGTCATCAGAGATGATATGTTGGTTACCTACGTAATCCGGTTTGAGTTCTTGGGTTACTTGGCTGGTCTCTTGTTTGATAGAAAGTCAATAAAATTCTGCTTGTACTATTTCCTTTAATAGTTGAATTGTTGATCAATTTTGCAGTTGTTTTTTCCTCCTTTAGTTGAATTTATGTGACCAATTTCACAGCCTTTCCAGAAATAGGCCTGGTGGGAAATATCTTACCCATGTTACAGTTACATTGAGAACTTTGAGACCCCACTTCCCAGCTATGGCATCTGTAGAGCAGTAGGCTGAGGACAGATGAAGAGATGATGCTTGTCTGTGTTCCATTAAAGACAATAAACTGGGTGTACATTTTTGACTTTGAAAAAATCAGTTTTCTATGTGTGTAAAATTTAGCTATGGAGGCAGTCCATATTTCTTCTGTACTCTGTAAACTATGACCAAAAAAATATATTGCAGAATGAGAAAATCTTCCTTTGGGCAGATTTTTCCAAGATTGGTTTTAATTTTCTTTTAATGTGAACCCTAAAGCTATTTGTGTATGGACTTTCTGCTCTTGGGTTTGAGAGAAAAAGGAGAGAACAGGGGAAGGGGGAGAGGGGAGGGAGAGAAGAAGAATCTCTAGGTTTAGAGAGAGATGAAGCATCCATGTCTAGATGTTTAGTGTCCATAATAGGTACTCAGTGACTGTTGAACAAATAAATTGTTCTACTGGAGTTTAGGTGGCTCCAATCTTCCTAACTCCTGTTTCACCCCAGTTCACGCTGTGACAAGTAAGGTTTCCTTTAAGGATGTGTTCATTTGGTGCGAGGGTGGCTTTTTGTTGTTGTTGTTGTTGTTACTTCTGTCTTAATAGCTTTTTCGCTGGGGTTTTGTGATGTAGGTTTCTGTGCTGATCCCTCTTTTGGAGAATGGAGAGCTCTTGATTCCTGGCCGAGGGGACTGTCTGAAAGTGGCTCCTGGATTTCAGTTCTTTGCAACCAGGAGGTAGGTCTTGTTAACCACCTGTTCCCACTAGGAGCCTCCTCCCCACGAGTCCACATGCTAGAGCGCTGAGTACGAAAGTCCTGCAGTAGAGTTCTCTCAGCCCACTTCGAGCATGGTTAGTTGGAACTAGTGACAGATTCAGCCTTCTCATTCCTGTTTTCAATGGAGATAATTAATTTAGAAAATAAAAGCTTTGTTTGGTTTCACTTAAAAACAAGTAACCAGTCTTAAAAAACTTTATCTTGTTTTTATGTTTTCAAATATAACCAGAGATGAGACTGTTGTTAGAGAGCCCTGGGTTTGAGTCCTGACACTGACACTCCATACCTGTGTGTACCTTGCTTAGCTGATTATGATGGGGCCAGT
Organism: Camelus dromedarius; assembly: GCF_036321535.1. Classification (NCBI taxonomy): domain Eukaryota; kingdom Metazoa; phylum Chordata; class Mammalia; order Artiodactyla; family Camelidae; genus Camelus; species Camelus dromedarius. Next base: position 59,481,348 of record NC_087441.1, read on the forward strand.
AATACCTACTTTACAACTTGATAAAAGTTGGGGAGGTTTAGGTGATATGATGTGCACTGAAGACCTGTCACATAGTAAGCACCCAGCCTTGGATGTGGTGATGATGAAGCCATGTGGATGTGGTGGATGTGGTGATGATGAAGCCATGTGGAGTTCAAACAGTTTAAAAAATTTAATTGAATATAAGCATCAACAAAGGAATAAAACCTAAGCAGACTTAGTATATGTCCCTACCTACATTCTGTAATAATGTGAAGACAGTGGTTTATTTCCTACTATTTTTCTGTACCTGTATAGCATCTCCAAGGTCTTAAAATGGCCAAGAGTGAAACTATTGTCACATATTTAGTGGTTAAATTAGTGTTTACTGTACCTCTGTGAGCATTCACGCCCAGATGAGTACAGAGCTAACCTTACAATTCTCAGGGAACACCTTGCTAGGCCCTGTTAATTTTAATAGACCCTGATTTTGTTCACAGTGATCATAAAGTTCTTTCCTGCTAAATAGATTTCCCAGAATGTCATGGGACATCATAGAAGGATGTCAGACAAACTCGAATTCAGTTCTTGGCTCTGCCATTTGTAGTCACAGTTGAGGGAGCAAGGGATCTTACTCTCCTCTTCCTAAGGTTGGAAGGAAAGAAGGCACCATCCCCTCAGGGCAGTCGTTTGAGGATTAAATGAAGCGGCTTTATTGTAAGCCTGTGGTTTGCGCAGAGTATGTGTCTAATGAGTATTCGTTCTCTTCTGGGCATTTTAAGTAATCTTTACGTACTGTAGCTTTTAGTACTAAGCAGTGAACTTATTTTTAATGCTATGGGTCTTGGATTATGTTTTCTCTTTCCTGAAGTTCTGTCTTAAGGAGAAGAAGCGTACTGTTGAGATCAAAATGCCTGAGGTCAGTGGCAGCGTTTCATTGCCATCTTCCCTGTAGGCCCAACATAGTGGTATCTGGCAACAGAAGGGACTGTGAGTTTTATTCAGATGTGAGATAATGTCTAGCAAGGAATAACCAGGGGCACAATTCAAGATTAAAATTGGGAATTTTGTGTGACTCTGTTTTTCATTTTGAAATACAGGCTCTTGAGCTGTGGAGGAAATTGGTATCGACCACTGAATAGTCATGCGACTCTGTTAGACAAATATTGGACCAAAATTCACCTGGATAACATGGATAAGACAGAACTGAATGAGGTATGTGGTGATGAGAAAGGAAGTATTAATGCTTGTCTTTTTTACTTTTCATTATTAAAAATTTTAGACTTACATGTAAATGGAGGAAATAGCCTAATGAATGACCAAAATACTCATCACCCTAAATTTAACGGTTAATGTGCTAATGTTTTACTGTGTTAACTTCACCTAGTATTTTTTACTTGCTGATATATTTGAAAGCAAATCTCATAACATTTTACCCCTGGGGGAAGGTGTAGCTTAGCAGTAGAGTACATGCTTAGCATGCACAAGGTCCTGGGTTCAATCCCCAGTACCTCCACTAAAAAATAAAATAAAAACATAATTTAAAAATACATAAAGAAACCTAATTACCCCCCAAAACAATAACATTTTACCCCTAAATACTCTTCATGCATCTCTAAATATTTAAGGGCATTTCCATGTATAACCACAGTATCATTATTACACCCAATACAATGAATAGTAATTCCTCAGTAAGCATTTAATTCTCAGACCATACTTAAGTCTCCCAGTTGTCCCCAAGGGATCTTTTTTTTACTAAGTTGACTTGTAACTAATGCCTTTTGCACTTAACAGTTTCATGTACATTTTGGTCTGGGTATTAATGAAACTCGAGATTACTTATTTTATAGATTTTATACATCAGTTCCCTTTGCAGTATCGCTGGCTATCTGTGATCATGAGGAGCTATGCCTCACCCAGGGTACTGCCAACCTCCCGCCTTCCCTTCTGTCTCCCTCCTCACTTGGGAAGCTTCTCATCCTCCCCACTCTTCATCTTGAAGAGTAGCAAATGGAGCATTGTCAGTGGTGATTCAGCCACAGGGGGATGCTTTCCTCTTCCTTGGTGTAAGTTTTTAGATAAATAAGTGAGACAGGTCAACATTTTCAAAGACTTTGTCTAACATTTTAGGTGTTTATTAGCAGAGGGATTTTCAGTCTGGTGTATTACTGGAAAACCCTTGATCATGTAATTAATCTCTTAAGAAGCCTTGTCTTGATGATGTGATTTTATAACTTTACATCCTGTTTTGGGCTTGTGAGTTCCTTACCTCACTCTAGTTCCCACTTGTGTATTTATGTGTCCCATATGTCTTTCCCCCTCAACTATAAGCTCCTCCAGTAACTTACCTTTTGGGTCCCCAGCATGCACTCAGTGCCTGACACTTGGTGAACGTTTATAGTGTTGCTCTGTTGTTATGCATCTCTTTCTTTTGCTGTTGTATATGTTTAAATGTTTTGTTTTCAGACTTAAATTGTGAGTTTGTTCTTTAAAGGAGAGGCCTGAAGTTCACATTTAGGTGTGATGTATTGGGAGGATGGGGAGAACCTTTGACAGCTACTCTGTTATTGCTGTTTCTGTACTTGAAGTAAGACCTAGAACTCATCTTTCCATTCCTGTCATGGCAGCAGTGAGTCACTGCTCACAAGAAGTGCAGCAGGAACTTGCACCCCTCACCTAAGTGACATGTGTCGTATTGAGATAGCTGACTTTCAGAAGCTCGTGTGTTATTTCTAAGCTTCTGGACTTACTAATAAGTCCTAACAACATTCTCTTAAATGAATGACTGGTAGCTAAAAACCTATGTGTGTTACTTAGGAAATAAAATAATCTCCTGTGCTGACTTCATGGGGAACACAAAAAAAGGGCATTTCTGTTGCTGCTAACCCCAGACGTTTAATGCTTAGACGACTGCCTTTGACTTCTTGCTGAAATAGCAAATTATATTTCAAAGAGTGAAATACAATTTTTTATTTTGCGTGATGCTAGTTTCATACCTAGTAAGTGCAGGGAACTCGCCCCTGGCAGTTTTTCACCCTTATCTCCCCCACACACTTTGAATATGTGCTGGTGCTGAAGATGGCCTGCTTTCTCTGCTGGCAGTACCCCTTTGTGGTCCCTGGTGACCTCTGCCAGGTGCATCTCCCATTCCATGAAACCTTCCTGGGTCTCCCAAGCAGGGCTGACCATGTTGTCCTTTGTGCTGCAAGCTTGATTTTGCTTCCATATCTGCTTATACTAGGTGGAGTTTCTTGACAGTGGTCTTCATTCCTTATTTTGTTTTATTTCCCTGTTCCTGAAACAGTGCCTGAAACAAAGTAGGTACTTAATAAATGCTTATTAAAATAAGTCTTTAAAATACATGTCAACTTGGTAACCATATCATGTCAGATTTGTTTATTACACCATACTGTTTGTAAATTTTGACATTTTTAGTAATAACAAGATTTTTTGGCTAAGGTAGAAAATGACCAATTGGTGGGTACATATAAATATTCTCTACTTAGAACTTTTTTTTCCAAATAACTGAGCCCTTTCTAAAGTGTTAAACCTAACAAAAATTTTTTTACAAGTGCAAGTAGGTTGTTTTTCATCTTAATCATAAATATACGTGCTCATATGATGAAATTACTACTCAGAAATAAAATAAACTCCTGATATGTTCAGTAATATCTGGATGAATTTCAGAAACGTGCTTAGTAAGAGAAACCCAACTGCACACTATATCCTTATGACCCCCTGTCTATGACAACTTGAAAGCAAAACTTGAGAGATTAGAATCAGGAAGGAAGTGATTACAGAAGGCTCACAAGGGAACTTTCTGTTTCAGGAGTGATGTAAATAAGTCTGTCTTTTGTTTGTTATGGCCAATGTCCATAAATACATGATCAGTTTTGAAAATATTCCCTCCACACACAAAAATGTATATTCTGTATTTGAAAGGTCCACATGTGTATCCCTTAAAAAGTGAATTTTTTTATTTTATTGTTCTCTTCTGCCCTTCCTTAATTTTTAATACGTCTGAAGTATATGTTTTCAATAATATTTGTTGTAAAATCCTCTAGTTAAAAAAAAAAGTATGAAGAAATCAAAGCTATGAGATCTATATCACCTGATACAACATTGTTAAAAGATTTAGTTCTTGGGAGGGGAGGTGGGAAGGGATAGACTGGGATTTCAAAATGTAGAATAGATAAACAAGATGATACTGTATAGCACAGGGAAATATACACAAGATCTTATGGTATCTCACAGAGACAAAAATGTGACAATGAATATATATATGTTCATGTATAATTGAAAAATTGTGCTCTACACTGGAATTTGACACAACATTGTAAAATTATTATAAATCAAAAAATGTTAAAAAAAAGATTTAGTTCTTTATCTTTGTAAATATGTGGATGTTACATATTTATTGTATATAAAATATGGATATTTAATATATAAATTGGAATCGTGATGTACTTCTCAAACTAATTTAAATGTACTAGATGGTAATATTTCTAATATAGACTTAATATTTTCCTCCTTCTCAAATAGACTTGACCGAACAAATCCATATCAAAACCTTGGAACCAGTATTAAGAGCACAAAACATTATACTGCAAAAAATTCTCAAAAGTTACCAAAGTGAATAGGACTGGATCTTTTGCTTTTTTTAATTGTCTGCTTTTTAAAGATCAACTGCTTTTTATCAGGACCTAACACGAGCTCCTTTTACTGTGGTCTGCTTTTAAAACCTTATATTTCCTTTTCCCATTAACTGTTTCTTATTTGCTTTTGGCTGAGAAATGACACGATGACTGTACTAGAATTGTTTACAGTTAGAGTACATAGTACTTGCAGGATCCTTCAGTGAGTAAATGCCTGGGTGCTGGATGCCTGTGTTGCTTGGACCCCTTCCCCATCTAGCTTGTGTACCCTAAGCTGTGGTGAGATTGCCAAATGACTGAGTTCTGGCCAGGGAAAACGTGAAGGTTTTTGAGGAGTTGAGGTCATGGGTAAGGGTAGAAATTCATAGTAAAGATGGCAGATTTCACAGAGAATCCATTTTTGGTTGACTAATGCCAGCAGCAGTTTACGTCTGCTTTTAAACATCACTACGCCTGCTGCTAAATTTTCTTTCCTTTTTTTTCTCCCGCTGCCAGGTTCTTCAAAACAAATATCCCAGTTTATCAGCAGCAACCGATTACCTGCTTGACATTTACATCCAGCTTACTGGAGAGAAACATCACTCTGTGAGTGATAGTTCTGTTGGAGGGGAACAGGCACCCGAAGAAGTTTCAGAAACCAGAAGAGGAAATAAAAGACTGACCCTTGAGGGAAGAGAATTGTCTCTACGGTACTGGGCTAGACACTTTTGAGTTGGTATTTTTAAAACTGCTTCCCTTGTGGGGAGGGTAACTCAGTGTTAAAGCACGTGCAGAGTCCTGCAATTAATAATAAATAAATAACTCTAATTTACCCCCCTTCCAATTTTTTTTTTAATTAAAAACAAAAACAGAAAAAACACTTCCCTCCAAACTTCTTACTAGCTGGAACTGAATGGTTACAAAAAAATAGGTTTTGAAATTAGACCTTTGGGTCTAATTTCTGAGTTAGGAAGGTTTATAAAGGTAACATTATTTTAGTTTTAAAAAATAACTTTTTTTCCTTATTGAGAGATAATTGACATATAGCACTGTGTAAGTTTACAGTGTACACAGCATAATGATTTGATTTACACACATCATGAAATGATTATTACTGTTAGTTTGATAAACATCCATCATCTTATAGATACAAAATTAGAGAAATAGTAAAAACATTTTTTTTTCTTGTGAGAACTCTTAACAACTTTTCATTTATAATATACATCAGTGTTAATTATATTTATCACATTGTATATTATATCCCTAGTACTTATTTATCTTATAACTGAAAGTTTAACAGATAACTTTAAGAATTGGGAATAGTTACTGACATAATTCTTTCACTGGTTGTCCTTCTGTGACAGTTGAGGCCTTAAATAAGACCTTTGGGTTTTGCTATATAATAGAATCCTGGGCCTTTGTGCTTCATTCTCACTGGTTGACTTTCCCTTTTAGAAGTGAGAATCAGAAATGGGGCAGCCCCCCTCAGTTTGCCCTGGGAGTTAGTTGCATGGATGGGGGAGAAGTGAGTCAGATCACTTCCTAGTGATCTTTTTTCTAATCTTTTTTCTAATACCATTTGTCTTCACATTGTTAGTGTCCCCAGATGCCTTTGCTGTCTTTGGCCTATGGTCATTTATTTCTTGACAACCACCCCCATTTTTTTTTTTAAGGGATCTACTGAATTGGTGTAATAGAATTGCCCACAGCTTTGACAGTCTGTCTTCATCAGCATCATTAAATATTTTTCAAGAGGTAAAATACAATCTTCCTACTTGTTTTCTCTGTGCTCTTTAAGGCTGTTGGTTTCCACTGTTATTTTCTGTCCCCTGCCTGCTGTCAAAGTTTTTGTTTTGTTTAGGTGCTATTATTATCCTTAGCTAATTAAAACTGAACCAATCTTGCCTTTAAACTAATTGGGCTTAATAAATGGTAACTACTAATTTCAAGTAAGTATAGTTTGAAATAGAGTAGTAAAACAGATACTGAAATTAAAGGTAAAATGAAAAGAAAATCTCCCAGATGATAATAATGCTGTAAAATATAAAATGTTTCTAAGATGTTTGGTATATATTTCTATATATAATTTCTTAGTCTATTTGATAGACTTGTCTGATCCTACCACTTGCCTCAGGAGGGCTTTGTAACTTTAGTCCAGAGAAATTTATGTGGGAGTTATCATGTACATCCTTGTATGCTGGGCTTGGGGAAAAAAATGTGTTCTGCCGGGGGGAAACCCTATTGATTTACAGCTCTGCCATATTCAATGAAGAAAGAGATTTATTCCCCGCCTGCTTAAGAATAAAGTGGCTACTTAGACATTGGGCTCTTAGAACACTGACTGCTTTTGACTATAAAGTGTTCTGGTTTCTGTCAGCCAGTCAGCCAGGACTGAGGAGAGAATAGCAACCCATTTTGGTTAGCAATATCTCTGTGTTTGGTCAGTTACTCTGGGTAGAAAGAACCCTCATTTGGAGTCCACACGGAAACTCCAGCCCTGCTGCACCTGAAGTGCTGTGTGCCAGTCCAGCCTCCTTCTCTCCAGTGAAACCTCCTTCCCATTCACCAACATTTCTCATCCTTCTTATAGATAACCTTGTTTTGTACTTTTAAAATAAAACTGGCATGGAGAGGATTTCTCTTCTTCAGTTTATATTTTAGAATGTCTTTTTGTGTGTATAAAACTACTTTACTGAGGTTTAATTCACATCCCATAAAATTCACTCTTTTAAGAGTGTACAATTCAGATGAAAAAGGAATATATGTATGTATATGTATGACTGAAACATTGTGCTGTACACCAGAAATTGACACAACATTGTAAACTGACTGTACTTCAACTGAAAAATAAGTAAATTATTAAATAAATATTTTAAAAAATATGGGCAGAATTGATAATCCCCTAGCCAGGTTAACCAAGAAAAAAAAAATAAGTGTACAATTCAGTGTTTTCTAGTATAGTCAACAGAGTTATGCAGCCGTCACCACCATCTAATTCTACAGCATTTTTATCACTCCCAAAAGAAACCCTGTACCATTAGCTGTTACCCCCACTTCCCCCCTCTGCAGCCCCTGGCAACCACTAATTTACCTTCCATCTGGACATTTCTATAAATGGAATCATACAATATGTGACCTTGTTATCTTCTTTCATGCAGCATATTCTCTCGGTTAATCCATGTTTAGCATGAGTCAGTACTTCATTCTTTTGATAGCTGAAGAGCATTTCATTGTATTGATATACTATGTTTTGTTATCTGCTCATTTGTTGATATTTGGGCTTTCACCTATTGTGAATAATGCTGCTGTGAACATTTATGTGCAAATATTTTATTAATATAGAAGCAATATATATGTATTGTTAAAAATGAGAAAAGATAGGAAAGCAAAACAATGAAATATTCCCCCAGAGATTCCCTCATACTGTTAATACCTTGATGTAGCTCTTCTGTATCTTCCTACTCGTATGGGAATAAGAACTCTTCCTTTATCAGCTCCCCTCCGCCAACACTACCTTGCTGAAGCAATCTGACCAGTTGTTTTACAGTTTTCCACCTTCTGGCTTTATCTGGCTTCTTCACTGCTTTGACACCAACTGGTGTCCGACAATTCAGTCCAGTTCTGATACTGGCTACCTAGAGTTAGTGTAGACCCTGCAGATTCAAGGGCTTGGTCCTCCACAGGACTGCCCCCACTTTAGACTCCAGCCGCAAGTCTCAGAGGCCCACCTACACTGATGCCCTGTCAGCTGTAAATTCAGGGGTTCCCACAACTTCAGGTACCATAATCATCTCACAGAACTGATTGGAGGCTCTACATGTACTGTACGTGTTACAGTTTTATTATAAAAAATATAACTCAAGAACAGTCAAATGGAAGGGACGCATAGGGCAAGGTTTCAAGAATCCAAGCACAGGCACTTCTGTGGAGTCAGGGTGTGCCACCTTCCTGGTACGTCACTTTGTCCACCAGCCAGGAAGCTCTCAAACTTGGAATGCCCAGCATTTTATTGGGGTCTTTTTCTGTCATTGGCTGTAAGATTGAACTCAGTCTCCAGCCCCTTCCCATTTTCCAGAGGGTGGAGGTGGAGCTGGACGTTTCAGCCCTCCAGTCAGTGCTTAGTCTTTCTGCCCTGGGTCGTTCCTCTCTTAAACTGTCTAAGGCCCATCAGGAGTACGTAGCCTAATAAACCCAGTGCGGTCTGTAAGGGCTCTAGTGAGTAACAAAAGACACCCTTACTCCCGGTAATTCCAATAATTTTTGAAGCTCTGTCCTGAATTAGGGACAAAGACCAGGTAAATTAGTTTTTAAATGTTTGCACGACATTTATTGATATATCACACTTGGTAATTACATGGAACCAGATATGTTCTTTGTTTTGCCATGCCAGTGGTGTCCCTTCCCTTGTCATTTTATCTCTTGTCTTTCCTGTAAATAGAACTTTAACAAAATACTTGATATATTCAAATTCAGCTTTTTGGAGGTAGAATCCATTTTTGGAGGTGATATGTACCTTATATTTCATTCTGGTGGGAGACATGTATCTTGTTGGCCTATCAGTAGCTGCTAAGATTAAGTACTGGGTTAGGATAATGACACTGTGATCCCTTTATTGCACATCAAGAGTTTCCCTTTACAGTTAGAAAGTGATCTTTTGGTGTTACCTCCACTTTCTGAGAGTCATTTTCCCCGACAGAACCATATACCCAAAGATTAATGCGAATTGCTATTTTTGCCTGAATTTTGGATTTGCAAACCGAGGGGCTTCTGTGTGTGTTTCTAATTAACCAGTATTTTGATAGTAAAACCTCCACATTTTTTTTGTGCCCTCTGTTATGATAAGGTCCTTGAGTTTAGGGTTGGTACTTTAGTTGTACTTTCCTTGGTCTTGCAGAAATGGTCCTGCCGGATTTTATGTTCCTCCCTTTTGTGGGCTGGATAATGATGCTCTGTTAATAATGTATTATTTTAAAAGTCAGTTGGTGTTTACCTTGGTTATTTTAATAGGCTTTGGACTGTTTCACAGCAATGCTTTCTAAGCATACAAGCAAACTGAAAATGGCAGAAGTCATTGGAAGCAAATTGAACATTTCCAAGAAAAAGGTATGTGGTGCTATTTTTACTTCCCTCTTGAAAGGAGTCTGGGATATTTAGCTTACTTGATGGTCTCTGTTTCTTACCTGAAACAGCTTTTACGAGTAACAGCCTCCTCTGTCAAAGTCGGTAGTTTCACTGCTGCCCCTCAAGGGCATAAAGCCCTCACTGCCTCCTAGATGGTGGTTCTCCTTGCGTTCCACATTCTTAAAATGAGCTTCCTTGCATCCTTTATCTCACTCATGCCTTATTCTCCAGTGTTTTAATGAGCATGTTATTCTGTAGGTTGCGGACTCAGGACTGGAACCATGTCTTAGTAACACCTTTGAGTATAGTTTTGTGCGTAGTTCGATTTTTTCCAACTTTTTATAATTATTATCTTCAATCAAAAAAGTTGAAAAGTACCAATGAACACCTGTATACCCATTACTCAGGTTCCTTGTTGATACTGTTAATATTTTGCCCTTCCTGTTTTATATCAAAAGATGTATTTTTGGAGGAGAGAACCTTTCAGCAGTGGTGTTGGTGGTTGGAGAAATGTGTGGGGCCCATCTTGAGGCAGATGTCTGGTGTTCCCAAATGCATCTTGACTCTAAAAAGCCACATGTCAGGAACTGAGATGGTTAGAGGTGTTCCTTAGGCTTCTGAAACTGTGGGGATGATTTTGGCTGCAGGTAACAGAATGCCTACAAAAGGGGGCTTAAACAATAATTACAGTAGACAAGAGAAGTGAAACTACCACAGTTGGCTTAGATTGATCAATATTCAACCTGTTTGGTTGAAGAGGGGCTCACCTTCCCTGAGCAGTTTACCCCTTTCACTCCTGCCCCAAACCCTGAAGAGAATCTGCATACTTCGGGTTAGTGATAAGGACAAGGCTTTTGGGTAGGTGCCCTGGCCTGTCTGTCACACCTTCTCTTTCTGCTTTGGCAGTTGTCAGATATATCATAGTTTATTCAAGTCACTGTTTCCTGCATTGTGTTAGAAATTTAAAGCAGAAGAAAGCATAGCTGAAGAAAAATTACTTTGATTTTTTTTTCGTATCTTTTAGGAGTAAAGCTTTTGGTTCATTATGTTCATTTTACATATAGGTAGATATAAGCTTACTTGAAGTAATAAAAAATACTGTTACAGGGAGTCGTTCAAAATCAGTGTTTTTAAAAATATATTAGAAACTTGGAGAATTTTTTTTAATGTAATTAGGAGCTAACTTGCCTATCTTGGAAGTAAGTAGAAAGTGCTTCTTAGTAGAAGGCATGTTAGAGAGACACAGTGAGCTTTATGGGTGTGGAAGTGTTTGAAGAGTATATAGAATTTTATTCCAGTAAAATCTTTCCTTCCCATAGGCTGAATTCTTCTGTCAACTTTATAAACCAGAAATTGTGATCAATGAGTTAGATGTGCAAGTGGGTCGAGTGCGGCTTCTTCGGAAACAAAATGAGGCTGTCCACATACAGAGGTAAAGAGGGCTCTGAATTTACCTGAGCACTGGGACTGTTGGGAACTCTATGGCAGGAACGTCTAGTCCAGTCCCCTAGCTGTAAGCACAAGACATATCTGAACTGAGATCTCTCCAGCGTGCTGGATGGTAAGGAGCAGTGACTTCCCGCAGTGTGTTCTCTGAAGCTGGGTGTTAATAGTGGGAGGCAGTGAGGATGTTAAGAGACTTGGGACTAACCAAAGGTATATCTTCAATGTTATTCTTTGTAGCATTTTTAGCAAAGTAAGCCTCACCCAGAAGTCAGGCCAGGTCCTAACAGGCTAGGTCCTATTAATTCCTTGAAGGCTGGAATTAGGTAAGATTCTGAGATCTGGACATCATTCGTTAAATACTTACCGTATGCCTGTTGTGCGAAGGGCTTTTTTGCATATGTTTTCTCATGTAGTGGTTATAGAAATTCTGTGTATTAACACGTGTGTCAGTGTCCTAGGGCTCTTATGACAAATACCATCAACTTGACGGCCTAGAACAGTAGACATTTAATCTCAGTTCTGGAGGCTAGAAGGCTGAAATCTAGGTGTTGGCAAGGCCACACTCCCTCCGAAGGCCCTACGTCTTCCTGGCTTTTGATGGCTCCCAGCAGTCATTCATGTTCCTTGCTTGGTAGCTATGTCACTCCAATCTCTGACTCCATTGTCACATGGCCTTTTTCCCCTGTGTGTATTTCTTTGTGTCTCTAAATTTCTCTTTCTTTGTAAGGATACCAGCCATTGGATTTAAGACTTACTCTTAAATCCAGTATGATATGATTTTATTATTCTTATTTTTTTTTTCCAAATAAGGTCAAAATCAGTTTCTGGGTGGACATGAATTTTCGGGGAAGACTATTCAACTCACTACAATTAGGAACTATTATTATCCAGATTTTATAAGTTAGGAAACTGAGACTAAGAGAGGTTAAGTAATTTACCCAAGATGACATAAGTGATATAATGTCTTACCTCGATGTTTTGAATCTCCAGAGCCTCGTAAAGTACCAGGTTCGTAAATGCTCCATGTCTATAGAATGAGCGAATTCTGTAATTCGTTATGTTGAAAGAAAGAACATCTGTTATAGCATGAAGATATCACTTTGTTTTTTTTAAAGAAGTACTTTATTTTTGTTTCAGGGTTTTTTTTTAATTGAAGTATAGTTGATTTACAATGTGTTAGTTTCAGCTATACAAGAAAGTGATTCAGTTATACATACTTATCTATTCTTTTTCATTCTTTTCCATTATAGGTTATTACAAGATATTGAGTTATATAGTAGGACCTTGTTGTTTATTTTATATATAGTAGTTTGCTCAGTTGTGTTCTTGCTCTTATTTGTTAAGTCTGGAAAATCCACCTCTTCAAAGCAACAGTATTCCCCTTTCCAGGGAGAAGCTTACCTTTGCTGCTACGAGGCCATCCTCCGTTCTTATTGAACAGCTTGCTGTGTGCGTCAGCAAAGGGGAGCCCGTGTTGCTGGTGGGAGAGACCGGGACTGGCAAAACCTCCACTGTCCAGTACTTGGCTCACATTACAGGTAACTCCTAGAGGGGAAGCACCCTGCCCCCAGACAGTAAACATTTCACATTGACCGACTTTTTAAAAAAATAGAAAGTCCAAAGAATGCTGGAGTTTAAAAAGTGCCACTACTCCATTTCCCCTGGAGAGAAGCACTGGAAATTTTTTCCTTGGAAATAATGTGATCTTTCCCCCTGGAAATAACCACTGTTAACAGATTGGTATCAACTTTTCTTAGTTCTAATCTGTGGCCTGCAAATACATACAGATATGTCTTTGTTTTAAAACAAACGAGATTCATACTGCGTGTATTGCATTTAGTTAAGCAAACTGGACATCTTTAAAAACAGAATGGCCTCATTCCTATACTGATGGCTTAATAATAATTCCACGCTGGATATTTATTTTTATTTATTACCAAATAAATCATAGACATTGATTTATTGAACAATTTTTTTTTGTTATTTTCAGTTATCTGATGCTGGAGCAATAATACACAGTGAATCTTCTTTTACATATTTCTCTGGGTTAGGTGAAAATTTTAAATAGTTAAGATTTCTGAACGTAAAATGAGAGGGTCAGAGGAAATGCACATTTAAAGATTTACCCTATGTCATGTCCTCACATCCTTAAGGGTCATACTGGACGTTTTCAGTCTTTACATTTTCAGAGTAACCCTTTTGCCCTTTCTTTATTAAAGGCCACCGTTTGAGGGTTGTCAATATGAATCAACAAAGTGACACTGCAGACTTGCTTGGAGGGTAAGTGTGGATTTAAATTTTTTTTCTTCTTATTTCTGTGCTCAGGGCTTGAGGTGAGAAATACTGTTTTCCTATAAAGCTCAAAACTAGCCTTGGAAAAATATTCAAAGAATTGCTCCCTTATCCCCACCCCAGCAGAGTATTTATCAGAATTTATTAAGGAGCTCTTGGGCGGGTAGATGCTTCTCTTCCTTTTAAAGAACATTTGACATTCTTGCTCTCAAAGATCATGCTGGGAGGGGAGGAAAACAAGAAAGCAAATATGTTATCAACTAATATTTGTGTGTACAGTCATGATCTGAAGCATGTGTTCTGGAGTCACACTGCCTTCAAGCTAGACTCTGCTGCAGTCTGATTACTGTTGAATTACTGATTAAGTTGCCTCTACTTGGTTAAATGGGACTTGCTCATGGGACTCCACTGTGGTCATTAAAATGCACTTGTTCCTTATTGGTGTTTTTGAATTATGTTAGTTTCATGAACAATTAGTCTGTGCTGAAGGCTGTAAAACTGATGGATGCCGTTGGCATACCTTACATTGAGCGGTACTGGGATCGATCCCATTAACTCTACAAACAGTTGCTTATAAAAATTCTTAAAAGTGTAAAACAATAGAATTTATTGTCCTTTTTGCTCTTTATGGCATTTGCCAGAAAGTTCTTTATTTACTCTTTTTTTTTTTTGAGGGTCACATCATGCTATAGCATTATTTTTATTTCCACTCTTTTCTTTGTCTCGCATCCCCTCCTGCTCTGGATGGAGTGCTACTTTGGAAACCTGCTTCCTTTGGTGCTTCTCATTTTCTTACCCTGTCAACCCATTACTTAGCGTCTGCTCTACACATATCACTATGTGTTTACATTTATATTCTGTATTAAAATCCACGAGCTGAGGCTTACATCTCTTACTCTAATTCTTCTACTTTATTTTTCCCCAGTGATCTTTCCACCTTTTTTTTTTTTTAATTTTACTTCTGTACAGTTAATTGACAATCTCCCCATTCCCTCACTGTGGTACTTGATAATGTGTTCTTACTAATATATGAAATTTGTTATTTTATGGGGCTTGTCTATTCTGCTATGCATTTCCCTCTATTCTGTATCTATATATATCTTCAGTAATATCCTACTATTAAGTATTCCTAACACAAATGGCATTAATGTTGTACTAAATGAACATGGACTGGATCTGTCTCTTCTAAGAATTTGTAGTGTTATGTTAGCCACTGTAAGTAGTTTTAAATGTAGTGAGTACACATTGTGCCCTGATGCAATCAATAATACAAAAAGATTGGAATCAGATATGATAACTAGAATTTTGTTTTGGTGTCAACGTGGTGAAAAGAATATATATCCATTTTTCCTTGTTAGTAGGTTAGCCTCCTAGCATTGGTTATCAAAAGAAAACTTACATATGCTTCAATTTTTGTTTTCTATCCTTTTGTATTACTGGAAGTGGTGTAAATCACATCTTTTGATATATAATGTATGTAGATGTATGAATGACTCCCTTGCTTAAGAATCCTTGTATATAAAATGGAAAGACCAGAAATGATTTTTAAAAGGCAAAGGAGTGGAAAAGAAAGGAGTAGGCAGGGAGATGGATAGAGAGGGGTAATATTTCTAACTTGGGGATTTGTGGTTTGTTTCATCTAACTGTGAAACTTGTCATGTTTTGTAATTCATAATAAAGATATTTTGCATTTATCAAATACTATGGTAAAAGATAATGAAAGAAATCTATAGTCCTAATTGGTCTGCTTTGCAAACCTTTAGATTTTTCTTTAAATTATTATTAAGGATTAATTTAATTATTATAAAGTGTACTATGAATACAGTTTATAAAAGTAAGGCCTTCAGGGCCATCAGTCTTAAACTTCATCACCGTAGCTTGCCTTCTGATCTTTGTTCGCGTACAAACTCTCTTATTTTTTGATTAGTGTTAGTGTGGTATATCTTTTTTCCTTGTTTAAACACATTTTGGTCTTTCTATTTAAGGTAGATTTCTGGTAGACAGCACATAAACCTTCATATTATTTGTGTGTAGAGAATTGAATCATATTCCAACGGAGTTGGGGTAGAGAGAGCTTATGAGACTATAGGAAAGAGTAGAGGATACAGAGGACTTGGATGAAGCAGATAAAATCATTCCAGAAAGTCTAGCGCTAAATGGCAAAGCACAGAACACAGATTCACAGCACTGACTACAGGAACAAGGATTGGGAGGGGCAGCCTCTGAGGAAAAAACAAATGTGTGGAGAAAGGGAAGGACCCTTGGAGAAGTTGACAATGAGGGAAAGAAAAAAATGGGAGGAAAATTAAAGATCTCATAGAAATAAAACAGCCAACCTGTGTCCTCCTTAAAGCCACACATGGGAACGGAAGATAGTAGGGCAGAAGTGCATGCTCTAAAACTCTGAATCCTGACCCCAAATGAAATGAGGTGTTATCTTTTCAGTTACTCAACATGCACTGTTTTATGTCTCTTGTACTTCATAATCTTTCACGTATTAGAAAATTTTCTTTTAGTTTAGCCATTTTCAAGTGAACTCCTGTATGTATGTGGTCTCTGTGTATGTAACAGAGACCCCAAGTTAATCTCCAGGAGGGCCAGGTGTTCTAGACCCTGCCCCCGCCCCCACCCCCTTGGCCTTTAGGTTTCTCCTGGGGCATCTTTTCTCTGCACAAGACACCTTGAAAACCCTGCTCTATAATGGTTTATAGTTTGAGTCACCAGTTCTCCCCTTGTCAGAGTGGTTCCCATTGAGTATTTGTGTTACAGTTTATTTTTTTCTTTTCTGAAATGTGTATGTATGTTTGTTCATTTTTTTATCACTTGAAACATATTGACTTAACTGTTCCAGCTACTACGCTTTCAGCTTTAAATAAACAAACTTTTTTCTTAAGGAGCTCAGTCTGATTTGAACTATAAAGCTATTTCTTTCATGAATTAGATATACTGAGCCAGTTACTAGTGGTAATAATTATAACAGGTAACTTTTAAATGGCACTCCTGTGCCAGTCACTATTTTGAGTCCTTTATCTGTGTTCACTCAGCCTTTTTAAAAACCTGTTAATTTTCACCATTTACACAAAAGAGAAATGAGGCTCTTGGGATTAAGTGCCTTGTTCAGGGTAATGGCTAGTCCATGATTTGGACCCAGGCAGTCTGTCCTGAGCATCTGCATTCTTAATCATTACTCTGTTGCCCCACTTAGCTTTGGATCCCATTTATTCTGTCATCTTTAAGACTAGCAATTTTATTTAAATAACATGTGTATTTTGTTGAATTTCTTACCACTTCTGTTGCCATTCTAGTTCATCATCTTTTGTCTGGTCCAGTGCAGGGGTCTCTCATCTTTGCTCTGCTCCTACCCTCCACACAGTCTCTCTTCTATTTAGTACTTACACTGATCTTTTTAATATTTGTGTGTGTGTGTGTGTGTGTGTGTGTGGTGATTAGATTTGTTTATTTATTTTCAGAGGAGGTACTGGGGATTGAACCCAGGACCTTATGCATACTAGGCAAGTGCTCTACCACTTGAGCTATACCCTCCCCCACAATGATCCTTTTAAAGTATAATCGATCACATCACTGCCTTCCTCAGATCCTCCCACTGAATTCTCAGTTGCATGGCATATCCTCCAAAGGCGTTGTTGTGGCGGTCAGGCCCTTCATAACCTGGCTGGGACACTTTTCTGACTGGTCTCCTTCCTTCAGCTCTGCTGCTGAGCTCCGGCCACGCTCCCCTCCGTGCTGCACCCGATGCTGCTGTTCCCTCTGGCCTCCGCTGCCGCCCACGGATACTGCCTTAGCTAAACCCTTCCTTGTCTGATTTTCTTGAAATTTCCGTCTATAACACAGCCTTTTCTGATTATCACATCAAATTGCCAATACTGCCTTCCCCCACTCTCCTTTCACTTGATCTGTAGTTTTAACACTTACTACTTGATATTTTATAGTAGGGGTGTTTCTTTATTGTCTCTAGTTAGATGGTAAGCCACAGAGGGGCAGGACCTGGTGGGTCTTGCTTACACAGTGCCTCACAACCAGCAGGTGCTCAGCAAATCTTGGTTGAGTACATGGATTAAAGAAATGTCTTTATTAATTAATGGTTATTGCTTACTATGGATTTGAAATGGGTTTGAAGTTCTCTTACTTTTTCTGTCCGGAATCAGACTCTTCTGTGTATATGCTCAGTAGTAAGATGTTGGGTTTCACTCATCTCGTTGTTCCCCCTCATAGGCCAGTGAGTAAATAGTATCCGTGAATTCTCTAATTGTGCTTGATTGTATTTTGGAATTGTTTCAGTTCTCAACTTAAGTTATTTTTCTTGGAAATAAAATTTATGTTATCATCCTTGAATTGTAATATTTTGTATCCTAGGCTACAGAAAATTGTATACTTGATATTTTCTAGAAACAATTAGTGTTGCTAAGGCAGCTTACCTTTTAGCTAGAGCAGCATTTCTTGACTTTTCATTACTAACCTCTCTACCCTGATATTAAATTAAAATTTAATTTAAATGAATTCCATAGCTCCTCAACTAGTGGAATTAAATGCTAAGGAATAGAGGTAATTTAAATACTAAGAAATTAAAAGTTGAGCCTTGGAGGGCCACAAACCGTTGTAATGTCTAAGATTTTTTTGTTGCTCTCTCCCCCAATTTTCAGTCTCTTTAGGAGCAATACTCTCCCCCTTCAATTGACAGGACATGAGCTGAGTTCACTTTGCTTAAGTAAATCAATTTCAGATGCTATGTTTTTCTTCTAAAATATCCTGAAAATGTTTTGGTCAATCTTAATAAAATATGGTTTGTCATTAAGCGTACATGTTGTTTATTTAAACATGTGAGTAAAATAATGACATGCCTTTCACTGCCCAGTTTGGAATTTCAAATTTTTTCATAACTTGTTTATCTAATACTAGTTTTTACCTTTAGCATAAGCCCTTTAAGCACTTGGAGTAGAGAAAATAGATTATAATTTAAAACTTTAACATAGATTTTTAAGTATTTTGGTATTATTTCTGATTTTCATTAGGTGAAATCTCAGACCTATTGCTATCTTCTAAGGCATGCTTTCCAGTTCCAGTCAGCTCAGAAGTCTGTGAATCACTTACTTACCTTTTGTTTCAGTTACAAACCAGTGGACCATAAGCTTATTTGGCTACCCTTACGGGAGGCATTTGAGGAACTCTTTGCTCTGACATTTTCCAAGAAGCAAAACTTTACATTTTTGGGACACATTCAGACCTGTTACAGGCAGAAACGGTGGCATGATCTCCTCAGATTAATGCAGCATGTGCACAAGTCGGCTGTCAACAAGGATGGAAAAGAGAGTGAAACTGGTAAGAATGTGACCCTGGTTGCTGGTGGGAAGACATGAGGCTGGGGCTAAGTTGGCAAAATTAGGAGAAGAGTTTAGGGGAAGAATAAAGCAGTACAAGTTAGTGCTTTCTAGGACTTAGTGCACAGGAGACTAGTTTTGAAGTGTAGCTGCTCCCGTGATTCTGTCGGCGTGATTTCCATAAAGACAGATGCTTGGTGCTGTTGAGGTACAAGCACCGCTCAATGTGC
This sequence comes from Camelus dromedarius, assembly GCF_036321535.1. NCBI lineage: Eukaryota > Metazoa > Chordata > Mammalia > Artiodactyla > Camelidae > Camelus > Camelus dromedarius. The sequence goes on from NC_087441.1 coordinate 59,500,386, forward strand.
AGTAAGTCACGTATGCATAGAAGAGGTTAGTTCCCAGAAACTGCATTCCACACTGAATGGGGCTTTTGGCAGCTTAGTCATCTTCTCTGCTTCCTCATCTATTAAATGGGAATAGGAGTACCTACTTCAAAGGGTTTTTGTGAGGATAAATGGGTTAACCAATACATACGCAGATAAATAAACTGGGTAGTGTAGTGGCTGGCACATAGTTGGCATTATGTAAGCGTTTGGACTTATTTATACTTCTAGGATGTGATTTATGTGTGTTTTGTTAATTGTGTGTGTTTTTAAGTCATATTTATTACAACTCAAAATGTGTGTTAAATTCTTGTCTTTATTCTTTTTTAGGGTCACTACTAAAAGAGAAGTGGGAAGCATTTGGTCTTAGGCTCAACCATGCACAACAACAGATGAAAATGACTGAAAATGCCTTATTGTTCGCATTTGTAGAGGTATTTTGCTTTGGTTGTTTAGCTTAAGGAATATTGATTTGATGCAGAATGCAAGTTTAAGGAGGCTACTGTTTTGTATTCTCTTCATGTTGATGTTTTAGGGTTTGTTGCTTAAGAGTTAATAAACACTTAATGATACAATTCTTTGGGGGGAAGATTTTTTTAAATGTCCTTTATACAAATTATAAAGTCTTGATGAGCACTGTTATTATTATTATTAAAGATGCAATTGAGGACAAATGAATTCTTTATTGTTTCAAAGCCCGTGTGTGTGTGTGTTTGTGTGTGTGTGTGTTTTTGAGAGACAGAGACAGAGACACAGAGAGATAGAGGTTGAGAGGGATATTTGGATCCATTCATGTTGGGCTACATCTTTTATTCTAGTACATGGGTAGCTCCACTGTTTTCTGTCCTATGACCATGTAGGATCAGCTTAATTAACTCTTTATGACTGAAGCTTTTTGTATTTTTATTAAGGAAGATTGTTTCTGTGATACCCTATAGACCACACCCTAAAGGAGGGGTAGGAGTCTTACTTGACATGGTATTTTAGTAAGAGAGAAGGTCTTCCAACCATTTATTCACTGGTGTGGAAAATTTAGTCATCAGTGCTTAATCTTAATATGATTGTTTGTAAAATAACCAATGAAAATGTCAAGTGCTCTCAAAATAGAATTTATACCTATTTCATGACTTGACATTTACACTAGAGTTTAATATGTTTGCTCTGTTTTTTTTTTTTTCAATTAAATTTGTAGAAGATTCTTTGTTAGGATCATCATGAAAACAAAAGTTATAGTGGAATTTAATAATAGAGCATTTCGGTTTCTGATGTGATGTTATTTGAGCAGACAGTAAGGTTTATTTTTCATTGTTTAGGAGATAGAACTTGAAGAGATAAAAACAGTAGAGTGGAGATGAAGAAAGATTTGTTTTGATATTCTTCAGCAACTGTGAAGGGTTGTGTATTGCAATCACTACACACTCTTGATTTAGTCATTTCTCTGATCTTGGTATGCTCATAGCCTAACCCTGTATTTATTTTGGGTGCTTTTAATAACCACTTGGGTACCTTTAAACATCTGAATACATTTTAACTTATTGTTTACCATCCATATAACGAGTTGATCTAGTTTATTGCATCTCACTGTCAGGCTCCAACATATTTATTCACTTGACCTTTCTGGACAATTTTTAAAAATTAACTTGGCCTTAGCTCTGGCAGCCACTTGGCATTAAGGTGTAAACTCAGTCAAGTAGGAGAGGTTTGACCTTGCTCTGTTTCTAACCCTGCTTACGTAATTGCTCTTGGTGAATGTGTCTATATTTGAATTGGATCCTTAATATTTTACTTTATCTTCTAGGGTGCATTAGCTCAGGCTGTAAAGAAAGGAGAGTGGATCTTGCTGGATGAGATTAATCTGGCTGCTCCAGAAACATTAGAATGTCTGAGTGGTTTACTTGAAGGCTCCTCTGGCTCCCTGGTGTTGCTGGATCGAGGAGACACAGGTAACACTTGATCCCCTTAGGGTTTGACTTGATAACGAGGCCTTTGGCCTCCTGAAAGTGAGATTCTTTTGGTTAGGTGGACTGTGTGGGCCTCCCAATGCAGTTTGTTCATTCCATAGGTACTAATTTTCTGCAAAGTTCCATTGTTTGGTGTGGAGAATGCAGAGGCTAAGACAATTTGTCAAAACATTTGGGCAGTGCGTAATAGACAGGCATACTTGGTGACAAAATACACGCTGGTGAATAGGTGGTGGAATAAATAACATGAACAACCACACCTTAAAAGATGGGGGATGGTGGCATAAGATTAAGTTGTATACATAGGTCTAGAAACTGATTTCAGTGGGGCTTCAGAAAAGGCAAGGATGGTCTGAGTAATCTGGCTGAACCTTGAGGCAGGGCTGTTCAGCCTGGAGTTCAGTGGACGTAGGTAGTCTTCCCTTGGGAATTGTCACTGATCACTTATTGTTATAAGTTGTTGAAAATGTATAGTTTTCTCTTAACAGAACCACTGGTTCGCCATCCTGACTTCCGTTTATTTGCGTGTATGAATCCAGCAACTGATGTGGGTAAAAGAAATCTCCCACCAGGAATAAGAAACAGGTGAGAGGACATGGCCTGATTCCTGGAGAAGTTTTTAAAATTAAGTTCTCTTTATTTATTGATTGGTAATATTAACATAACCAACCCTCATAACAATACTTGAAATTTCTTGACCTCTGATAGAAGAATCTTACTTGTCATATTCTGCCTTTTGTAGATTGTAGGAATACAGACAACTCCAGAACAGTGGAGTTTTTTTCCTTTAGGTTGTTAGTATGACATTTAATGCCTCATGGATGTTGTTGAAGACAATAATCGTTCTTCCTTTAAATACCCTTTTAGCTATTAGAAAAACTTCACATGATGGTATAACAGTGTAACACATAAGAGCGTAAGTGCATTTTAGGAACAGAGTCCTTGGATGAAGCTAATGATTTATAAAAGGACGTTTAAGTTTCAGCTTTCTTCATGAAGAGGTGACTGACATGAACAAGGTGTTTGATGTATGTAGCATTTGGTAAATGACCTTGTTTATTGTTGGTAAACTTTTGTTGAGTTCTGAGTTTTAAATTAGTGTTAAAATTGTATTATATCTCCTCCCCCATTATAAAAGTTAATAAAAGCTTCATAGGAAAATTTTATCAACTACAAGTATGTATTTTCCTTTGCTCCAGCTATTTATTTTGGATGGTGAAGGGGCCTTTTTGTTGTTATTGCATGTACTTTTAGTTACATGTAGTTGTGATCAAAACACCTCCTGAAAATGAGGATAAATAAGTTTTCGTTTGTAAGTGTTTTTGCAAGAACTATTCAACTTTATTTCATGGAAGTAATAATGGTAGATTTTTAGTAACAGTTAACATCTTTTATTTCATTATGGTCGATCTGTATCTCAAGTTGAAAGGCCTTTATTATTTATATTAAAAGCAGTTAAAGTGGGTTTACGTAACTTCTTCTGTTCCCTATTTTTGTATTGTCGGACTAGCTGTATTAACTTCCCCCAAATAGTAATTATGTAATAATTATTGTTTACAGGTTCACAGAACTCTATGTAGAAGAATTAGAAAGTAAAGAAGACTTACAGATTCTTATTGTGGATTATCTGAAAGGATTGAGTGTGAACAAGAGCACAGTGCAAGGAATCATGACGTGGGTTCTCTTTCATTTCTCTTTACAAAACTTTTCCTCTATAAAATATAAAAATATAAAATGTAAAATGAATATAAAAATGTGTGCCTCATGCATATGTATTTTTTCTTCTTTTTGCTTCTAACTACAGAAGACTGATGGGAGGATTATTTAGATTTCTATTTTAAAGTTGGAACCTTACGGACTCCCTTGAATTTTCCTAAGGAAACTACATAGAGAGCTTATGAGTCACTACCTATGAGAATATGTAAACAGTTAAATAACGATCTCCTAATACTTCTATATTTACAGCTTAGAGTTTGAATCCCTCGAGGAGCTGTAAATGGCTTGAATTTTGATCTGTCTGGATATCTTATTTTTTGTAACTTGTATACTAGCTATGTGGAATGTAGGGGGAAAAGGTGGATATAATTGAGTGACTCTGGTTTAGAGTTAATAAGGGACTTAGTTGAATGAAGTATAAAGTGGTTATATAGTTTGGTGCTTTGAGTCTCTTTGCTCTTTTTTTGTATGCCACGTGGAAGGGTGCAATCTTTATAACAGACACCCTGGATTCTAGTACTGGCTCTGTCAGAAACTAATTCTATCATCGTGGGCATATCACTTAGTTAATTTTCTCTGTGCCCTCTAAAAAGAGATATATAATATGTAAAGTTTTAAAAATTGGATCATATTATGATTTTACTTTGCTTTTTGTAGTTTGTTATTTTTTATACAAATGATTATTGAGTTGCTCTGGTCCTGGAAATACAGCTATAAATAAAACAGATAAAATCCTGGTTCTCTTCATGGATCTTTAATCCTAGAGGTGAAGATCTTTAATTCTAGAGGGGAAGATAATAAATAAGGAGATAGGTGCTGTAATTTTAAGCTGTGATGAGTGAAGAAAGATAACACACAAAGCGAAATGGCAGTTAGAAAATAAAGATTGGAGCCCGTCTTTTAAACAGGCTTGGCATGGAGGCATTTGTCAGAATGCTTTGGAATGGTTTATCACACCACATTCTAAAATTAGAGCACTTGTTGTTAGCCAAGACTATTTGGACAAAAAGTAAATATGTGTTAAAATTCAGCAAGCTGGAGATGAAACAGTATGGCTCTTGTTAAATGCTGATGGTACAAGACGTGCATGTTCCATACATAAAAACCCACTTCTAGAGTGTGCATTCTCTCTGCAAAAGAAAGAATGTTGATGACAGAGAGGCAAGCCAGATCCCATTTGGGCAAGAACTTGGGTTTCATCTCTGACACATTTGGTTGTATTTGGTCTTGTGGTATCTGATCATGTTTCAGTCTGAAACTTCAGCCGTCTTGTCATCTTCTGGACTTTTAAAGTATGTGATGATGAAAACAGTAATGGTCATGCTTTTTAACATGTTGTCATTGTTGCTCCATAGCCATATGTGTAGACTTTCAAAACACCATGACTTTTGTTTTCTGTATGCTTTTTACCACCACCATTGTAGATTACATAAGGACTTCATTTGACCCTCAGATTTTTTAAAGCCAACTCTGGAACCCTGTTTTTGGATTCAGTATATTCTTGTTAAGGGCCTCTCATATCACACTGTCTTTCCCTTGAGAATCAAACATTTCTCACCTCTCTACTCTTTCCATCCTAAAGGAAATTGAACAACCTTCATTTTACTGCTTTTGATGCTCTAGGAAATTTTATGTAAGCTTGGCTGTCTAATCTATAAAAATGACTTTTGTTCCTTATGTAGAGAAATGAGAATAACAGTGAAATGATAATACTTACTAGTTAATAAAATCTGAACTGCATCCTCTTTGTAGTTTCTACGCAGCTGTGCGGAGAGAATCTGGGACAAAATTGGTGGATGGAACCGGCCATAGACCTCACTACAGCCTCCGGACTCTCTGTAGGGCCCTGCGATTTGCAGCCTCCAATCCATGTGGCAGCATCCAACGCTCTCTCTATGAGGTCTTTCTGAAGTCTGTGTTGGTTGGGAGCTGGGTGGATGGGCTCACCACAGGGAGGGGGAGTCGGGGTCCAGCACGTGCTTTCCACTTAGCCAGGTCAGCCCAGACCATGTCATACCACAGCTGCCCTGGCCCTTCCTACCATCGGATCACATTGAAAAGTTGTTCTGGGAACCAGCATCACCCAAGAGATTGAATTTTGTTCCTGAAATAACCTGGCCTGGTATTACAAAAGGATAATAAATATTCTGTACATTTGTGTTTTTTTCCCTAGGGCTTTTGTTTGGGTTTCTTAACACAACTTGACAGGGCATCACATCCAATAGTTCAGAAGCTCATTTGTCAACACATTGTCTCTGGCAATGTTAAAAGTCTGCTGAAACAGGTAGGTTCTTTTTTTTTTTTTTTTTTGACCTTACATAAATGAAAAACTAAAATATAAAATTTTTAGCTTTGGGGGGTTTTTTGTTTGCTTTTTTTTTCTTTTCTTTTCTTTTCTTTTCTTTTTTCCCCCCAAACCTGTTTCTAACTATAAAAGTAATTGGTTTGTTCCACAAAATGTAAAAACATTAGATGGTATTTTAGATGGTGAAAATTCCCAATAATTCTACTCTTTGGAGATTTAAACCCTATGGGTAGTCCTTTCTATCTAAATCACACACACACACACACACACACACACACACACACACACACACACACACACACACACACACACACACACACACACACACACACACACACACACACACACACACACACACACACACACACACACACACACACACACACACACACACACACAGTTGCTTTTATTTTTAATATGTTTCAAGGGATCCAGAATGTAATAATGCATAGCCACCCTCCTGCACCTGTCAGTACAACACACGCCTTTGTTTTGGTAAATATGGTTTATATGAAATACATGTTTTTGACCAAAATACTAAATCAGAGTGTGAATTTTTGTAGGCAAGAGAAGAGAACTGAATCATAAAGTATCTGAGAAATTATTTTCATTCAAGTTTTCCCCCAAATCTACCTATCCCGACCTAAATTTTAAAACCAGTGCATGTCATTTTGTTCTCATTCCTCGAGGTAATTTTATTTTCATATTCATCCATGGATTTTAATGTTTAAAGCATCCAGAACAGGGCAGCATTCTTGGTGACAATTCTTTTTCTACTTTATAGCCCTCTCTGAAAGAATGCCATGGTAGTCATGGGACTGTGGGTTATTTCTCTCACTCTTGTGTCTTTCAGCCTATTCCGGAACCAAAAGGGGGTCGGCTTATCCAGGTGGAAGGCTACTGGATTTCAGTGGGAGACAAGGAACCTACAATAGATGAGACGTACATCCTTACCTCTTCTGTCAAGCTGAACCTGAGAGATATAGTCCGAGTGGTCTCTGCAGGGTGTGTGCCCTTTTCTCTCACCGCTCTGGAGTCTTACCAGCACAGGCATTGGCAAAAGTCTAGTTTCACTTCCTTAGCTTTCGAGCTTTATTGTTATTCATTGGCTGAGGGAACAGTACCTTCTAAGGTTAATATTGTCTCTTTCCCCTAGCACGAAACATTGTTTCTCATGTACCTTTGGTAGGACCAATACGGATACAGATTATTTAGCCCATCTTTAAGATTGCTTTTTACTATTTTGCTGCTGAATGCTTATCACCCATTGTTTGTTAAGTGAGTGACAGCTAGTCCCACTTACTGCTTCTCACTAGTGCAGGAGAGGTTGGGGTTACTTTCCTCAGTAGTTTCTGAGGAACTATTTACATGTTTCAGGGCTTAAGAAACATTCCATTAGTAGTACATAGGTATATAAAAAATGTTATAGTCATTTTTTTTTAACACTGCTTGATTTAATTCTGTTCTCTGTCTTTTTTTTTTTTTTTTTTAATTGCTTTATTGGCTTTTAAAGAACCTATCCAGTGCTGATTCAGGGAGAGACATCAGTTGGTAAAACAAGCCTGATCCGGTGGCTGGCCGCAGCTACTGGTAACCACTGTGTGCGTATTAACAACCATGAACACACTGATATTCAGGAGTACATTGGTTGTTACACATCTGACTCCTCAGGGAAGCTTGTGTTTAAAGAAGGTAGGGTTACTATTCTGTTCCATGGTGTAGCTGTTCATTCTTTTAGACCCCTTTCCTCAAGTAATCATCCTTTCCAACTGAGGCACAGGGATATCTGCCGTAATAGCTGGTTTTTCTTTCTCCCTGAGCCACATGATAGTTAAGGGGTGATGCTTAGGGTTCTAGCCTCCTTTGGGTCCCGCTAATCTTGTCAGCTGTACATAGGAGTAGGGTCTAGTTTTGAAGAGTACAGTTGAACTAACTCAGTTTCTAGGAAATCAAAAGAATGGGGTAAGCATTGAAGAGAGGGAAACTGAAAATAGATATGAGAATGTGGTGATTTAAATGAAATCAGACTGTGGGGGAAAAAAAGAATTTGGAAGTGTAATATATTTGTCAGCCTTACTAGCTCCCTCTGTGCAAAATAAAAAGGAGTATTTTAATTGAAAATGATGCTTCCTTCATATTCAACATCGCAAATTATTTGGGGACATGACTAGCTATGGAGAGTAATTTGCTTTGAAATGTAATCATCTAGGATTTGTTGATTTGTATGTAACTTTTTTTTTAAACTTTGGACTGATTCATGCACTAATTCTCAAGTGTTTACTTCCTCTAAGGTGTCCTTATTGATGCTATGAGAAAGGGCTATTGGATTATTTTAGATGAGTTAAATTTGGCCCCTACCGATGTGCTAGAGGCATTGAACAGACTGTTGGATGATAACCGGGAATTGCTCATAACAGAAACACAAGAAGTTGTTAAAGCTCACCCTCGCTTCATGCTTTTTGCCACCCAGAATCCCCCAGGACTTTACGGAGGCAGAAAGGTGCGTAGGATTTGCCCCCTTACTCCCATTTGTTACCGCATCAAGTAGTAAAATCTTTCTGATAAGATTGAAATATTTGTACCTCTTTTGAAGGGTTTATCTTTTTGTGGTGAATAACAGAGCCTTCATTTTGGAAATTAGATGAAAGGTTCTTTTTATCGTGTTCTTGTGCATTTCCTAGGTGCTTTCTAGAGCCTTCAGGAATCGGTTTGTGGAACTGCACTTTGACGAATTGCCTAGTTCTGAGTTGGAAACAATCTTGCACAAGCGATGTAGTTTGCCACCCTCCTACTGCAGCAAGTTGGTTAAAGTCATGCTGGACCTTCAGGTATTCTGTCTCTCCATCAGTTAACTTAGTTTCAAATGGAATGTGTTGATTAGATTTGGTGATCAGAATCTGAGGCTTCTTTAGAAGCAGCAGTCCATCCATCCATTTATTATTTTTTTCAGAGTAAGGATTCTGTCTTTAAAATGTATTATAAATATCTTTTTTTTGGTTTTGTTGCATATATCAACAATTTAATACCATGTTAAAATTTTTCTAATAATTATATATGATGACAGTTTGCTACTTGTGGATATTATTGGAACATTTTACTTAAGTTGGAATTTGGCATTGACAAACTGCAATTTTTGTTTTTTAAATGGATATAATCCTTGAATGGATATAACTAAAGATCCTTTTTGTGTGGCTTTCTCTTGTCAGCTTTACAAAGTTGCCTTTTTGTTTTGTTTTGTTTTGTTTTGTTTCAAAGAACATCCCATTTATTTTATAGGGTTAAGAGTGGTTTTTTTTGTTTGTTTTATTTTATAATCAGAATAGTAGACTATTAAATTACTTTCTAGAAAGTTAGTAACAGTTGCCACTCTTGCTACTGTGGTCCCACACTATGGGATTAATTTTCCTGTGTGTTTGCCACTATTTGTGTTATTATTCTTAATCTTTAGAGTTTATGAGATGAAATTCCATTATTTGTTTATATTCTTATACATGAATTTGATTGTCTTCAAATGATTGCTATCCATTTACATTTTTAAAAAATTAGAGGAATTATTTTGATGGGAACTTAAATTTGTTAGGAATTTTTTTTTTTTTAATTTTTTTCTTTTCTGAGGGGGAGGTAATTAGGTCCATTGCATTGCATTACACTCCATGTACTAGGAATTGAACCCAGGGCCTCATGCATGCTAAGCTCACACTCTACCTGAACTATACCCTCCCACAGTGTGTTAGGAGTTCTGTCTGAGTTGTACTGTAAGCTTGCCATTGCCCTGTTCATTTGTTTTGCTGCTTTAACAGTCCTATCGCAGAGGTTCTTCAGTGTTTGCTGGAAAGCAGGGCTTCATCACCCTCCGTGATCTGTTTCGATGGGCTGAGCGGTACAGATTGGCCGAACAGACAGAGAAGGAGTATGACTGGCTGCAGCACTTAGCTGACGATGGTACGCTCTCAGCAGATGCTCTCAAACCGTGAACTTGTAGATAGCAAACTGTTTTGTTAAAACAAATCTTGCCCAAGTTGTGGTCAGGATATACATTTTACCAGATGTTGCAGAAACAGAGCCTTTCTTCCTTAAATCCTGACTACTTTTGTAAGTGGTCCTGTTTCTGCAGGGCTCTGTACTGGTATGTTTTGGTTGCTAAGGTTCTTCTCACTGTTAGCTTCAGTGGGGAGTCAGGATATGGACATAACTAACGCCTTTAAGAGTTTAGGCAGGTGGTTGTTGGTATCTTTGTGGACCATTTATCTGTAGTGTGGTGGCTGGATAGTCATGCTTGTGCCTTAGAGACGTACCAAAGCCTGACATGTTGGATAATTTCAGAGTCCTGAGAGAAGGCAGTTATGCCATCTCAGACTCAGGTGTGGTCATTTTTAATCCATGGGAAGAACTTATATGTTCCTCTCCATGATAGGATAGAAAGCCTTTCAGAATATTTGATTTGAAAAGTGTTGATGAGTCATTAATAAGGTGGTTAATAAGCATGGGAAGGAAATAAAACTAACCCATGAGAGTTGTATTTTCTCTTCTTTATTGGTAAAGAATAGACATAGATAGGAACACCTTTTTTTAAATTGAACTATAACCTACATAAAGTGCGTGAAGTACTCTGTTATTTCATGTACAGCTTGATGTATTTTTACATATGTATGAACCCACTTAAGTCACCACCGAGGCTAAGATTTAGGATATTTTTAACACCTCAGAAGATTTCTTCATGGCTCTTGCCAGTCGTAACTCCTGGAGGTAACCACTGCTCTGACATCTGTCACCACTGGCGGATTCTGTCTGAGCTTGAGCTTCATCTAAATAGTGTCATGTAGTGTGTACTCTTGGGTCTAGCTTCTTTTCACACAGCCTAATGTGAGATTCAGCCATGCTGTTGTGTACATCAGGACTTCATTCTTTTTAAATTATTATTGTGTTGTAACTGATTGTATGGGGATACCGTACTATGTTTATCCATTCTCTTGTTGACGGACATTTGGATCATTGCCACTTTTTAGCCGTGAGAAACAAAGCTGCTCTGAACATCCCTGAATGTCTTTTTGTGCACACATGTTCCTTTTTGTGCTGCTGGGGCATAGGAAAAATGTATATAATTTGTTGTGGGAGGTTCTCCTGGTTTTCTAAAGCAGCTCTTCGCATTTCCCATTCATCAGCAGTTAATGAGAATTGCCATTGCTCCATAGTCTTACGTCCCTTGGTATTGACACCTGATCTGATGGTTCCTTTTTTTTTTTTTTTTTTTTTTAAGGTTTTATGCTTCTGGCAGGTCGAGTCAGGAAGCAGGAGGAGGTTGATGTGATTCAAGAAGTCCTTGAAAAACACTTCAAGAAAAAATTATGTCCTCAATCCCTCTTCTCCAAAGAAAATGTCCTAAAATTGCTGAGTAAGTAGGCCATGATATCGAGAGGAGAACAAGTTGAGTTCTACTCATATTAGAACCTAAATATGTACTCTGCCTTTGATAGGTAAACTGTCTACTCATTTACCCACATTGGAGTCTAAGTTCAGCCACATCGTGTGGACTGAGGGCATGCGGAGACTGGCGATGCTAGTGGGAAGGGCATTGGAATTTGGAGAACCGGTGCTGCTGGTTGGAGATACTGGGTAAAACTGGGTGAAAGTAATTCATTTTGAGGGTTCAGTTCAATTCCATAGAGTTAATGCAGCAGGTGCGATTCTGGATAAGAAACATGATAGGGTGCTGGTGTTTTGGGGAAGGGTCCCCTGAGCCAGGGGAGCAGAGGCCCTTGTTGGCCAGCAGTTTCTGTGGCTACACTGAGGCTCTCACCAGGGCTCCCCTCTTTTGCTGATGGGATGTTTGTGGGGCATGTATTTGGAATTCATGCTCCTTGCTAATCTGTGTGTATCTCTAACAGGTGTGGGAAAACCACTATCTGTCAGGTGTTTGCAGCCTTGGCAAATCAGAAATTGTACTCAGTCAATTGCCACTTACACATGGAGACATCAGACTTCCTGGGGGGGCTTCGACCGGTGAGACAGAAGCCAAATGACAAGGTTTGTCCAGGAGCAAATGATGTGTTTGTTCAATTAAAGAACTGCAGTTGGTTCTGTGTGTGTTACCTGTGGGATTTTGTTCACGGTGGGGTATATGATCCCAGCTTTGATATATGTCTTCTGATTTTCACTGGTCTGCAAGGGGCTTCCACAAGCACTCTGTTATGCAAGATCTGGCCCTTGTTCCTGGACCTTTATTTTCTGTAGAGCGACCCGTTCCCCCAAGCAGACACCTGCTAGCTACATGTGTATTGTCTAGTGGAGCCACCTGCTCTTTAACTTCACCCACTTCTTTTCCAAATTGTAGGAAGAAATTGACACATCAAGACTCTTTGAGTGGCATGATGGACCTCTGGTTCTGGCCATGAAGGAGGACGGCTTTTTCCTCTTGGATGAAATCTCACTGGCTGATGACTCTGTCCTGGAAAGACTCAACAGGTACATGGGTGTAAGAGGTTTGCCTTGTGTTTGATGCTTTTGCTGGTCTGGATTTCATAGATACTAATTCTTGCGACAGTAATGTTTTTCACAATTGCATAGTACATGTTTGAAAATGGTGATGAGCTACTGCTTTTTCTGGCTGTACCACTCTCTGTCTCCTTTAAGAGACCTAGTTTTTCTGATTTGCCGTCAATAATCAGAAAGATGGGACTGTAGGATGATTGGCCTAAAACAGATCAGCCCAAGTTAAATTCTTTTTTAAGGCAAATTATGTGGCTGTTATCTTAATTATTCCCAAAGAACTAAAATCAAAATCCTAGATGTTACGGCTGTAAGGCCTCTCAAAACTTCACACCAGGACTCTGACCCTCTGCCCCAGACTCGACTGGCATTGTGGCCGCCCCGTCTCATACTTGTGTTGGATTCGAGAGCCTGTGCTTAAGTAAGAAATCAGGCCTCGCTGGAGGCATTCAAACAAAAGTTGTACGGCTGTTATTTTAGAACAGAAAGGAAACTCATGCGTCAGAGAAGGTGACTAATGAATGTACCAAAAGAATATGGTTGCACAATACTGAAATTTGGTCAGATAAAACAGTTTAAGGAATTTCTTGAAACCTACAGTAAATTTACAGAAATCTGCTTTTTCGACTATGAAAGACTTTACGATAAGAGAAATAAAACCTGAAGAGACCAGATGTTCAGAACATTGCTTCCAGAAATATTTTTAGATGATACAAAGAATATCCATGAGATTTCAGAAATAGTCCTATTCAGCAGAATGAAGCTCTAAAACCCAAGGCAGGATTCCTTGGTCAACCACATAAAGAAGTCCTGATGGATGGACTTTCTGATGGATGGGGAAAGAGTGCCAACAGCTGTTGCATGGGAAATGAGGGTTCACCTCACAGAGTCCCCCAAAAGCAGTAGTTACTGTGTGAAACCAACCATCTGTCATAACTGTTGGGCAAATAAAAAGCACTGGAGAAACAGAATGACTATTTACCAGGAATAATCGAAATAGAAGATTTTACTGTGCAAGGAAAATAGTAAGATGCAGGGTTTGTTGAGTTTGTTGAGACTAAGTGGCTTGGTCATCTGATTAGAAAAATAAACCATTGTTTCTCCACTTACGACTGGTAATTTTAAAGCAAAATACATTACAATCGTGAGATAGAAAAAATTTTATCACGAAAAGTAAAATAAATGGAAATAAAACCAAAAAAAAGCAAAAAACCTCAAATCACTGTGAATTTTGATCAACACCTATCTCTTTATTGAGGTATAATTTGCATATTATGAAATGTATCTGTCTTAAACGTGTAATTCAGAAGTTTTAGTAAATGTACTGAGTTTTGTGACTGCTACAGTCCAGTTTCCATCATCCCAGTAGTATCCGTCCTGTGCATTGATTTGGTTTTGGTGGAGGGGGATTAGGTTTACTTATTTATTCATTCATTTTAATGGAGGTGCTGGGGATTGAACCTAGGACTTCGTGCATGCTAAGCATGTACTCTACCACTGAGCTATACCCTCCCCCCTCCTTCTGTGCATTTACAGTTTATCTTTGATGCCACCTCCTATCTTTGATGCCTGAGTAGTCCAGGCAACTACTCATCTACTTTCTGTCTGTACGAATTTGTCTTTTTAGGGCATTTCATATAGATGGTCTGTTCTCTGACTTTGCATCGGTGTTTTGAGGTCCATCCATACGTGGTATAGCCTATATCATTAGTGTGTACCTTTTTATTCCTAATGATATTTCATTGTGTGGATAACACCATATTTTTTATCCATTCATCTCTTGGTAGTATTTGGGTTGTTTCTGTATTTGTGAATAATGCTGCCATGAACATTTGCATGTAAGGTATCCATTTCTTAAAACAAATCTCTTAATAAGGCATAAGTGGAAAAAAGGAATTCTGTTTCCTTTGGTCAGAACTGTTGTTCCATTACACAGGAATTGGGTCATTCTGAAGTTCGTGGTAGGAAACCATTAACTAAAATGAGAGCTCAACACCGGAGTAGCTTTTTGTTTTTTTTTCTTTTTCAAGAACACCAAAGACTGCAAAACAGAATACATAAGCCTCTTCTAATGTTACAGTCTTCAATTTTTCTTTTAGTGTCCTTGAAGTGGAAAGGTCTCTGTTACTAGCTGAAAAAGGCAACATAGAGGACAAAGATAATGAAGTGGAGCTGTTGACTGCTGGGAGAAAATTCCGTATCTTGGCAACCATGAACCCTGGGGGTGACTTTGGGAAAAAAGAGGTAAAACTGTCTCCTTGAAGCATAATTTTCTACTTTTTAATCTCAGCTAACTGGCACCCATAAATACAGTATATAAAAATGCATCTGGAATTTTATGTTGGGTAAAGCAGAGTAAAAGATAAGAATCCAGAAAAATATTTTAGAGTCATCATAAGGTTGAAAAATAATTCTAACAGATAAAACATTTCTTTATTTGATGTCTTTTTTATGTGCCTGAAATTTCATTCTTTCAATCACTTTGCCTGGCTTTTTACATTTGTTACCATAATTTTCTCATGAGAGCTCTGCATGGAAGTTATTATCATACTGGTTTTGTGAATGAGAATAGTTAAGCAAATTTATTCTCAAGCTCTGCTTCTAGAGTCTACCCTCATAAACATGAGCATGGAGATACGAATTTATTTTAAGGTGACAGAGAAGCAATCACAGTCAGGATCCTTTTCTGGTTTGCTGGTGGAGCATATCCATTCTCCTAGGGGTCTATGTGGGCCACCCTCAGACTGTTGGTAAATGGCAGGGTGAGGGCGATTTTTTCTGTTCAGAGGGTGGTGTGAGGATCCAGCCAGCATGGGACAGCCCAAACTCCATGGCTTCCAGGCTCGTGAAGCTCTTGGTGGGGAAGTCTGTGCTGTATGTGGGACCCTCCTCTGTCAGAGTTAGGTAAAGGGTACAGTGGTAGTAGGTCAGGATGATGAGAAGAAACTGGTTGATCAGGAATGAAAGCAGTTAAGATTCTTGGTAACTTGGTGGGTACCTGAAATGTGAAAATGATATTTGGGGCCTGCTTATTATTAGTACCATAAGAGGAAGGATGTTCACTGTGCTCCGAGAAATGTGCTGAAGAGAAGAAACAAAATATCTTACAGTTTCAAACAGAGTATGAAAACGGGCTCCTTGGCAAGTGGAAATAACACAGAAAGGTCTCATTTCAAGGTTGTATATGTTAACTTGCCTGTTAGGTTAGCTTTTTTTTTTTTTTTCAGTCAAAGATTGCCAGCTTTTACCTAAGGAAAGCTACCTTTTGGGTTTGTGTGCCTTGCTGCAGAGTAAGTAGGCTCCTGGAACCAGAGGCCCTACTTGGCCAAGATGGTGCTGAGCAGCACGTGCACATCCTCAGGGTCTTCACTGAGCGGCTTCTGAGTCCAGGCATTGTTCTTGGTCCTGCTGTGCTAGATCAGGTAGATGAAGGATGGAGTTGATCTGACCAGTAAAAGGAAATCGATGATGAACTTTTGTGAATGGGGGTTATCTGACCTAGGGGGAAAGGTAAGAGGAATTCAGACTGAGGACGAAGGCCCTGAAACTGGAGGGACTAAACAGTCCTTTCCCATACAGGACCTAAATTATATATACCTCTTTATACGTTCACTCCCTTTGAGCCATGTCAGAGTTTTCTCCATCTACTTTAGACAGCTCTTCCCTATGGGATGGTAACGTTTACTTTCTCTAAGCCACCGGTTAAGTAGCTGAAGGTAAAGTAAGGGAAGGCCTTTGCTCAGGGGAGAGCATTCTGGCTTGAGCGTCATCCACTGCACCACTTACTCTATAAGACCTTGAAGTTCTGTACCATGATTATAAAGAAAGTGTCAGTAATACCAGCTGGGAGTAGTGGAGATTAGGGAGATGACATGAGGAAGGAGCCAGGACAAATAGGGGTTTGACAAATTACATATAGTAGTAAAGATAATAAAAAGAAGCATCTGGTACTTGCCAGATTCACAGCTAATGTTCTTTCAAAGGATTTGTTTTCTAGCTTTCCTCACAGGTATTAAATTCACATTAGAGTTTGTGTTCTTCCTAGCTATCTCCTGCCTTAAGAAACCGTTTTACAGAAATTTGGTGTCCTCAAAGCACAAGCCGTGAAGATTTAATTCAGATTATCAGCCGCAATCTTCGCCCAGGATTGTCTCTGGGCAGAACAGATCATAGAGGTGAGAGTTTTCAGGAGGTGGTGGTGGTAATGGGACGGGGGAGGTGTGTGTTGGAGTGAGGGGGCTAGGACATTAGTTGTATGTGTACGTGGTGTGTTATAAGGGGAAATGGGAACAAAACACATGTAAAGAGAATGTCATACTGGCCTGTTACCTTCCATTAAACCACCCCGTCTTCACATTGACTCTTTCATTGGGTTATTAAATTTTAGCTTTTTAGATTGTTTCACTTGTTGGCCATCTTTATAGATAGATATATTTATTGGTTAAAGGAAAATGTGGTTTAAGTTTTAATCATTACCATTTTTAGAAAATGTGTATAGAATTTTAAATACATTTCTTTAGTAGTCAACTAATTTATTATTTCACTTTTTTATTTTTTTATTTAAAGATTTTTTATTATGAAAAGTTTCAAACATAAGGAAAGTAGAATAGTATTTTAAAAACTCCCATATACTTATAACCTAGATTTAACAATTCTTAAAATATCCAGTAAGATCCAAAACATTATTAAATGGTTCTTTTTTTTTTTAATTGAACCTAAATTTCCTTGATATATACATATTCTTGGCATTGAATGGGCTAAATTTAGGACCTAGATCTGGTTCTAAGTCTTAATACAAGCCTTAATCCTAGTTGGTTTGCGGATCATATAAAGAATATAAAAGAATGTGCTTTTTTGAGATTGGGGTTCATGGATATGTTCAGCTTTTTAAAGGCACACTGAAGCACGGCTTCGGAAATAATAGGTAGGATAGCTGTGGGGAGCAGGTGCCTGGAATCCAGCCTCACCTGTGGTATGTTAGGAAAGATCAGCCCCTTGGTTATCTGAACAAAGACTTCCCTTTAAGAAGGGCCCTCACTGAACTTCAGCATTCACAGGTGTTGTCTGAACAGCTGGAGTTCCCCAGACCCCAGCAATATCACAGTCACTCAGTGGCACAGAATTGACTAAGCCTTTGGTTCCCAAGCTCATCTGGAGAACATGTTTAATTACAGCTTGCTGGGCCCCAAACCCAGGGTTTCTAATTCATTCGGTCTGGGGAAGGGCATGAGAATTTGCCTTTCTAACGGGTTCCTAGGTGGTCCGGTAGTAGTGATCCACAGCCTGCATGCAGAACCTCTGACTTACCTTAGTTGTGTGCAATTATGGTGAAAATTTGAGTAAAAAGAAAAGGAGAAAATAGAAATTGTTAAGCTGGCAAGGTTTGTCTTTTGGCTCTGGGTGGGGATTGGTCTCCCAAGGAAGTAACCACCTATGTATGGGCTGCTGACTTTTCTAAGGTGTTTGGATTGTGATAAGAATGGCAGAGCATGCAACTGCCCTTAGGCTGCCATGTTTGCTGCGTCATCAGTGTGCTTCATGTTTCATTGAATGAACGATTTCTCCATGGGTTGTAAGCACTGGGGCCCCTCGGACTTACCTCTGAGCCTTAACTACTTGTCCTTAAGAAGCCTGTTTACTCCAGTGTTTTCTAGGCCATGTGGCAGCAGACGTCCCTGGGGAGGCATTAGAGACCCCGAGGGAGCATGGAGAGTGGGGAGAAGTGGCTTAATACTTTTTATCAGTTTTATCATTTGGAAATGGACCAGGTTGGCACAGCATGAAAACATTTTTTAAATTGTGAAATACAAAACAGGAAACTTGACATAGCTTTCCTCCCGATTTTCTCTAAAGACGTATATGATTTATTGAATTTAACATTTCAGCTATTATGAATTCTAAATTCATAAATACCTATTTAGAATACTTAAGATACTACTTCATTGTCATAATCATAAATACTACTATGAGTACTACTTATTTTCTCTATTATTTTTGGTTCTATAGTAGTATTATCCATACATTGATAATATAACAAAAAAGATTCTGTAATTAAATCTTCTGTATTTGATGTATTGATGAAATTGATTTTTTTAAAAAAATTGACCTACGAAGGGCATGTGGGCTGCTTTTTCCATTCTCAAACTCTTATAGACCAGTATTTCTCAAAGCATTCTCTGTTCATTAAAATGACATAGTCACAGTTTTTCCAGAGTTGTAGGGATTTTTGGGGAGGTGTTTTTAGTTTTTGTTTTTTGTTTTGTTTTTGTTTGTTTGCTTTTTCTTTTAGTTTTTAAACAAGGAATTTAGTTAATTTTATTTACTAAAAGAAATAAAAGATGCTCCTAACCTAAAGTATAACCCGATCATTTACTTTCTCTATAAAGAAACACAAATTGGATTTTTTTTTAATATAAAAAGGGCAATACAAAACCCACAGAAAGATAAACTCTTCTGTTGACTGGCTCTACACAGATTTCCCTAGTTATTCATTGATTTTGGTAGATCTCCTTCGCCCACCGCGAGCTTGACATTACAATTTGGCATCTCAGAAGCACACTCATCACAGAGTTGAGTTGTATTTCTAAAAGTGGAAACAAGGAACTTCCTAGCTCCCGTTGATCGTGGCCAGATTGCTCTCTAGAAAATCGGTTCCATTCACAGTGCTACCAGCAACTTCGTAAATGTACCTGCCCGGCACAGTGCTTCCAATGTGGAGTTTTCATTTTTTAAAATATAACGAAACCTGTTATTTCAATTCTGAAATTTCATTTCCTTTAATTACTAGTGACATGGAATATTCTGTGTGGTTTATTTAAAAGTAACTTTCGTATACTGCTATTCATTTATTTTTGGATAATATTCTTTAATACGTTTATCACATAGGTTTCTCTGTTCAGATACCTTTAATACCTATTAATATAATTAATTAATGTTAAAAAATATATGAACCCATCCCATCTGCTTAATTGCTGACGATCTGTGTCTTCAATGGTTTCTTTAATTCTTCTTTCTTAAGGGATGAGTTATTCGATTTTCATTAAGTCCTTGATTTACCTCAGCTTTATTCCACTCTGAAATGTGCATCCAAGTTCCCATATTTAATATCCAGTTATTGAAACAGCATTTAACTTCTTTCCCCAGTGTTACTAGGCTTTCCCCCATGAGTTGTCATTATAAGTTCTTAAGATTTGTGGGAGGTTTTTGGTAATTAGTATTTTTCTTCTAACCAATTTGCAATGTAGCCTGAAGGCTGTGACTGTAGAGTCTGCTTTATATTACAGCATTGCCGAGTCCTCCTTTTCATATTTTCCTTTTAAAAAACATTCTTTGGTATTCATACTTTTTAGATAAATGTTTACTATTGACTTCAGAAGTTACGTACAGTGATCTAAATTCAATTGGCATTACTTTGAATCTCTATGCATTACTTAAGTATTTTATATGAAATTATGAAAATTAGAATAGTCATTTAACTTGAATCATGATATGTAATTTGTGAATCCTCTAATTTGCTGAATTGTGATGGATGAATAGATGGACAAAACAAACAAAAAACCCTGGGCCAAAAGCCACTGAAAATGTGACAGTCCCCATTCCAGTGAATCAGTTTAAAATATGATTTGTATATTTTCTAAAATTGTATCTGAACATGAACCAAATGAATACTTTTTTTCTTTGAGAGTTTTCAGGGCATCTTCTTAGCCATTAATTCTCAAGTTTTCTTTCTGCTTTTCTTGTTTGTGTGTTTGGGTTTTTGTTTTGTTTTGTTTTTGTTTTTTGGTAGGGGTAGAATGCTGTTCATGAATCCTATGGGAAAGTGATTAAAGCTGTGGACCTCGTTTTCTTAGAAAAAGTTATTAATGTACATTTATAAAAATTTGCATATAATCTCATGGAACATAGACTCCCTTTAGAGACTATCTGTGGCCCCCAGGTTGCAAACCCCCATTCTGGAGTCTTCCTAAATAGCAAATACTTTTACTTCCTTATGTCTTAGGGGCTGACATAGCTGAGGTGATGCTGGATTTCATTGACTGGCTGACCCACCAGGAGTTTGGCCGAAGATGTGTGGTCAGTATCAGAGATATCCTGTCCTGGGTTAACTTCATGAACACAATGGGGGAGGAAGCTGCTTTGAAAAGGCCAGAGACCATCTCCACTGTGACATCTTTTGTCCACGCCGCATGCCTGGTGTACATAGATGGAATAGGTTCAGGTATGTTGTCTGTTACAGATGAGAATAAGGGTTAGAGTGTAGGGGACTACGAAATGGAGCAAGACCTCTGATCTAGACTCCTCAGAGAATCACTTTAACATTTCTAAGACTCATAGAGGCTCTCCTTTTCTTTTACCCTTTTTAAGAGGTGATGGGTATAAAAGATATGCCAAAGCTTTTCATTGCTAATAGACCAAGCAAGGACTTAGTAAATGTGAAGTCGTGATTACTATAGAGGGAAGATTGGTGGGGATGTCTTTGCTCCTGAAGAACCAGACATTTCTTACCACGAATGGTCATTTAGAGTTCCTTTAGTTCTTTTAAGTTTACTGTAAGTTTTATTAAATTCAGTATTTAAGTTGTATTTTTCAGCCATGAAAGTAGAAATACAAACCCACATGATTGAAAGTACCACGTTGGTTACTCTTTTCTCCAGGCTGATGTATCATGGCGTGACTGGAGTGCTGCTGCTGAGTTGGTGATCTGGCAATTGTGGGAAAGGGGAGTTAGACCTCTTCTTAGGACTGCTTACACTAGCAGTCATATTTTGGCTGTAATTCAGCCAGGCCTCCATTTTGCAAGGAGCCTACTGTAGAGTTCCTGCTGAATGGTTGTGAAGCTTGGTGCCATGCTGTTGTGTGATGGACTGATCCTCTTTCTTTTAGGGGTAACTTCCTCTGGGTTTGGTACAGCACTTTTGGCTCGCAAAGAATGTCTGAAATTCCTAATCAAGAAACTTTCCAAGGTAGTCCGACTTACAGAATGTCAGAAAAATGAATTGAAGATTTATGACAGACTCAAAGCCAAAGAATTCACTGGGATAGATAACCTTTGGGGAATTCATCCATTTTTTATACCAAGGGGTAAGAATGGTTTTAAATAGATGAAGATTCTTGTCTTGTGGTTCACAGATAATTGATTTTTATTGTGACTTTAATTTTAGTATATCTAATTGAACTAATTATCTGAATTAGAATCTGACTTGGCATAATCATAATTATGTGAGTGGTTAAAAATATATAACTGACATGTAAAATAGGAGAAAATATAGTCTTTAAGATATGAATAAATTATCCTATAAAAATGCATTTACTTGCCTATTCTTGGATGCTCAAAATAAGAGCTTTCCTGTAGTGATAATTCAGCCCATAATGTTTCAACTATAGAACCTCATCACCTTTAAACAGAACCCTTGAGAGCAGGTATTATGTCATTCATCTTCCTGTCCCTGGTATCTGCCTCATAACCTTGCAGTCATAGGTGTTCAGAAAATGTCTATTAATTGAGTGAATGGATGAACAAATGAGTGATTAAGTGGGAAATGCAGGTGGGTTTAAGTTCTATTCTTTGCTCTCATTCTAACTAGGTTGCCTCTGTCAAATATTTCAGTGAAGTAGTTGTATTAGATACCTTTCTGAGGCACTCTGGATTTCTCAGATTGTTGCTTTTCTAGCAAGGTCATCTGTTTCTTGTCCCTTCCTTCCTCTCTGGTTAATAATTGTTAAGTGCCTGAAATGTATAGAGATATAGTGGCAGTTACCGGGGATTCAGTGTACCAAGCTGGCTCAGGTCCCTGGCTGAATGGAACATTGCCCCTTTCCCTCTGCCTCTCCCTCTTCAGCGGTACTATCTCCATCCCTGATGGGGTCCCCACGATCTCACCATTAGATCCCATCATGGTAGTATGCAGTTCTTGTGTGGGAGCTGTGTGCCAGTAGCCTGGCTTTGGGGTGGTCCTTGCTTCCATAGCTGAGGTAATAAATATTTCCCTAGCCCTATGTGACTGTTATTAGTCCTGCACTTCAGCTCCATTATGGGTTAAGGATGCACCCTGGATTGTCTTGGTGGCCTAAAACCTTTGGATGAAATTGTTTATATGGTATCATTTGCTCTGTATGCCTAGTTTCCACGTAAGTTTTAGGAAAATACATGTACAAGGTAAATTGTGCAAGTTCATGCAATAATTGCCAGTGTAGGTTGTGAAAGGAAAGACATGCGTGCAATTCTGACCTATGTGTATTTATATAGATATAGCTTTAGGTGGAGTGGACATAGTTGAAGAAAATATGCTGCTGGCTGTTCCTGGAAAGCATTTTATGGGCCCAAAAGCGAGGAAATAGTGAAACAGGGCTAAGTGTTTTCATCACTGATGGCACTTCATCGACAGTGTACTTGGTGGATTCTTAAAATCTTGAGTTGATATATATGTACGATTTGGTGATGTCCAGCTTATATGTGGTTTTTCTTTTCCCCACTTAAGGACCTGTCCTGCACAGGAATGATATCGCTGACTATGCACTCAGCGCAGGCACCACAGCTTTGAATGCCCAGAGGCTTTTAAGAGCTACCAAACTGAACAAACCTATCCTCCTGGAGGGCTCCCCTGGTGTGGGCAAGACGAGCTTGGTGGGAGCATTAGCAAAGGCTTCAGGCAACACCCTTGTCCGAATCAACTTGTCAGAGCAGACGGTAAGCTTAGTCACACTACAGCTGATGGAGATGGGTATAGGGAGTAACTTGTTTTTTGTCTACTTACAGTTTTCTAGTCAGAAAGAGTTATGACGTTGTCAATGTCTCAAATATTTCATGGCGGTAAAGGCCGCAGCTTCGTGACCTTCCAAACTAATTCTCCTCCTGGGTTCATTAATAGATCACATCTGTAGTAGTGTTCTCTCTGGATGCTTTGTTCTAATTCTCTTTTGAGAGAGAATTACCCACTTGAGTATTTATTGTAATACAGCCCCTCTTTATTTTTATATTAGTGATAAAATGACCTTTAAACAATCTCATGAAAAAAATGGGACAGAGATGACAAATTGAATAATACTCTCCTGGGTTGGGGTGTGGAAGCAGGGCAGGGGGCTAGTTTTTTTTTAAGCTCACTAATTAATTTCCAAATACAGCCCAAGTTGAGAACAATTGACAGTGCTCCAGCTCCAGTTGATAAGTGGTTAGGGTATTGTGATGAGAAGATGCTTGGGGCATGTCTGGGCTCCTGGTAAAGAGTCCCGGGGTTGATTAGTTCTGTATTGGGTATAAGAATAAAAAATGGCACAAGGCCCAGTATTTTTTATTTTAGAGTTAAGGTCTTGAGATCTAGTTAGTTTTTTATGTAATGTTGGCTTTTCCCCATTTCTACCCACTCTGAAAGGACATCGCAGACCTGTTTGGAGCAGATCTACCTGTCGAAGGTGGCAAGGGAGGAGAGTTTGCCTGGCGCGACGGCCCCTTGCTGGCAGCCCTGAAGGCAGGCCACTGGGTTGTGTTGGATGAGGTGAGAGGAAGGCCTGTCTTGCCAACCACAGGATCCTGAGTGTGAGGAGAGGTCATACTTTGTGTATGCCCTTCGAGGGCATTTTGCAATGCATGATCATGCTGTTGGCTAGTAGGGCAAATTCTCCAATGAAAAGAATCCTCCATGGTTTCTTTCAGGAGTAAGAAAAGTCACTTGTCAGAAAGCACATCCAGAAGCCTCCTGCCTGTCTTGAGGAGACATGAAAGAGAAGGAGGGGGTTTTTTTGTTTGTATTTTTCCCCTCAGATTTTTTTTTTTTTTTTAAAGATGTGTGATAGAATAATCATTACAGGAAAAAAAGAAGGCCTCATTTCAAAGCTTAAGACTACTACTGACCATGCTTGTATTTTGTGAAAACGCATATAAGGACCACAGGCGTTCTGGCCTTGCGGTCCCACTGGGGTTGCTTTTAGGACTTGACCCCTATGGAAATACATTGCAGAGTTTGTGCTTTGAGTGCTTCTGTAAACATAACACTTGAAATTCTGTTATAATCTGGTGATTGTTTTTTTGGTTGGTTGGTTGGTTGGTTTTTTGGTGTTTTTGTTTTTTGGTTGTGTGGTTTTTTTGGTTTTTTGGCCCATTTATGTTTTAGTGATTAGCATTTCACAGTCGAATTTTTCCATATTACGTAGAAAACAACCAGAATTCACATCTTTGAGCTTTGAATCCAGCATCTGAAGACCTCTATTCAGCTCTTTTCATTTCTGGCACAAAAACTCCTCGTATTTGTTCCTGTTGTTCACAAAACTATTGGTGTAGTTAGCTGTGTAGGTCCGCTTTATGTAGTTTATATCATGACTTTGAAACCTGTTTAGAGATTTTATTCATCATTTGAACTGGGAAAGATATTTACTCAAGTAAGTATGTAACGAACTATCTTACCTTATCTTTACAAATCCCAGAGTGAAAATGAGATGTCTGGTATTGGCAAGTTTTTTTTTTTTTTGGTAACCTGTGATTTAAAAAGTATTCCAATATAGTTACAGATAAAAGATACAGTTTAATTTTTGAGAATATTTTAACTGCTTTTTAAAAAATTTAATCTGAATACTCAGTTTACTTAAAAAATTATATTGCTATTTTATACACCCCAGATTTCTCCAACATATATGTGTGAAAGTAATGGGATGAATACATATGAGCTCAGCTTAAGAAACAGAATGTTACCAATGTTGTTTGAACTCCCTCCCCTTGAAGATAAGACTGCCTTTTGTGCCTGTTATTCCTTTGCTTTTTGCTATAGTTATAGTGATACAGAACATATAATAAATATATACACTTTCTTCTCTAGCTGAACCTGGCTTCTCAGTCAGTCTTGGAAGGACTCAATGCTTGTTTTGACCACCGAGGAGAAATCTATGTTCCTGAGTTAGGAATGAGCTTTCAAGTGCAGCATGAAAAGACGAAGATTTTTGGGTGTCAAAATCCTTTTAGACAAGGAGGTGGGAGGAAGGGCTTGCCCAGGTCTTTCCTAAACAGATTCACTCAGGTAAGGTTTGCTGTTGCCCCAGAAACCATAGGTGGTGTCAGGGCATAGTAATACTTCTGGTACACAGCTGTTAGGATGCCCACTAGGAGAATGGGAGAGTCTCAGTTTAACAATCTGCTTCTCAATTTCATATCTTTATACAAAGGTACCAATGTGACTGATTCCCATCGTCACTTCTCTTCTGGTGTGAATCCTTTGTCTTAGGTCTCAGAGGACCTAATGTGTTACCAGCTGGGGGAAAGTAAGATCATCACAACTTGAGGATTCTATTTCTATGCTTAGGGACAAAAGTCAATCTTTGACCTTTTCAAGGGTCTATGTGATCTGTTAGAACATTAAAAAATTATCTTACAACGATAATCATGCATTTTAATCTAAGAAAAGTGAAAAAGTACAGAAAAGTACCATGAAGTAGAAAAAATCCAGTATTCTTCACACCAAAGTGAATCACTGTTAACATTCAGTATCTTTTCTTATTACCTTAATTCTTATTTGCAGCAGCAGGGGTTTTCTACATCTTTTTTCAAAGTTTGGCTAATCTGGTGGCTTGAAAATGCCTCATAATAGACATCAGCTTTCCTTAATGTCCCTGTTCTTTGATAATTAAGAATTTACTGATTATCTTTTATGAAGTTTATGAAAAATTTCAAACATACTGAAAAGTTGATCAGATTTTATACTGAATACTCATACCTATAGCTCAGAATTTTGAGAGCACTTTATAGAGGGTAGTATATAGGAAATTATAGTATATAGGCATTTAAAATTACAAATATACTTCAAAAAATTAATTGCATGTATCTTTCTCTAATTCACTATAGAATGGAGCTAACATGAAAGCCCTCTGCCCTATATTTCAAAGATTTTATGCGATTCTGTATCCTAAAAATGCAAGAAATTTCCATAACTGAAAGTTATATATACATATATTACTGAAGTGTTGTTACTTTAGTATTAAATAAAAATTTTACATAATAAGTCATGGTAGTAACTTCTGGTGTTTGGTAAAGAGAAACAATGGCATTTTTTCATGTTATTTTTGGATTCTCTAGGTCTTTGTGGATCCCCTCACAGTAATTGACATGGAGTTTATTGCTAGTACTCTGTTTCCAGCAATTGACAAAAATATTGTTAAAAAAATGGTTGCTTTCAACAACCAAGTAAGTACCTACTTATATTAATTGTTCTTTATTTTTCTGGCTCTATTTGAATCATCGTTTTCTCAACACGGGATACTACCAAATTACCAGTCTATAGCTAAGATAAATCATGTAGAATTCTAAAAGTTTCTAGTTGGAAGATAAGTTACTTATTTGAGGGTTGCAATAATTCAGTTCTGTTGTGTGTATCATTTTTAATGCTTGCAGGTTATTCCTGGCATTGAGAAGTCTGGGTTGAGAGAAAAATATATTTGAATCAAGCCTGTTAAATCTCTGTTTCAGATTATGTATGTGTTTGTAATACATTGATAGTACTTAATGCAGGGCCTAGCAGTGGGACGTATTTCCCAGTAAGGGTGTTTTCTTTTCAGATTGATCATGAAGTGACTGTCGAGAAGAAATGGGGGCAAACAGGAGGACCCTGGGAATTCAACCTCCGAGACCTTTTCCGCTGGTGTCAGTTGATGCTAGTTGACCAGTCCCCTGGGTGTTATGATCCTGGGCAGCATGTGTTTTTGGTCTATGGCGAAAGAATGAGAACCAGGGAAGATAAAGAAAAGGTGAGCTTCACACTTGTTCTTTTTGTGTTTCTTTCCATCTTAAAGTTGATACCTTCTTGAGGGAGAGAAGGGTCATACTCATTAACAATATAGCTGCTTGGAAATTTAGAAGTTTACGGGAAGAGACTAACCAGTCACCTGTCTCAGAGTCTCATAGTATAGTTTGCTTTGGAGGACACAATTTGCTTATCCATCTAAATCCCCTTGATTGCAGACCTTCTTTAAACAGTATTGCCCTCCAGTAAGAAAACCTCGGTCTAAATCACCTTTCCAGGAACAAAGGCAAGAAGCAGGAGGAGACAGGTGATAACCAGTAGAAGAGGAGGGTTTTCTACTTTGTAATAAATGTCAAATTACAAAGTCTTTTATCTAGAAATTATCAATAGATACAGAGAAGGGGATTTTTCTGTATCTAAATGGAACTAAAAATATCCCCTCGTAAGTAGAAAACAACACCAGAATTCCCAGCTTAGTAAACTGTAATAATGCACACATTTTGCTATGTGGTATTTAAAGTCCAGTTAATGGAAACCTCCCAACAGCTGCAGGTGGGAGGTGCTGCCATGACCTCTTACAGATGAAGAACCAAGGCTCAGTCATAGAGTCTCAATGTAGTAGTGGCAGAGCCAGCTCTCCACCCCTTTCCACTGTGTCTGCTGTTCCTTCTATTATATCACAGTTGTTTACGAACAAAGTAATTTACAGATCCATGTGAGTTAGAAATGGTAACCTCCTTACTGAAAATGTGAAGATGTGGCTGCCCTGAGCACATGTGGCTTTCACACACTTTTATTCTGCTGCCGAGAGCACAGATCCCTTTTTTACATGGTATCCAGAATCTAGCCCAGCATTAGCTCATTTATTATGTATGGGTGGCTTTCAGTCCTTATATTAGTACAAAGTTTTCAGCTAGTTTTTTGGGTTTGTTGTTGTTGTTGTTGTTGTTTTTGTTTTTTTTTGTTTTTGTTTTTTTTAGTATTTTAATTTCTTCATCTACTTAGTAGTTACAGTATATTAATTGTGGCCAGACACTGGCCAGTGTTGGGTAATTGATGTCAGTCAGATGGTGGGTCACTGTAGGGTGTGGAAGATTTCCATCACTCCTCCAATTCAGTTGTTGTATTTGACCAGATAGATGTTTTCTGAGAGGGGCGGGGGGTGTTAAGTAATAACAGAAGGAGGAAGACTGTAGAAGTGTTTGTAATTTTAACTCTGGTAGAATATCAAGGAGAGATGATACACTTCACAATAGAATGACAGCTAGCTCACCCTCCCAACAAAGAGCTGAGGACAGAGGAGGCTGGCAGCAGCTAGTGAAAGACATGGTTCTCTCTGAGCAGCACTCATTAAAGCATTCACTTTCACAAAAAAGAAAAAAAAAAAAGAAAGGTAGAATAAAAGGTCAGAAGTCACCTGGACCCAGGAGTGGGTAATGGGAGCATTTTTCTCCTGTGTTGCTTTTAGTCTCTTATTCAGTGTTTGCCACTCATGATTTATCTTTATTGTTTTTGTTTTCTGACTTCAGTCCAGGGTACATTGATCATTATGAGCATTGCTACTTTGTTAGAAACGCACAACTTGTAAATATTTTGGGTGGCAGGAATCTTTTCCCCTGCTACGGGCTAAGTTTCTTACACATCCTTATTTTTCCCCTTCTCCAATTTCTCTTAAATTTTAAAAGAAATTCAAAAAAGAAATACAGTTTTTAACAGTATTCCTGCTAAGGAAGGGATAACTGAATGTTAATAATCAGAGAAATAACTTTGGTTATCCTATGTACATAAATATTTACAAAGATGATGTGGTGATTTTGGAGTGATAGAGGCTTAGATTTAAAATCAGTTACCAGCCATGAACAAATCAAATTCTTGTGAATCCTGTTATCCATATCTATAAATAGAAATACCTATTTTGCAAGGCTATTAGGGTGAGAAATGATCTATTAAAGCACCCAATATAATGTTTGGCACATGGTCATTGTTCTTCATAAACTTCACGTTTCTCTTCTACCTTCTTTAGGTGGTATCTTGAATGATGAAAGAAAATTCATTTTTCATCCCAAGATTTGCCACTACTTATGGCTTTATTTTAACTTATGGTACACTTGCTGGACTCTTAAACAGTTTGAAATTATGTGATTACTCTTTTCTTGGGCTTTAGTTTGCTTTCATTCTGAAAAATTAGATGTAATCTGTCTTTTTTATAAGCAAATTGAAAAGAGTAAGGAAATCGTGACGAGTGTTCTCAGAATTTTGTGACTCGTATTGCTGTGTTTTCTAGAAAACTCATTCTTGAAGTTTTGGCTCAGAATTTGGTGGACTGATTTGTGTTTTGATTGTATCACCTTCCTTTAGATCATTGCTGTATTCAAGGATGTGTTTGGTTCAAATTTGAACCCATACATGGGAACCAGACTATTTCACATCACTCCCTGTGATGTTCAGGTGAGGAGGGCAGAATAATCCTCTTTCATTATCTTCTATGGCTTCTTCTGCTCCCACTCCCAGGCACACTTGTGAACTGTCATTGGTATGTCTTTTTCAGCTGGGCTACTCAGTGCTTTCCCGCGGCAACTATGTCCCTCCGCCGACCCACCGTCCCCTGTTGCTCCTGCACCAGTCTTTACAGTCTCTGGAGTCAATTATGAAGTGTGTACAAATGAGCTGGATGGTCATCCTTGTGGGCCCAGCCTCAGTGGGCAAGACCAGCTTGGTTCAGCTCCTGGCACACCTTACTGGTCACACGTTAAAGATCATGGCCATGAACAGTGCAATGGACACCACGGAGCTTCTGGGTGGATTCGAGCAGGTAACTGATCTGCCTTCACATTTTCAGACAGAACACAGTAAACTTTGTGGTCTGATCGATGGTCTTCTATGTTGGTGGTAGCTAAAGGTAGCAGTGTTCTTTGATTCTGGCCATTGGCTCTAATGAGTTCATGTGCTCTGGAAATTGCAGGTGGATCTTATACGGCCATGGAGGCAGCTCCTCGAGAAGGTGGAGGGCACTGTAAGGGCACTGTTAAGAGACAGCCTCCTCGTCAGTGCTGACGATGCAGAAGTAGTGTTGCGAGCCTGGAGCCATTTCTTCCTGACATATAAGCCCAAGTGTCTTGGAGAAGGTGGTAAAGGTGTCACGATGGAGATTGTCAACAAGCTCGAAGCAGTGTTACTGCTTATGCAGAGACTCAACAATAAAATCAGTTCATACTCCAAGGCAGGTATGTGTGTTTGGGTGTGTGTACCAGACACTTACCATTGTCATATAATGTCCATCTTCAGGTAATATATTTGTAAATGTAATGACCATAATTTTTAAATTAGTTTAATGATTATAAACAATCAAAATTTGTAAATTTTTGTCATAGAAAGTAAAAAGCTAATGTAAAGTTGTCAGGTAGGGGGAGGGTATAGCTCAGTGGTAGAACACGTGCTTAGCATGAAAGAGGTCCTGGGTTCAATCCCTGGTACCTCCATTAAAAAAAAAACTAATAATAAATAAATAAATAGACCTAATACCCCCCCATAAAGTATTCAGAATTGGTATCCTAAAGAAAAGAAACAGAAAAGAAAATGGTTACTGAGTTTGATGGTTTATTTTGTGTCACCAGCTACAATGATTTGCATATAAAGCTGGTTTTATTTTTTGCTGGCCTATTTTTAAACTTATTAATAATTTTTAAAGAAATTGAGCATTTTAAACTGAAGAATAGAAGTCTACACTGATAAGATGTCTTTATTCATTTTGTATAGAAGGTGGAAGAAATTCCTCAGTTAACATGGAAACATGGATGCTCTCATCTTGTGATGCAGCTTTCTGGCTGATGATGAGCATGCCTTTAGGGGAGAATTGATTAAAGGTTAAGGCCTGTCACTAAAATTGTCATTCTTTATTTCTAAAGCCTACTTGTAACTGGTTATTCCTTCGGAATCCTTAGTTATTCCTTAGGAATAGTTGATTCCTTAGTGGGGAAGAAATGAGACTCCCCTCTTCCAGCTGTGTTAACGTTGTGTCCATGACCGTAGGTGGGATAATTTACTTTCTCAAGCAAGAGAATGATTTCATGGTTGATTTGATCTGTCATTTTCCAATTCAGTCTCACCATTTGAATTTGAAATTCTTTACTCATTCATTCAAATTAATTATTAGATGTACTTAATGGAGTCATACATCACTTTAGATATTTTTTAAAGATAGGTATTATAAAACTCACCATTGAGAGATGAATTCCTTCAAGTAATGAGTACTATAGTAAATATATTTACTTCTAACCCTCACAGCAACACTGTATTACAAAGAGAGATTAACCCCATTTTATACATGAGGAAATGGATGCCCATAGAGTTTAAATAACCTGCCCAGTGTCTTATAGTTACCAAATAGTTAGACTAGGTTTTGGCTCTATCCTCTCTGACTCCGAAGCCTTGAACCTGGTGTGTGTGTATTTCTTTCACCAGTCTGTTAAAATTTAAATATCTAGGGTAAGTTCTCACAGCTCATTCTCAATATTGCTTTTTATTTAGGATTGACTTTCATTTTGAGTAAATTTCTTGGGATATTAATAGTATAAAAAAAAAAAACTTGGGTCTAAAACAATTTGTCTACTACTATTTTCTTTTTCTTTTTTGGTGGGGAGGGTAATTAGGTTTATTTATTTATTTTTAGAGGAGATAATAGAGATTGAACCCAGTAGCTCATGCATACTAAGCATGCGCTCTACTACTTGAGCTGTGCCCTCCTCTACTACTGTTTTGTTTTTGGTTAAAAATATCTTTTCTTCTTTTTAGTTATTTATTTATTTTAGTGCTCCTATGATAAACATTTATGACTTTTAAAATATGTTTTAGTTGGTTCATGTTGTATTTTAAATCCTTGTACATATTGAGCATATTTATAATAGCTTTATTAACGTAAAAATGTAGCACTTAGCAACTCAGGCAAGAAAATATATCTAGTAATTTTAATTAGGTACTGGGCATTTTGGATTTAAGTTGGTGAGTGGTGTATTTTGCTTTTTGGAGTCTTTTTGTTTGTTTGTTTTTTGGTGAGAGGAGGCAATTGAGTTGCTTATGGATCATTTTTATCTTGACAAGCTTGCTCTTAAGCTGTTTAAGGTCAGGTCTAGAGTAATCTTTACTCCAGGGCTAAATTAGCCCCACTATTGAGGCGTGGCCCTGTCATATTTAAACTGAATGTCCTGTGTATTCCATGGAGTCTTTTTGCTTTGACTGGTGGGAACTGGAGTTTTACTCAGTCCTGGGTGAACTCCGAGAATTGTTCAGCTCATAGCTCCCCAGTAATTATCCCCTTTCCTTGGAATTTTTTGCTTATGCTTGTAAAGCTTTAGCCTTTGCATACATGTGTAGATTATTATCGCGCCAAAGACTCCAGGAGCCCTTATCTAGATTTCTGGATCTCTTTCTGAGTAGCTTGCTCCCCCTTTTTTCTCTTTCTCTTTCTCTCTCACTCTCTCCCCCTTTCCCCCTCTCCCCTCCTCTCACTCCCTTCCTTTTTTTTTTTTTAAATGGAGGTAATGGGGATTGAACTCAGGGCCCTGTGCGTGCTAAGCATGCACTCTGCCACTGAACCATACTATACCCCCACCCCAAGTAACTTTTTTGTTCTGAGTGCTTTGCCCCTCATTCTATTTGTTTCAGTCTTCCTGAATTCCAGCCTGTCTCCTCAAGTCAGGGAGGCCTTGGGATCTGTTTGAGTTCCGCCTCCCTGCTTTGCAATCCAGAAATTGCTTCCAGGCAGAAAGCCAGGGCAATTATAGGGCCTCTTTCCCTCAGGTGCCACAGTCCTGTGCTACCTTTTATTCAGTGTCTGAAAGCAGTTGTTTCATATATTTTACCAGTTTTCTAATTGTTAACACTGGGATGTTAAGTCTAAAATAAACCTTGTTATTCCTTCATGGCTAGAAATAGAAATCCAACATGTATTACCTTGTGATATGAAAAAGGGTCATGAAACAATTTCTAACAAGAAAGATCAATTGAAAAATTTCTGGGAAAGGGCTATATAAACTATAAAGCACTAAACAAATAAATACCAGTTGTTACTATATATGCCGTGGTCGTTATGAAGAAGCCCAGTGTAATGACATTGATTACATTTTGCCAGCTCACAGCACTTTCATGCAGCCTAAGTGCACTAATATGTGCGAGACATCATCCTTCTGCCATTTGAGAAACTGTGATGCATAAAGATCCATCCCCCCTGAGTCAGCTCTATGTAGCCATTCATTCAGAAAGCCATGAGGAAGTATTTTCTGTCTCCAAACCTAATTTCTTACTCGTTTAGACAAAAACAACAACAAAAAAATCCTGTTTACTGGAGGATTTAAATAACCAGGCCAGAAGTTCCCAGCATTCTTTTTAAAAATTCAAGTTTTGGGGGTTGTTTTGTTTGCTTTTGATTACCCTGGTTTGAATTTAAATGTTGTGCTGTGACATTTCAGAGTTTGCCAAACTCGTGGAAGAATTTCGAAGTTTCGGGGTGAAGCTTGTGCAGTCAGCCAGTGGCCGCAGCCATGGCACGTTCGAATGGGTTGACAGCATGCTGGTTCGGGCCCTGAAGTCTGGAGATTGGCTTTTGATGGACAATGTTAACTTCTGCAAGTAAGGACCTTGAATTCAGTCAGGAGTGGGCCTGACTGAAATTTGGGATATGCTTATCAAAGTAGAAACCCAGGTGGAAGCTCTGGTATTTTTAATTAACCATTTTCTTAACTAGAAACACATCCTCAGCTATATCTGCCAAAGAGCCAGATCTTTTTGTGGGCTTTTTTTTTTAATTTTTTTTTTTTTTTTTTTTTTGTAGGGGGAGGTTCAGCTATATTCTGTAGAGAACAATGGTATTTGATCATTAGCTGCAAGATTTTAGTCCCATCTCATAGTTTTGAGCTGAACTGAAGGCTAACAAAATTGCATTACTTTCCCAGCCAAAATCCTTTGACTTATACCTTTTTATTCAACATGAGAAATCTTCCTTTTGTTAGGATCATTCTTGAGTACAGATTTTTGAGATAGAGGGTCTGACACAGGGCAGACGTTCAGTAAATGTGCATTCATTTTGTATCACTTGAGTCTAAAGTAAGGAAAAGGGCAGGCATGAAACTACTGTACCTATACAGTGAGCATTGATACAGGTCAGGTGGTGAGTTTGTCTACCTGGAGCATTTTTCAAAATGTTCTGAGTTAAAATCCAGTTAAATTTAAATGGATTCAGTAATGTTGGGAGGTGGGGGAGAGAAGAAGGGAAAGAGAAAACAGTTTTAGTTCAGAGAACTTTCTGTCATTTTCCTTAATGTATTTATCCAACAAACATTTTGTGTATTTACCATGTATGAATCTCTGGACTGTGCCTTGGGGAGTGAAAAGGGGAACTGATGGGGAAAGAGATCACAGTTCTGTATGGAAGTGTGATCTGTGCTGAACGGAAGACATGGGTCAGGAGCAGTGGAAGGCCTGTGCTTGGAACGTGGAGTCACTGCAGCTCGTCATCTGGTCTTGGATTCTCTCTGTGCAGCCCATCGGTGCTGGATCGTTTGAACGCTTTGCTTGAACCTGGAGGTGTCCTCACTGTTAGTGAGAGAGGAATGATTGATGGATCCACTCCCACCATAACACCAAATCCAAATTTCAGGTATTTATGCCTCTTAAGTTTCTGCCCAAGAATCTGACAGCTTTAATATCAGAGGTGGACACTGAGTATGGCCGTCTTACATACCATATTTGTACACAGTCATGAGCATGTTTATCCATCCATTCATTGATTTTGGTTAACAAATACTGAGGCTCTGCTGTTTTCTAGGTGCTGGAAGGCTCTTGGGCACAGCAGTAAATAAGAAAGATGAAACTCTGCCTTGGGTTGGTGGTGAAGGGTGGAAGCAGGGATACCAGTTTCAAGCCTTTTGCAGCAGTTCAGACAAGATAGCTTAGAGCAGTCAGGTCAGTGGGACTTGCTGATGGCCTTGCAGATTGAGAAAAAGAGAAAGCAAGGATGGCATCTAAGTTTTTGGCTTGAGTACTTGGGTAAATGGGATGCCATTCATTGAGAAAGGGAAGACTGGCAAAGGAGCAGATTTGGTGTGGGACAGGCCAGCAGGTATCAGCTGTTTAGTTTTGAAGGCAAGTGTGAGATGTCAGGTAGCCAGGTGGAGAAGTTGATGGATAGTGAACTTATGACACTAAGTGTTTTGGAGAATACACTGTTCCCTTTTCTGCTTTCTGTAGGTGAGTTAGAATGATGAATTAGCACTGCCTGATTTGGGGGATAATCTGAAAGTAAGAATTTTAGTTCTCAGTACTAAAGGAGCACTGGATATACAATACTTAGTTCCTTAAGAAAGTAGGTCTAGGGAAACTGACTTGCTGTATTGATGCATTTTGGAACTGGAGAGCAGAATACAGTTGAAAGTAGCGTTTGTGAGTTGAGTTAGTGGTGTCTCCTTTAATCTCCCTGAGGATGAGTGAGCCACATGAGATCTGCCCTCACCAGTTGTTGCTGAGCTGCACCATTATTTGCACTGAGGTTTTAATTTTTTTTCCTTTGAATTGCTATACTCCTAGGCTTTTTCTCTCAATGGATCCTGTTCATGGAGAAATATCTCGAGCTATGAGGAATCGTGGACTTGAAATCTACATTCCAGGAGAAGGAGACAGGAGCATCCCAGATGCCCTGGATTTGAAAGTTCTACTGCACAGCCTTGGGTTGGTGGGGGACAGCGTGTGTGACACCCTCTTGGCTTTGCACACAGAGACCCGAAGTGCTGTTGTAGGTAAGGTGCTTGACTTCTAGACTTCTGCAGCGTTTTATTCCTCTGGAAATTCATGTTACTCCATTTGACTGCTAGCCTAGGAGTCCTTACATTTAGCATACATAGAAATAGAAATTACCAAGAAAGCCTGTAAAAACATGTGCTGGTACCCTTCTTCCCCCCAAGAGATAGGGTTCAGCAGATCTGAGTGAGGCACAGGAGTCAGTATGTTAAAAAAAGCTTCCTTGGTAATTCTGATGCATGTAATCAGAGGCCCACACTCCGAGGAATACTGTTTTTGGCACTGAGATTGGTGCAACTTGTCCCACATGTCTTCAGGGTCATCACTGAATGTCCTGAAAGTTGAATAAAGAGGGAACTTTGAATTGTTGAAAACAGACAGGTGTTCTTCTTCTAAATGTCCAAATATACAAGGAAGCAGTAATAAGTAGCAATAATAATAATGAAAAATTACTTATTAAGGAACTACTCTGTGTTAGGTACAATGTTGGCTGCTCATTTAGTCCTCACATTAGTTTTGCAAGGCGTGCATGTTTCCATTTTACAGATAAGGCTCAGAGAAGCTGGGTAACTTGTCAAAGCCAAACAGTTAATAATGACAGCTGGGATTTGAAAGTAGGTCTGTTACATTTCATAGCCCATGGTTCTTTTTGGCACCATGCTCATTTTGTCACCTGTAGTGTATGTCAGCTTTAAATCAAGGGTATAACATGGCCAGGCTGTATCACATTTGTAAGTGAGTCATCTGGTCACTTCCACATTATATGCTGCTGACAGCCAGAGAGAGAGGGGAGCGAGGCAAGGTAGGAGGGAAGGGATACGACTGTTCCCACAAGCTCACTGAGTGATAGTGAGACCCTGGAGTCCACTTAGAAGCCTTCCTAAAATAAGTGTCTGGGTGGATTTGAGTGGAGGTATGATGTGAAGATGACATTTGTCCATTTTCGTTGGAAATTTTGCAGAACCTGTTGCTCACAGATGGCGCTATTTCTTCTTTCTAGGTTCTCCAGCATCCTCTGTGTCAACTCTGATTCAGACAACCGTACTCATCGTGCAGTACCTACAGCGAGGGCTGAGCTTGGAGAGAGCCTTTTCGGAAGCGTGCTGGGAGGCCTATGTCCGCTCCCAGCACTCACCAGCCAACCAGCAGGTACTGTGGAGTATTCATACAGCTTTCTAATCATAACACTACCCTTAGTAGGAGGACAGTCTACTGGTATCAACTTTAATGACCTAAGAGTTGACCACTGCAGTTATGCTGTAACAGGGATCTGGTATCCAGGCACTTTTTCCAGAAAATAGCATCGATGTAAAATATAAATATCCCTTGAAACTTGCCTCTCGGCAGAAAAAGTGAAGTATAGTTTGTAAAGTTGTACACTGAGGAATGTGAGTGTTGTGAGATAATCACAAGCGGCCTAGAAAACTGCTGTTGCTGTGCTAGCTTTGTGGTAATAGCACTTACATCCCTGTGCCTGTGCACCGTGTGTTTTTATCTCCTCCCAGCTTGTGCAGGCTTTATTGGAGAAACATGTTTCTTCTCTGCGAGCACATGAAACCTGGGGTAGCTCCATTCTTGCCATGGGGCTGTGGCCAGATTCTCTGCCCTCGGCTCTGTTTGCTACAGAAGATTCTCACCTTTCTAAAGTCCGAAGCGATGGGCAGATCTTAGCATATTGTCTCAACAGACTGAGCATGAAAACAAGCAGCTGGGCAAGGTTAGTGGAGCCATGGGCTTGCGTGTCTTCTTTTCTTTTCTCTTCTTCTTTTTTTTAATTATAATGATCATGACCCAGTATATTTGACCAGAATGTTATTTGGTTATTTTCCACATAGCTTGCTTTTTATTGTGATATTTTATTGCTCCCTATTGATCACAATGAAGGTAGATGTTTTAATTGTCCCCCTTTGGAGGGGACTCGCATTTTCCCCATCAGCCTCTTTGGTACATTATTTGTAAGGTTATTTTCTAGTTTCTTTGAAAGTTTATTCTAGTACTGACTTTGCCTATTGCAATACATTTCAGGATTCAGGCTCTTACTTTACCAGATTTAGAGAAAATTATGCAGTCCTCCCACCCGGAGAGCTTGAAGTTCAGTTCAGTTGAAATGGATACTTGCTGGATCGATGAACCAGATGCTCTGGCCATGGCTGTTAAATTGCTCATAGAAAGAGCAACCAATCAAGACTGGATGCTCAGAGTTAAATGGCTTTATCATTTAGCCAAAAATATGCCACAGGGGCTTGGTGAGTAGAGAAGCTTCATTTGTATAATGAGGGAATTTATGTACACTAACTCTGCTTCAGTAACTCAGCAATTGTGTGACTACACTATTAAAATTATATCTGGGAGAGCTCCTAGCAGGGTATTTATGACTTAGCATTACTGTTTATGTAGCTTTTAAAACATGTAAGGAACACGTCTGCCCTTAGTTGTTCCTTGAGAGAAACTTTTTCCTGTGTAACCCTTAGCATTTCAGGATCCATCCAGCTTTCTATTCCAAAAGGAAAATGTGCTATATTGTGTTACTTTTCAAGTTTTTGAACATAATACTTTTTTCTTTTCTTTTTGCTATGTTAATTCGGCTGCTCACCTATTTTATTTGGGAAAGGGTTGCTTTTGGTAAATTCACTTCCACAAAAGTGCATAAGATTCTAATCTTATTTTAGTTCCAGTGCTGTAAGTGGTCATGCTTAATTTCATTGTCCTTTTTTCATTCTAAGTGGCAAACGCAACAGGTACAACATTGTATAAGTTGTAAAGTGCAGGATGTGGAATTTATTGGTAGATCTTGTAGATGAGCCAATGAATGTGTATATTACTGTGTGGTATTTTTGATGTCTAAATATATGTAGAGAGAGATTGTATAAATATTCTCATCTGTGTTGTCCTCTGTGATAGCAACTAGCCACGGGTGGCTACTAAACTGTAACATGTGAAGTGGTTGCCCCAACAGTGCAGCAGTAGAACATTTTTGTCCTTGCAGTAAGTTTTCACTGCTTTAGGTGCTAACATTTGCTTCTCCTTTCCTTACAGAGTCAATACAGATTCATTTGGAAGCCAGTGCTGCATCTCTTAGGAATTTTTACTCAAATTCTCTCTCATCTGGGGTCAGTAATGTCATCAAAATATTACAACCAAATGTAACAGGTACTGCACCTGACTTGATTTCTGGCTCTCAGCACTGTTTAGGAAACTTGTCCATTGAGTTCATGGCAAAAAGATCTGTCAGAGCTCCCGCTTGTAGCAAACAGTATCCAAATACGAATTCTGCTACTTTTTTTAAAACTATGCATCCTTCAGTTTCTGAAAGAGGATGATACAGTGTAGTGGGAAGAGCACAGTAATCGGAAAACTTTGAAAAATAGGGGAATTAAATTTGTTTGGAGCACCTTCCACTGACGATAGTCTGTGATTTATTAGTACTGTTAACAGAAGGCATTTTAAACTGTGGGCTATTTTGAGTTGAAGGGAAAACAATACCAGATCAGTTTCTTCAGAAAACAGAAAACCATAATGATGAAGTTGTAAAAAGCCTTAAATACAAAGTTACAAATCAAAACCATTGTGATAAAAAGTATAGCCATCCAAGCTACCTAATCAAATGAGGTATTCAGAATTTCTCAATCTTCATCTGATATTGATGAAAGCATACTGTTAGCCATTTGGTTTTGAAAACAAAAATATACAGGATGCTTTTGTGCTAAACCTTATGTTTATATAATTATAATCTTATGTATATTTGTGATTATCTTATGTGTGCTAAAAGTAATGGGGCAAATGGTTGAGCAGAAGTCAAACAACAGAGAGAACTTCTGTAGTGGTCAGATCGTGGCTGAACTGGACTATGACTTTGGTCCTTGGGAACATAGTTCTAGGGTAGAGGAGCAGGTCCCCTTTGTGGCAGACATGGCTTGCGCGCTGTTGGCACATATTCACTCATTCCCCCTTCCCCTTTTCAGTTGTGTAGCTCTGGAGTGTATAGTCTTGCTGGACTTTGGAATATGGGTTCCCCAGATGTGTCTTGCTGTTCACAGTAGGCATTTGTTCGTCTGCTCTATGGTGAATACTTTTAAAACTTGAAGTGCTCCACTGACCCATCCAACCCAGCCACCTTCAAATTGATGTTGCCATCGTTTTGTCTAACCTCCTTCCTCTGGGTTCTCAACCCCTGGAGCGGCTCAGAGTCCAGTCACTGCTGCTTTACAGTAGAGATACCAAGTTTGAGCCGAAGGAGCAAGAGGTGGCAATAGCCCCATCCTATGATTATAAAGAAATGGCTTTATAAGCAGTGAGCAAGCGAAATAATCTTGAGTTGTTTTTCTTCTTGAACACAAATAATGTGATGTGTTCATTCATTTTCTGCCATGTAAGGTAGGTTTTGTTTTGTTTTGTGTTTTGTGGTTAATGGTGAAAGATTGGTTAAATAAGTCCATTCTTTTCTAACCAGTAGTGAGATGGAGCTAGTGAATGCATTTGGTTGGAGTGTTTATGTCCTAGCAGAAGTTAAACCTTATATCCTACAGTGGAATGAATTTTCAAGACTAGAAGAATTTGCTTTTACAAAGGAAATAGTGTAAAAGCTGTTGAATCCTACTTTTTCTAATGTCATGGCCTGAAGCCATTTCCCTGTTCCACCTCTTCCCCATGTGGACTCAATATGATCAAAGTAAAACAATGAAAATCCTCAACTGAAATTTGCTGCGCAAGGTGTTTTAACTCCAAAATTCTACTTTTTATTTTGTTTTTTAAACCAGATGAATTTGTGATCCCTCTGGACCCCCGATGGAATATACAGGCTTTGGACATCATTAGAAATTCGATGGACTTTGACCCACAAACGGACCAGCCTGAGCAGCTCTTTGCCCTTTTAGAGTCTGTTGCAAACAAGTAGGTGAAGCCTGCTGTTCTGGGCACCATTTGCCTCACTGTACACTGTGGCTTCACAGGTTACCTGTTCCCAAGACTCTGTCAAGTCTAATTTATACGTGGTTTAATTTTATGAACCTGAGAAAATCTGTGGGTGTTAGATGTGATTGCTTTCATCACCACCTCTCCTTCACGCTCCGTACACAGTGAAGTCGCTCTGACTGTGATGTCAAAGTACCTGTGAATGTGGCAGGGCCTTAATAATTTAATAGAGTGCTTTAATAGATACATCGATGAAGCACTAGTGGTGGGGTTTATTTTATGGCTCATCCTTTATTATGGGATAGTCGTGTTTCCACTGTTTTCTGTGTGATTGCCAGCAGCTCCTTGCATTTTCACCTGCTTGTTCTCTCACATGTCCTCTCCTCCTGGCCCATCAAATGCTGGAAACAGACATACACACTCACAGTAAAAATTTACATAATTGTTATATATATAAGCTTGTCTTTCATCACTCTTTAATGTAATTATCAGTAATATTTTTTAATTGGTCGTCAGTGTAATACATTTTAAAAAATAATTTTGTAATAGAGTATAATGTCCTTTACAGAAAAGTGCACTAATGAGTATACATCGTTTGAATGAATTTTCACAAAGTGAACTCACGCGTGACGTGTAGTAGCATCTTAAAGGCCCCTTTGTCCCTGCTCGCAGCAGCTCCCCCTTATTCCTCTCCTAGCACTGCAGATTAGGTGTGTGGTGGCCAGTTTTAAGAGTTCACAGTGCTGTTCATCAGACCACAGCAGAGCCACACAGTGGGGCCTGCAGTCTCCTGAGCCTTCTGTCTTCCTCCCCGAGCTGGGCTGGCAGCCCTCTCACCTCCATCTCTCTTCTCTAGTCCAGAATTTACGGAGGTGGGGGGAGGGAATGGCAGGTTGAGGGAGACTGATGTTCCAGGGGGCCTCAGGATTCAGCGGGTAGAGGAGTGGTAAGTATTATTAACTGTTAACTATTTGTTATGTTATGAAATCTCATTTCAGGACAATCATTTATCTTGACCGGGAAAAACGGATTTTTACTGAAGCAAATTTGATTTCTGTTGGTGGCAGAAAGTTGAGAAATAGTGTTTTGAGAATGTCCTTTGAATTCCATAAAGGTAAGACCATTACCTTTAGTTTCTTGAGTTTTGCCTCTGTTTATATAACATTGCGGAAGGTGAGAGAGAGATTCAGCAGCTGCTGCCATGTTACTGATTCCTTTTGATTTGCTGGCCTGACTTTAAACATGCTCCCTGATTCAGTATTAATGACTAGATGCTTTTTACATGTTCTTGATCTCATTTCCCTTTTGTAGCAACCATGTGAGGTAGGTCTCGAGGAGAAGGAGGCACAGAGATGCTCAAGGTCACATCTGCAGCCTATAGCAGAGCTAGAAGTTCAAATGTAGGTCTGGTTCAAAAAGTACAAGCTCATAAGCATTTAGTTATAGGGTCTTTCTTCCTCTCTCCTTTATTTTTTAAAATTGAAAAGACTGTATTTCTTGGAAAATAGTCAAACTACATAGAAGCATAGAAATTGAAAAAGTCTACTCTTGCAGCAGCTACTGATAATAGTAGATTCGTTTATATCCTCTTATAACTGTGTTATCTATCCATCCACTCATATATATACTTAGTTTGTTTTGTATTTAAACAAATGCTTTTTTTCACTAAGATGTTATGAATAGCCCTGGGTATATATGCCTAATTTGCTAACTTTAGTAACAATAGGCAAAGAATTGCTTTTGATTTTGATTTTTGTATTGAGAATAACATTAAGTTATAGATTAGTGTGGATTTTTTAAATGTCCAGAGATTAATTTAAATATGATTGAATGTTCTTATTTCATTTATACCAACTCTAAGATCCAGAGAGCTATCACAGCCTGCCTCATGAAATCGTGGTCAATCTTGCTGCTTTTTTTGAACTTTGTGATGCACTAGTCATGCTCTGGGTACAGTCCTCCCAGGGGATGGTGTCTGATGCCAGTGTCAACAAGGTGAGGAGATGTACCTGTTTTTATTTCAAACAACACATTTCTTGACACAAAGATTCTTAGAGGCAAGACTAATTTCAGTGTTGTTTTATATATACATATCTATCTCCAGTATTAATTGAGAAACTTAACTGTTCTTAGGAGATATAAATATTTATGTATATTTTAAAGCTTTATGGGGGCTTAATTGACATACAATAATTGCATATATTTTAAGTGTACAATTTTATGTTTTGACACATATTCCTCTGTGATACCATCACCACAGTCATGACAGTGAACATATCCATCACCCTGAAACTTTTCCTCTCGTTCTTTTGCTTTCACTTTCTTTTTCCTGCCGCCATCTCCAACTAGGTATCCATTGATCTGCTTTCTGTGAATACTGATCAGTTGCATCTTCTAGCAATTTATTTATATATTTTTCTATTTGGCTACTTTTCCTCAAAATTGTTATTTTCGGACACACCCATATTGTTTTATGTATCAAGAATTTGTTCCTTTTTATTGCAAAGTAATATTCCATTGAATATATGTACTACAACTACAATGCATCCACCTGGTGAAAAACATTGGTATTTTAACAGTTATTTTAATTCACTTAAGCCTTCTTAGACATGATTGTCACATGGATTAAATTAGGTTTGAATCCAGATTATTCCAGTAATTCTGGTAAACTAGAATTGTAGATCTTAAACTTTTTAGTCCCCCTTATAATCATAAAAGTTACCAAGGACCTCAAAGAACTTTTGTTTATGTGGTTACATGTATCCGTATTTACTACAGTATGAAATAAATCAGAGAAATGTAAAAAATATTTATTAATCTGTTTACAAACACAGCAAATCCATTTTATGTTAATATGAATAGCCATTTTAATGAAAAGCAACTGTTTTTCAAAACAAATATTAGTAAGAAGAGTGGAACTGTTTTACATTTGTGCAAGTCTCTTTAATGTCCAGCTTAACAGAAGAAAGCTGGATTCTCACACCTACTTCTGCATTCAGTCTCTTACAATATGTTGTATGGGTTGAAGTTTGTGAAGAAAAACTGGCCTCTTTTCATATGGTTAAGAGGTTGGAAAGGTAGGAGTATTTAAATAAACATTTCATATAATTGTGAATACTTTTCTTTGATCCTGTACCACAACTTGACAAGTGG
Source organism: Camelus dromedarius (assembly GCF_036321535.1). Classification (NCBI taxonomy): domain Eukaryota; kingdom Metazoa; phylum Chordata; class Mammalia; order Artiodactyla; family Camelidae; genus Camelus; species Camelus dromedarius. The sequence goes on from NC_087441.1 coordinate 59,544,443, forward strand.
TAGTTTTGTAAAGATAGCTTGTACTGCAGAATCTGAAAAAACATCACTGAACTTGCCATGTGTTAAAATTCATTGATTTGGCCTGCACTTTGGATGGACTTTTATACTTTCATGTATTTGTAGCTCATGTATTGGTAATTTGGAAAATATTATTCACTGAAATATCAGATCCTGTGAATGTTGACACATTTCATTTTTCAATATAAATAAATTTTTAAAAGTCACATTCATGAAAAATTACCACAAACCTCATCAGAATCTTTAAGCATTGGGATGTTGTCATGCTCTTAGTTTTTCAAAGTTCTAGGTTTTGCTTGAAAGTTTGAATTTTATTATCAGCAACAAATACCCTCATGTTTTTCCTGAACTGGCAGATTCACCACATTCATTTTCTGTATGGTGTTTGCTGGATACCCAATCATAGTTTGCCGGGGTTTTTTTTTTTTGTACCATCAGTGCAAATGTCAACATAGTGAAAAAGGCATACAATGTGATACCATTATGAAAATAGCTTTGACATCATAAAACCTGAAAGGAATCACCCAATCTTGAGATTACTTTACTGCAAAATACATAATTAGAAGAGCAGCGGTGTTAGAGACTCAGAATACCTGATTTGCATTAAAAAGCTACATTAATGAAAAGAACGGTTATTGTCATAAGGGTAGACACATAGACCAATGAAACAAAGAAAAGAATTCAGAAATAGACCCTCACCCACATGGTCAGTTAATTTTTTTGTTTCGGGGGTGCAAATATGCAAGGATAATTCAATGGGGAAAACCGTTCATTCAACAAATAATGAACAAATAGATATCCACACAGTAAACTAAAAATGAGCCTTTACCTCCTCCTTATGTTATATATCAAATTTACCTCAAAATGGATCCTAGACTCATATCTAAAAGCTAAAATTATGAATCGTCTGAAAAAACATAGGAGAAAATCTTAACATCCTGAGGATAGGCAAAGATTTCAGAGCATTCTTCATAAAAGAAAAAAACTGATGAACTAAATTTTGTCAAAATTAAAAACTTCTGTTGTTAACAACTTTAAGAATGAAAGCACTGGGAGAAACTGTTTTCAACTCATATAAACAAGTAATAAGATAGCCCAATTTAAAAAATGGGCTAGAGAATTTGAATAGATGCATCTCAGAAGATTTATGAATGCCCAGTAAAAACGTGAAAAATGCAACATCATTAACTATCAAGGAGATGTAAATTGAAACCATAATGAGGTGCCACCCACCTGAATGGCTAAAATTAAAATTGCCAACAGCAGCAAGTATTGGCAAGGAAGTGGAACATGAACTCGCCTACCCTGCTGGTTGGAATATCAAGTGGTTACAGGTGCTTTGTAAAATGAGTTGGCATTTTCTTATAACATTGCATGTACACTTACACATGACCCAATAATTTATTTTTCTCTAATACCTCTGAATGCCAAGTAATAGGAGGAAAGATCTTTCTCTTCTCAGACTGCCTTAATATCCCTAAAAATATTCCAGTTGAATGCTAGACCTTTAGCATGTTGAGTATTGATTAACAATTGAAGTCTGCGTTTTGTGCCTTTAACGAGGAGATGTTTGTGAACAGTTTTGGTTTACTTTGTTTTTAGATCTTGGGTTCTGTGCGATGGCGGGACCGATTTTGGAGTGTGGCTGACTCAGTAAAAGTGGATGCCCCAGGCCTGGCCCTGCTTGCCCTTCACTGGCACTGGGTTTTAAAACATGTGGTCCGTCAGATCCCCCAACTCCTGATGAACCATGAAGACAAGTAAGACAACATCTACAGTACTGATGTTAAAGAGAGGAGGGTTTGGAATTGAAACTTGTTTCTTCTTACTTTACTTTGGTTTGTTCCATTGGCCTATTGGTGAATGTAAATCAAATATAAAATGTAAGTGATGTCACTGACTATCCAGCTTTTCCCCCTTTCCTTACTTCCCTTTTGCCCTTTATCTCCTTCTTTAAAGATACTACAAAGAGGTTCAGACCGTCTCAGAACACATACAGAACTGCTTGGAGAGCCCAACCGGAGGATTCACTGGTGTAAAGAAGTTGCAGAAGTTCCTAGGACGACCGTTTCCTTTTAAGGTACAACTTCGGACGCTTGTAGTAAACAAAGATCCGACTTATTCTGAAGTTCTCTGGAACCTGGGGACTGCCATTCAGCTAGACTGAGCCTTGCTTGTGAAGCTTAATTCTTAAATGTTCAATAAGTACTATTAACTGATTTGTTAAATGTTACCATTTTGACTATTAAGGCTGAGGAGATATTTGTTTCTTCTTCTTTTCTTTTCCCCTCTTAATGGAGGCACTGGGGATTGAACCCAGGACTTCATGCGTGCCAAGCATGCCCTCTACCACAGACCTATAGCCCCAACCCCTAAGTAGACTTCTAACTTGATTACTGTAAAATCTCCTGAGAGCAACAGGAGTAAATAAACCGTATGTTTTGTAGAAGCATTAAGGAAATATTTAAAATTTTTTCAGACATGAATAGGCTGCTAAAAAGAACCACTTTTCTTCTCTGTAATAGGTTCTCCTGGTTTTATTGTTTCAGGACAAGCTGGTGGTGGAGTGTTTTTCACAACTGAGAATCTTTAACAAAGCCCTTGCCATCAGAGAGCGGATGCTTGCCCTTGGGGAGAGTGGATGGTGGGAAGACGTTAGTCGGCTCCAAGTGGCTGCTTCTGAGTGGACATTAAAGAAAAGTCTCCTGCAAGCTTGGGGGCTGGTCCTCAGAGCTAACATTCTGGAAGATGTCAACCCGGGTAATATTCTCTGGAGTCTGGCCAGCTAACAACGTTCTAAGCATATCCTCTGCCCTGCAGCCAATAAGTTTAAAATTTTTTTCCTTTAAGTTTTCTTTTCTTCCTCATCTTTCTTTTTTTCTGTATACTTTAATAACCACTAAATAAGTGTCGGGCATAAGGCCAAACTTTACATATACTGTTTAATTTACATATACTATTTTATTCTGTCATTGGAATTGTACATTTTTTAATAACATTATTTAATAGATGAGAAACTCAGGCTCAGGTGAAGTTCATCTTAGGTTAAGCTCATGGTCACATCACTGGCTGTTGGGTATCTGAGCCTGACAACTGACCACTGACCACTATGTGTCTTTTTATTCAGATGAATTAAAGGATCTCGTGAATGCTCAGTGTTTAGAACTAAAAGCCAAAGGAATTTCACTTGGTTTTCTGGAGAAAAAGCATAATGAAGCTTCCTCCGTGTCCCAGCCAGACTTTACCTCCTTAATCCAGCTCACCAGGCGTGTTCAGTTGTGGCCTGCAATGGAGTACCTGGCTGTGCTTTGGCAGTACAAAGTGACAGCTGATTTTATGACACGGGCTTGTCTGAGAAGGTATGCCATCCTTCAGGTTTTTTCTTTGGGGGGAACTTATTTTTTTGTTGAGTTATTCCTTATATCCTACATGTAAAACAGAGCACAGCCTTGTCTTGAGGGGAACTGGTCGCTGAGGCAGAGGGAGGTCAGTAGCCATTTTGGAAAGCCAAAAATTCTTGAAGATTCTTTGCCTGTTTTGAACCCACTTCTAAAAGTTATTAGATATTTTTCCAGTAAAATTGCTTCCTGATTTTTAAGTAAGTGTACTCTATGTTCTGTGTGTTCCATCTTCCCTTACATAAGAGCCCACAGCCCACTCTCTCACCCTTTATTTTTGGAACAGGTCCAGCAAAAATCAGCAACCCCAGATAGATGAGGAGATAAGTCATCACATCACATTTTGTCTTAAGCACACGCCAGTTGCTCTACAAGAGCTTCGAGACCTTTGGTCCTTACAGCACCATCAAAAGGTAAAAACCAAAATCAAAATAAGAAAACCTCTTTATACTATGAGCTAATTAGATTTCCTATGGCAGATTGGCTTTAGAACATTTTATTCAATCTCAAAATTACACATTGTGAAATTCTAGTCCTTTCTGCAGTAAGATTCAAAGAGGAGATCTTTGAATATTCTTTTGCAATAATTTCTTGGGTATTTCTCAACTTTTATCACAAATTCATTCCATTCAGTTTCCAGTTAAATATGGCTAAAATATTTGCTTATTTTTATGTTGTTTGCTCGAAAATGTATGGAGTGTTTTTTTACTCTTCCATGGAGAATAACCATTGAATAGTGGTAAACTGTAGTTAATACAACTTCATTAGTACAATCTTAAATTTTTTTTGGTATTTTATTCATTTGTCTATTTTGATGACATAATTGTGTGATTATTTTATTTATGTTTTCTCATGCAGCCTTATAAAAATGGAGCTCATCTTAGTTTTATAAAATTATAAATAGGTTAAGTGACTTGACTAAGATAACTCGGGTGGCAGAAAATCAGAACGTTAGGAATAACATCTTTAAATACATGTTAGTTTTAGTCAAGGCTTACAAGGCAGATACCTAAGTTGATTTATTGAATCATCAAATACTCTTATCTAATTATTCCTTTATCTCTAGATGTCTACTGAAGAAATGATCTCTTTGTGGTCCGAGTTATTTAATTCCACGTTTATGTCTTTCTGGAGCAGTACTGTGACCACAAATCCAGAGTACTGGCTCACGTGGAGCCCTCTGCCTGATGTGCAGCAGAGGGAGATGCCCAAGTTCCTTTTGGACTCCACATTGAAGGTTTGTTGGCATAAAATCATAAAAATGTTTAGTGACATTGGAAAAAACTTCACAACAGATCTAGTAATAAACATTTATTCCTAGGATAGAGTAGTGACTAAGTAAGTGATTGCAATACTTTATTTTCTACAGGATGATAATTAAGTGTACCTTCAAAAAAGATATTCCATCTTAAGTGATTTGGAAAACCCTGAATAAAAGTAAAAACAGCTTCCATTAAAAGGTTTTAAATTTCTTTATTAAAATTTTTTTCTAATTATAAGATTTTTAAACAGTATGGAAACATGTATATGTATGTGCATATATATGAATGTATGTGTATACGTGTATTTATATGCATACATGTGTATATATTTATCTAATGTAGAATTCACCAAGAATGACCACTCTTTGCTCTGTATCTTTCTGTTAACATATTTTTATGTTAAATACATATGTAAACAAAAATATGATCACTTTCTTTGTTCACATAATATGTCGTGGAAATTTGCACCTGTCATTCCAGCCTGTTCTTTTTAAGGTATTCCATTGTACTAATGTGCTGGAATGTATTCAATCACTTTCTTATCGATAAGAGTTGAAGTTTCTTGCCTTCTCCCTCTCCTGTAACAAGCATACCTGTATCGCCTACCCTTGTATAAGCCTTTGTCCATTTGTCTGAGTATTTCTGTGAATGTGTGACAAGATGTGGAATTTAACCTTGGGCAAAGTGTCTGCATATTTAAAGAAATTTATAAATATTATCAGAATGTCTAGGGAAGTAGTTTTTTGGTTTTGTTTTGTTTTTTCACTTTTCAAACTTGGTAGAGAGGGAGGACTCAGGGCTGGAGCACATTTCACTTAGCATATATTCTGCTTTTCTGTATCTTGGCCACACTAGGTGTTATTAACATTTTAAATTATTACCAGTCATATAATTTTGAAAATGTCATTTTTATCTGTATTCCTTTTATTATTATTATGAGATTGAACATCTTTACATATGTATACTGATCATTTTTATTTCTTCCTCTTAATTTTCCAGTTATGTGTATTGCCTATTTTGTTTAAAAATAAAGGTCATCATCATCATTTTACTATTGATAATCTCTTTATATATGATAGACATTAAACCTTTACCCAACGTATGGTTCAGAATATATTTCTAGTGTCTCAAGTTTGAAGATGTTTTCTCATATCACAGAAGCTTTATAGTGTTTTCTTCTCATATATGGCAGTCCCTTTCTATTTTCTGGCTTTGCTATCATGCTTTTTAAATAAGCCTTCTTCACTACCCATAGAGTTAAAAATCATTTGCTCACATTTTCTATTTTTTTGTTTTTATTTTAATTTTACATTAATCTCATCTTGTTTTGTGAGGTGGGTATGCAATTTTAAAATTTTATACAAACAAGTATATCCAAAGCAATATTAACATCAGTTTTTACCTCATCCTTTCTATCTCATTCGAAACACCCCCTCTGTCATAATATCTTACTCCTACAGATGTCTGTGGATTTATTTTTGGACTCTGTTCTGTTCCACTGCTCTATCAAAATTGATTTTCTTTAGTGTAAAACATCTCTCAAACCCTTTGTTGTTAGACCTTATGGATCCCCAGGAGTTGCATAGAGTCAGTGTTTTCTCTCATATGTATTTGACCCCCTAACCCTTTGCTATGGACAGCTGTCCTGTGTCCCAGATTAATTGCCCAAGGAGCACAAGCTTGGCAAACCTTGTCCCTGGCTCTTATGTGTGTCTTCTCTTTTCCCTGCCTCCAAGTCTCATCTTCCTGCAGTGTGCCCCAGCTCTGCTGCAGGATTGGTCTTCCTGATTGATGCCTAGGTTTGAGGGATTTTCTTCTACATCCCTGAAGTACCCACTGCTCCTCATTCCTAGAGAATGGAGTCCATGGTCCTTCAAAGGCCTCCTTCACCTGACCCCATCCCACCCCCTTTGTCTTAGGCTCATGTTTACTTGTTCTTCACAATCCGAATCTCCTCTTTAAAAAATTATCTTTCTTCCCTCTAAGGTGCCCCGGGGATGCTTGTTGAAACCTTCTAGTTAATTTCTAAAAGTTACTTGATACCTCTTCATCCATCAGGGTCCTGGCAGTCTTGGTAGAGCCGTTTTCTCCAAGTGCTGCTTCGAAGTCTTGACCAGCAGCTGTAGAGCAAGTCCCTGGGATGTGAGTGGCCTCCCTGTCCTGTCCTCCTTGCATGTCACGCTCGGGGAGTGGGTTGAGAAAGCCCAGCAACTCCGGGACATCAACTCGGTGCTTTGGACCAACATGGCTGTCCCTTCAGTAGCAGAGTTCAGGTATTTCCTCCCCCGGGTAGATGGGGAAGCTCTTGTCCTTCCTCCAGAGCATGCAGCAGGGACCTTCTTCAGAACTTTCTTCTGTCATGGCTGGTTCTGGTGGGTGGGGGAAGGGTGTTTTCAGACTGGATTAGCAGGTTTTCAGCCCATGACAGAGACTGCTGTAAGCAAGCCAGCTGCTCTGTCAGTTGTAAATATATTGTGACAAAGAGGATGGTGCTTAGAAAATCATATAAGATTAAGAGAGAATAGAAACTGATCTCCAAGTATAGGCAGTACAGTGTGTCTTGTCAGTTTCTGAAAAAACAACAGTGTGGGAAAGGAATGCTGATTGCTGATGTGCAAACCCTTAAGTGTTTCCCTGTCCCCACAGACGCACGGATTCCCAGCTCCAGGGGCTGGTGCTGTGCCGGCACCTGGCCGGCCTGGCGGAACTGCTCCCTGAGCCCCGGCGGCAGGAGTACCTACAGAACTGCCAGCAGCTGCTGCTTGGGGACAGCCAGGCCTTCCAGCATGTTGGCCAGACTCTCGGGGACATGGCCGGGCAGGAGGAGCTGCCCGAGGAGCTGCTGTGCCTCTTGCTTACCTCCCTGCGCCACTTGTTTGGGGATGGGGAGGGTAAGCGGGACCTGCCTGAGCCAGCCCGCCGTGGGAGCCTGTGGGTGAGCCTTGGCTTGCTCCAGATCCAGACCTGGCTTCCCCAGGCACGCTTTGACCCCGCCGTGAAGAGAGAATACAAGCTCAAGTATGCCAAGGAAGAGGTACGGAGGCGCGGGTTTGAAGCGAGGGCTGCATCCCTGACTGCCTGGTTTTGCTTAGTGTATCACTCCTATTACTCCCTTTTGGATGCTCAGACCACAGAGCGGGTGATTTTGCATAAGTTGCCTTGGGATTCCCAGGAGTGTATTCTGAAGGCTGCGTTTTCCTCTTTGACAGTTCCTCTGAGTAGGTTCAGGCTTTTCTGATGTGTCTGCCAATAGACCACCCTGGGCAGAGGGCGTGGCAGGAGAACACCAGTGGTATCCCTCACTATCCACATCCCTCTACCTGAGCTAAGTTTCAGGTCTTTGGATTTGGGTGACTTCTCTAGACAGGGTATAGTGTTCCTTAGGTTTTGAACTTTTGGTGTGTGTTTTCCCAAACTCAAGAATCAAGTAGATTCAGGTAATAAGGTACACATTACTAGTTGCGGTGAAGGCCAGGCAGCTGTAGCAGAGACTCAGGAGTTCACTGGCATAAATGAGATTGTTTCTTTTCACCTGACAGCCCTGAAGTGAGTGGTATAGGTTAATGGAGCAGAACCCCCACCTTTGGGTCATTCAGGAACCCAGGTTCTTCTATTCTAGGGAGCCACCCTCCCCCAGGGCATGGTCCTAGCTGGGCACAGCAAACCAGTTTCTCCCCTTTCCATTAGTTACACCATCTGCAGTGTGAATGGAAGACCCGGAACCTCTCATCCCAGCTACAGACCGGAAGAGAGCTGGAGGATGAAGTTATTCTCAATCACTCTCATCCTCATGTCAGGTACGTAATAGAGTGATTATTTGAGTTGGGGATTTTGGGCTCAAATCTTAAAAAAAAGACATTTTGAGGTTGACCTTTGCAATGTAATGACAGTATTAAGCAGAGATTATGATCTGCATCTCTGAACTACATTAGCAGGTGGATCCCAAAGCCGTGGTTATAATCAGGGAAAATATGTACTCTAAAAGGAGGGAGGGGGAGTCACACGGGGCCAACAGGGTTGAAACCAGAGCTCACTCTCCACATGGAAGGGCTTGCTGTGATGACGTACACTGTGTGGGTCTGGTGCCTTAGCAGATACTGTTCAGTGAGGGGGTTCTGAGTTCCAGTCCTGTCCCTGTCCTTTGGCTTTAGACCTGGGGAAGACCACTTAATGCCTTTAAACCCCAGGGCCATATCTGTAAAAGGCGGGTAATAGTGCCTACTTCAGTGAGATAAGCATCTAAAGTGCTTAGCAACATGTGTTGCACATGGTAAATGCTGTATATATATACATTATCCATTTTCATTATAATTGTCAATATATCATCATTTTATTCCTCAGTAGCTGAAAAACTTTTATTTTCTTGAGGGCTCAGTCTAGATTTGCTGCTTTTCTTCTGACGGAATTTGCGTACTGTGTTAATTTGCTTTTAGGTTGCTTCGCCAAAGAATTGATCGCCTGGAGTATTTAATCTGCAGCCTGTCCAAGAAGCAGGCCTTCAGGCCCCAGCTGCCTGCCTACGAGTCCCTGGTGCAGGAGATCCACCACTACATCACCAGCATTGCCAAGGCCTCTGCTGTTCAGGATCTGCTCGCACGGCTCCTGCAGGCCCTCCACGTCGACGGACCTCGGCCTGCCCAGGCGGCCCAGAACCTCCTGAAGGAGGAGGCCTCCTGGCAGCAGTCGCACCACCAGTTCAGGAGGCGGCTGGCCGAGGAGTTCGCCCTGTTCCCGGACTCTGTGGCCCCGCTGCAGGCATCCATCCTGCAGCTGCAGCACGGCATGCGGCTGGTGGCATGCGAGGTCCATGCCTCGCTCCATGGCAGCGCGGTCTGCGTGGACAGGCTGGGTGCCCTGGCCACATCCCTGCTGGCTTTCCCATCGGTGGACCTCACTTTCCCCACTTACTATGCTCACGCAGATGCTTTGTGCTCAGTGAAGTCGGAGGAGGTGCTGCGAGGCCTTGGGAAGCTGATCAAGCGCTCGGGAAGAAAGGAGCTGGAAGGCAAGGGCCAGGGGCTCTGCCCTACCCGAGAACAGCTGCTGCTGAACGCCCTCCTTTACCTGCGCTCCCACGTGCTGTGCAAGGGAGAGCTGGACCAGCGGGCCCTGCAGCTCTTCAGACACGTGTGTCAGGTAAGTGCATCTCTAGGGCCTGCCTCAGCCCCGCTCCTGAAGGGAACTGGAGGCACCAGCAGGGCACCTGCAGGACTCGAGTGGTGCCTGGTGTCGGTGAGACAGTGTGGTTAGGGAGTGGGGACCTACTGTCTGTTCCTTTCCTTTTCCCGTTTAACTCTCGGTTTTTCTCAATTTTTAAGAGGTTAAAAGAAATTATTAGTGATGTTAGCCCTTTATGCGTGATACACACTGCAAACAGTTTCTCCTTGTTTGTAGGTTGTTTCTGGCTTTGTTTATGATGGGTTTTCCCATGTAATTGTATCAACTTTTATTAACATTAAGAAAATAACTTGTTTTTTCCTTACCAACAAAAGCAATTTGTTCTCATTGTAGACAATTAAAAATGAATAATTATAAGCAAAATTACTAGATTCTGCCACTTAAAGCTATATAAACTGTTAACACGTTTCCATTCTAGACTTGTTTTTTTGTGTGTGTATCTGAAGGGTATGTCTATGATGCTCTAAATTTTTTAAGGCCATTTTTCCCAGTGGTTTACAGGGTTTTTTTTTTTTTTGAGGGGGTGGTAAGGAAGTAGAATCCTTTTAAAAATTAAAAGTATTAACATAGTGATCTAGTATTTAATAGATAAAACTGCTGCTCTGGGTAAGGAGAGTACTGTCCCCTTTATGACCTCTAACATATGTCCCCAAATTGCTAGAGACCTACAGACCACTGAGGAAGTCCATTCCATTTTATAACTTGCATTTAAAAACCTAACAGCTAAAATTTAGTGCATATTTTCTCCCATAATTATGGTTTTCTCCACCTGTATCATATTTAGTGTCTGCCTGGTTTTCTATTGTATGAGTAAGTCATTTAACAGTTCCTATCAGTAAATATTTACATTTGTATATAAAATTTTTTTTTGGTCTTTGGAAAGAAAAAAAACCAATGCCACTATGCAAGTCTTAAAGCTAGATTTTAGGGTAACAATTCTAGAAAGCAGAACTGCTGAGTCAAAGGTTAACTGCTTAGGCTTTTACATATTGCCTTCCTGAATGGTGGATGCTCATTTCCTCAATCCTCCCCAATACTGGGTGGTCTCTTTGTAGTTTTTGCCAATTTCAGGACTTCAAAGGTAGTAGGGAATTTTTTAAATATCTGTAAGGTATAGCCCAGTGTTGCCTGATTGGTTCCCCTTGACCATCTCATCACCAGCTCAGGTTTTCCTTTTCTGAATCGCCAGGCCAGCTCAAGGGTCGTCTGAATCAAACTGCCACAGTACTGACCCTGAGCCTGTCCTTAATACAGAGCACCCTTGACCCCTGACAGGAAGTTCCCAGCAGTGCTACTGCAGCAGGTTTTTACACCTGTGACGTCGTAAGACTACAGCAAGGGGGAATTCAGGTGACTGAGGTTGCCGCTGATACACAGTTTGAAACAAAGCCCATTTGCTCTCTGTTACATGGAATTTAGTTTTTTGGATGTTGACATTTGTTTGTTTTTGAACCATGGTACTTTGGTTTACGTGAGAAATTAAGAGACAGCAGATCTTGCTTTTGTTCATTGTAAGTGCCTCAGCAAAGGCAAATAAGCTTTCTTCCAAATGTGTGCTTTTTCAGGAAATCATCAATGAGTGGGACGAACAGGAACGCATAGCCCAAGAGAAGGCCGAGCAGGAAAGCAGCCTGTACAGATACCGGAGCAGGAGCTCCAGAACGGCCCTGAGCGAGGAGGAGGAGGAGGAGCGGGAGTTCAGGAAGCAGTTCCCGCTGCATGAAAAGGTCGGGTGCTGACATCAGGGTTTGTCTGAGAACGAATTCCCTTGATACCACACACCTTCCCTTCAAGTGTTTTCCCCCACCTTTCCATTTTATTGAGATATAATTGGTACACAGCACTGCATAAGTTTAAGGTGTACAGCATAATGATCTGACTTACTGTGCTAATCATTTCATGGCATAGGTAAGTTTGGTGAGCATCTATCTTCTCATATAGATACAAAATAAAAAATGTTTTCCCTTGTGATGCGAACTCTTAGGATTTACTATATAACTGACCTACACTATGTTAGTTCCTGTTACGTCCCTTTGAATGGTTTTGTAATCTTTCAAATATATCTTGATGCATATAACTTGCTACTTCATTTTCTTGATCATTCACACTTTCCCCCTTCCTTTTGGTCTGATTAGAACTGGACTTTGACTTTTAAAAGTTCAATTGCTCTAACGTTATTTACAGGACTTCGCAGATATTTTGGTAGAATCATCACTGGAGGAGGAAAATGGAACTTCAGATGGGCAAGAAGAGGAGGCCGTCACCAACCCCGCCCTCCTGTCCCAGAGCTCAATGAAGGCTGTGATGCTGATACACCAGCAGCTGTGTCTCAGTTTTGCTCGGTCCCTCTGGTACCAGCAGACTCCACCAACACACGGGGCAGAGCACTACCTCAGCCTGTTTCTGTCCTGTTACCAGACTGGAGCATCTCTTGTGACACACTTCTACCCCCTGATGGGTATGATGGTTTACTTTGTTATATTTGTGGGAAATCAAAACAAACAGAAGTGATTGCTACTTCTGGAACAGTTAAAATTATTACCTTCCTGTTTTTGCTAAATTCCTTATTGATGGAGTTTCCTTAGCTTAAAGGGCTTAAGCTAATTCCAAAAAATTGATTTAAATTTCTGCAATAAAGATGAATTTTCATCCTTTGAATACTTTGGGTAAAGGGATTAGGAAAATAGGGATACAGGCTTAGTTTAAATGGTCTTGTTTCTCTGCATTATTTCTGATTTCATTCTAACAGCTTCAGTGCTTTTCAGATGAAATCATGTGTGCCTGGGAGCTCAGAAATTAATCTCACAGGATATGGTTTGATGCAGTTTCCCACATGACTTCATGAGTTATTCCATGCAAGTAGGAAAGAGACTAAATTTCATTTCTGCCTCCCAAGAAGAGCTGCTAAAACTGGGAATCTGAATCCATCAAACCAAACTCTGCACCCTCTCAACTACACATGGAGAATATCTGAGTTCCTCTGTGTATTCCAGAAACTTGGCAGATTTGGACGACTGCTGTGATACTAGGGCCACGACCTTCTAAGCCTGTGTTGCTTTGGGTGTGAAAGGCATTGAAATAATCTGCTCCAGTTAGTCCTAGTTGATGGTTATCTCTTAGCATGTTGCTGACCTCTTTGTAACCTGGTACTGACTTTCGTCTGATCTTGTGAACTTCATAGGAGTTGAGCTGAATGACCAGCTCCTGGGCAGCCAACTCTTGGCCTGCACCCTGTCCCATAACACTCTCCTTGGGGAGGGGACCTTGGACCTGCTAGTGAAGCCTGACGGGCCCTATGACTTCTACCAACACCCCAACATCCCGGAAGCTCGGCACTGTCAGCCTGTGCTACAAGGCTTCTCAGAGGCTGTCAGGCAGCTGCTGCAGGACTGGCCAGGGCACCCAGCGCTGGAGCAGGTAGGGAGGGGAGAGGAGGCGGCCTCCCACCACCCCGGGGTGGTTGACTTGCACTTTGGAAAACACAGAGGTTTTTTGGAATCACCGTCCAGTGAGGCGCTGTTCACTGTAGGATGAACACATCAGGTTTTTTGGTTGCTCAGGGCTTGCCGTCCTCACACTGAAGTGCTGCTGTGCTGCTCTCTTTGTTCAGACCCAGCCTGACACTAGCAAGGGCCTGGCTTTCTCAAGGTTGGCAGTTTTAACTCAGACTTTGCTCTGTGGTCTTCATAAGAGTAATTATCTTATCAAACTCAGTCTTACTTTCAGAGGAACGCAGCAGGTAAAGCGTTTTTCTCGGGTGGGAAGTTTCATCCACAGCTTTCACAAGTGATTGTATTACAAAGCAGGGCCTCTGCATGAAACTTCCCTCCAGGCCTCTCTTCAGTACCCCGTGACTTAGGTGATTGGCCGTCCCACGGGGACGCTCAGATCTCTTTTTCTTTCCCTTCCCTTCTGCAGCTGCTGGTGGTAATGGACAGAATTCGTAGCTTCCCACTTTCTAGTCCCATCTCAAAGTTCCTGAATGGCTTAGAGATCCTCCTGGCAAAGGCACAGGTAAGATGATTCTCTGTCTGGTCCTCAGTTTTTAGTCAACTGAACATTGACTCTCTTGTGACATCTTTATTTTTAGGGGACAGGATGTTATAGTTTAGGTTAGAAAAGGATGAACTTCCTTGGTTTTTCTGACATAGGGTCAGATCATTGCGAGTGAAGCCATTGCTTCCATGGGGCACGTGGGGGACCTGCCTCACCTGTTCTCAGGGGTGAGACGCAGTGTCCACTGGACCTGAGGGCTCACTCTTCCAGGACTTCCAGGTTGGCCTGCAGACCGGCTGGGGGGCCTGCACTCATTGCCGCCTCAGTCCTCTCACAGCCTCTGAAGTGGCCAGTGCTTCCCTGATTTTCAGATTAGGGCTCTGAACTTTGGAGGCGTCAGGTGACTAACAACAGGCATTCAGACTCAGGTCTCTAAACCCTGTGCTTTTGCCTGCCTCTGAATTCGGCTCTGTGGGAGGTCTGTCAGATGACCAGAAGGAACTTGAAGCTGGAAAGGCTGGATGTAAACTCATTACTGTTATTAGTAAATCAGAATTAAAGATGTTTAAGGTCCCAGTGGTCTTTGCTCAAGAAAAGTCCAGGGTGTCCCTGAGGGAGGAGGTGTTTAGGGGACTGAATAATGGCCACGGTAAATGTTGTCTTTGTTTCTTCAGGATTGGGAGGAGAATGCAAGTCGAGCTCTGTCTCTGCGGAAACATCTTGATCTGGTCAGTCAGATGATCATCCGTTGGCGTAAACTGGAACTGAAGTGAGTGGTCACTTTCCTCCTCTTCCTGAACTTAGATGTTGTAGGTACATTGTCTTTTGATAGTTTGTTTCGTCAGAGTTTATGTAGTATGTCAGCTAGAGAATGCACTTTCTAGTCATTAATCACAGAGTTAAAAGCAAGGCATTGGCATGACCTTAATAGAGACCAGACAACAACGTGCATTCCTGAGGCAGCAAACTGGCAGCTTCTCCACTTGGGGGGAGAGAATAGTGAACATTTAGCTCCTGCTTCTGTGGTTTCAGATGTTTGAATGGGTTTCCTTAAATGCTTCCTTGGGCTCTTCTCCCATGTTCCAGCTGCTGGTCTATGAGTTTGGATAACACCATGAAGCGCCACACTGAGAAATCCACCAAGCACTGGTTCTCCATCTATCAGATGCTTGAGAAGCACATGCAGGAACAAACAGAGGAGCAGGAAGGTAATACCTGTCCGTCAGTTCCCGGCCTATTAGAGTGTCCAGGCTAAGCTTGATGTGCTGCAAAGTGTGGGATTTACCTGCTGCCATGTGTCCTGCCAGCAGTGCTTTCACAGAGGATGTGTCATTTGGCTTCATGGTATTCCTGAGAGGTCAGCCAAGAAAACTGTGTAGTTCTTTTCTTACTAAGAAGAAGAATGAAAGGTTTAAGTGACGTGCCCAAAGTCAAGAGACTTAGTCATAAGATAAGGTTTCCTTATTCTCTCTGTCCGTGAGACAAGTCAGAGAGAAAGTTTCTGTCTTGGTAGGTAGTAGTTAACATGCTTGAGTTAAAAGAGTTCCCTCCATACTTGAAATAAGCACCTCATAATTCAGTTTCATAATTTGCTTTGAGTGCATTTAACACACACCCTGAGTGCAGATATAGTTTTAAAATCAGCTTGGAATTTGGCTGTGGTCCTTGCTTCAAATCATCACTTTAATTGGTGTGTCTATTTGATGGCCATCCCTCAGGATATCCCATAGTAGATTGTGTGCACGATGTGTAGCAAGTGATGGTTGCAGGCACATGTTTTCCTCTTTGATACTCTAAAGATGACAAACAGATGACCCTGATGTTGCTGGTCAGCACGTTACAAGCATTTATTGAAGGATCTTCACTGGGAGAATTCCACGTACGACTTCAGATGTTACTGGTTTTCCATTGTCATGTCTTGCTGATGCCACAAGTTGAAGGAAAAGGTAAGGAGATATATATATATATATATATAAAATATTTTTTTCTTTAATTTTACCCTACATTGTTAAAATGGTTAGGCTTTGAATTCTCCGCATGAGACAGGTGTCTTGTTGAATACCAGCTTTTAAACAAGACACTTTTAGTTGTCTTTTACTTATGTGACTCAGGTTAGATATGGAGGAAAACATTAAAGTCAAGTACAGGCTGGTGATAAGTGAAGCCTTGACTAGTGAACTGTGACAGGGGTAAATCACCAGATGCAGACCTTGGGAACCGGCGTGTCGAGGTAGCACATCTTTCTGTCTAGACAGTGCAGGAGTCCGGCTAAGCTTCTGCTTGATCCAGGCCATTGTCAGGTTTTTGTTGATCTGGTGAGAGCCCCACCACATACCAAGTAACTGCACATAAAACTGCTGCTGTCAGCTTCTGTCCCTGAGTACAGCAGTTTAGATGAAACTGTCACTGGGAAATGAATATAGATTTCTGTGATTGGGCAGTCAAGGTGAGCTTCTTAATATGCCATCTTTTAAAACAGACTCAGTTTCTGCTGACTTTACAATAAGATTCCAAGAAAGGGTTTGAAATTGTGAGTTTGGCGCACCAAAAGTACAACCAAAAAGTCCACTATAAACTGAAATGAAAAAATAGGGTAGTGTCGATAGCATGCATCTCTGGGAACTGCTAACCCGGCTCCCCGATGAGCCGTTAGATAATCTGCACGTGCTATGTTGTGCTGTGTTCTCAGGGCCTAAAGAGTAAGGAGGAAGGATTGTCACTGAAATGTCGAGCTAGTAGCACATGCAGCAAGTGTGATCTTTTTTTTTCCCTTTTTGTTTCTTCCAGATTCACTTTGCAGTGTTCTGTGGAATTTGTACCATTATTACAAGCAATTCTTGGACCAAGTCCAGGCCAAAATTGTGGAACTTCGTGCCCCCCTAGAAAAAGAGCTTAAAGTAAGATGCATAGCTGTCATGATCACTCTTGGGAGAACAAAGCAAGCAAATTCTTCTTATTTAGCTCTGTTGTTTAATCCATTTAACAGTGAGGCAGGGGGCTGTGGGGAATGGAGGTGAGCATTGCAGCTGCCAGGTAGGATGTGGGTTTTGCATTTTGTGGCATTGGCTCCGTTGCTGACCTGGCCACGTGTGTGAGGGTTCAGTGGCGTGGCCCCTGAGAGGGTCACCACAGACTCCGTTAGTGCCTGCTCCCCTGTCTTGCCCAAGCCCAGCTTCCGCCTCAGGGGTGTGCTGTCTAGTGTTGGTCCGTAGGCTGTTGAGGTGCTGTGGGGTAAGGAGGATCCTTTTTGATACCTTCAGTGGTTGTGGAACCAACCCTGGCTTAAGCTAGAGTACACAGTGACCTATGGATTATAGCAGCCTTTTTTGCCACTGCTTTGAGAAAAATATATGGTTCCTTTATTAGACTTGTTTTATTTGTTCACTGAGACACAGCCCTGTGTTTGGGATGGAGTGTGCTCTGGTCTTTGGCAAACAGATGATCTAGAAAGAAACAGAATGACAGCAGCTTTATAAAGCCATTCTTTGAGCTTCATTTATTTTACAGGAATTTGTTAAGATATCCAGGTGGAATGATGTCAGCTTCTGGTCTATTAAACAATCTGTGGAAAAAACACACAGGTAATTCATCTTTTAAAACTGGAGGTGACCCAAACTCAGAATTTTTGAATAGTAAGAGGCAAGACTACATTGTTACAAAGGCCAATTTATTAAAACACACTAGACTGTTTTGCTGTCCTCCCAACACTGCATCTACACGCCCCACCCAAACCCAAAAAAGCAGAATCTCCCTACAGGAAGAATTGATGTCCCTGGAGGCAGAGCAGGCTGTGTGCTTTGGAAGGTCGGTGCTCCACCACCTGCTCACCTCTTACCTTGGATAAAGTGATCCTACCATTTCAGAAAAGGAAGATGACAATACTGCCATCTTTTCCTTTAAAAAAAAAAAAAGGAAAAAAAGATGATTATGAGTTTCTAATGAGCTCATTGAATACCAGAGGCACGAGTTACTAAGTTATCTATGTATACATTATGATGTCATTTATATATTTCCTCACTTTTTCCTCACTTTCCCTCCTTTTTTTTTCCCCCCCTGCTCATCTCTGTCATTATCTGGGGCCAGGACCCTCTTTAAATTCATGAAGAAATTCGAAGCTGTCCTGAGTGAACCCTGCCGGTCATCCCTGCTGGAGAGTGACAAGGAGGAACAGCCTGACTTTTTGCCAAGGCCAACAGATGCAACCGCGAGTGAGGGGTCCCCCATTCAGAGTCTGAACAGGGCCCTGAGGGAGACCCTGTTAGCCCGGCCAGCAGCTGCGCAGGTATTAGCTCGTGGGATGGTGTTTGCTTACTCCTGAGCCAGTCAGGTGGGGTCTGTGCTTAGCGTGGGAGTAGTGTCCTTAGAAACAAGTGAGGAAATGCCTTTGAAATCTTTTTCTTCGATCTAGTGTATGATTTCCGTCTGCCCGACCCTACTGCAGAATAGGGCAAAAAGCATTAATCCTGGTGCTGGAAGTTCAGTGTTAGACTGTGGGAAACATCGTGGTTACCTGTGAGGAAGACATGAAGCCTCGGTTTAGGAATAGGACGATGAAACTGCTGCACGGGGGTGAGCATGTGCAGCAATGTGCTGGTTTGTCGTGCTTGCTGATGACCATGGTGTAAAAACTTACGTATTCTCAACATGGAGTTTCAAGCACCAAGAGTTAAAAGCTGGCTTCCAAAATTCCTGAAAATTTAAACAGTCATCAAGGCCTTGGGTGAGCAGGTCTATTACAGGACGGGTGTCCCTGCTCATATCATTGGGTGTGGAGAGCACTCTTGAGAGAATAATCACTTTTGCCTTCTTACGCTACTTTCTACCCTGGGTCTAGAGTTAGCAGTGGAGTTCCTCGAGGTATTTTAAATATTTTAGTAGTTCAGAAAGCATAGTGGAAATTGAGCATATAGCCATGATATGGCTGCACACAATGATACAGCCACCAAATTTATTTTCTTTTGATTGTATTAGTCAGCTCACTGCTTTTGTCGTGCTGATCAAATTTTTTGATTTGCTGTTGATGATAGCATAGGAATTTCAGGAATTCTTCAGGAAAACAAGGAATGAAAATATGCCCCCGATGGATGAAAGTTTCCCCCTCTGTCTAACACCCCTTAATCTGATTCCTTCACTTGATATCTGGATTCCTGGTATTTGAACTGTCAGTCAGGAATCGGGGTGGGGAGAGACAGTACTAGAAGTAGGATTTGGCGTGTGATTTAGTCTTGCCTGTGTGTCTGAGAAGCAGTGCAGCACAGCACCTTAAAGGTAGCAGGTGTGCTGTTCACTCCTTGAGTTCGCAGAGCAGAGGTGCAGTCCCCTGTGACGCGCACAGGTGGCATCGTGGCGGGTGGGGACGGGGGCCTTGTACCACAGGGATGTAGCAGCAGCTGTACACTCATCTAAATATCCGAGGCACGTGCCTATTTACATTTTGATGATGACACATTTGTTGTTGTGAGACTTCAGAGGTGGGAAGAGGAGAACTTCCTGTTGCTGGGCCAGGTGTGTGTGGAGGGCTACAGCATTTAAATTCAGCCCCCATGCAGGTTCGTGCTGTTACTGTTGTTCTTGGCAGCCAGACTAACCTGTGCTCTGTCTCCTAGGCCACGGTTCCAGAACAGCATCAGGGTGCTCCTCTCCCCATGGAGGGGGAGCTTCTGCGCCGCTTGCCGAAGCTTGTGCACCGAATGTGGAAGTTGTGCCTGACGCTGATGAGGGGAACCCCCCTGCCCCACCTCGTAGAGGGCCTGGACCAGTTCACCGGTGGGTGTGCGCCTGGGGCCAGGGTCTCTGCGCTCTGTTAGCCCCCGTGGCCCGGAGGGCTGGAATTAGTTATCTATGCCCTTTTTGACATCTTAAACAGTGTTGAGCAGTAAGTTGAATAAGCAAGTTGGGTTATAAACTAGCAGAGCCCAGACACGGGAGCCAGCTGAGAGCCTGGACACCATCATCGTGGTTCCTGTCTGTCCTCCTCTTGTGCAGACGAGTGTGGTGTTACCCTGTTTTCTATAACAGCCTTGTCCCAATCAGCTCTGATTGGCTGGGGACACGAGTAAAGGGGCACTGCAGTGGGTGTCCTAGAGTCTCTAAGCTGTCCCCACCTCTCAGAACGTGGTCTTTTTTGAGTTAAAGGAAAAGGAAGATTCATCCACAGTCCTCTTTTTCCTTCACTGCAGAGAGGCGTGGCAGTTTCATCTCTCTGACTGTCCTTGCCCTGGGAAGCTGAGAGCCAAGAGTGGCTCTGCAGTGTAACAGGCCCGGCTGGGAAGGGAGTCCAGCACTCAGTAGATAGTTTGGGCCTCCCCCCAGCACTTGGCTCACCTCGGCCCACCCGCAGTGAGCGTGCTGTCAGAGTGAGGCTGGCCCTTCAGCAGGGTAGCAGTCCGGTCTCTGGGAGCTCTTTATTTATAAAATTTGTTAGGTGATAACCTGATACCCATTGCTCAAGGCGTCCTGCCTGCCCGAGCCTGAGGGTGAGGGTGTGTGGGGTGCAGCTCCCACGTGCATCTTCTGGAAACGACACACATTTGTAAGATTGCAAAGCATTCTGTGGTCTAACTCTCCTTCAGTGTCGCATTGTGTGTGTAGTGTTCTGGCTCTCATCTGGCGGACTAGACTGCGCGCATTCGTTTGCTGGGGCTGCTTCGACAAGGACGAAATGCCCCGCGAACAGCACAGGGGTTAGGAGTGCTGACCCTCCGTCTATAATTTGGAGCCCTGTGTATCCTGGTTCCGCATCCACTTTGCAAGTGCCCTGGGCTCTTGTGGTACTGACGGAGTTACCGTTGAAAAAAAAAATGCACGTGTAAGTGGACCCACTCAGTTCAAACTTGCATTGTTCAGGGGTCAACTGTACCACATACTGGGTAGCTTAAACAATAGAAATTTATTTTCTCGCAGTTCTAGAGGCTAAAAGTCCAAGATCAAAGTGTCAGTAGGGTTGGTTTCTTCTGAGGTGCTCTCCTTGGGTTGTAGATATCTTCTCTGTGTCCTAATTGCCTCTTCTTTTAAGGATGCCAGTCAGATTGGATTAGGGTCCATGCATTTGGCTGCATTTTACCTTAGTTGTCTCTTTAAAGGCCCTGTCTCTGAAAGCAGTCACATTCTGAAGTACTGGGGATTGGGACTTTAACATGGATTCGAGGGGACACAGTCAGCTTGTGTGACACTGCCTCGTGTTTAGGTGCTCATGGATGTCCAGAAAGGCAGCTTGGTGCTGAGGAAAGAATTGAGTCAGTTCAGCCAGGGTTCAAGTCCTGGCTTCAGGTCAGCTCTTAGCTGAACGGCCTTTACGAGGTGACTAGACTTCTCTGAGCCTTTCTGAGCAGTGACAAATAAGTGCTTCTGGAGCTGTGCACATTAAAAGAACATTTACCAAGTACCAGGTACAGCGTAGGGACTCAACATGTGTCATGTTTGTTGGAAATTTACCTCAAGGTTTTAAAGTTCCTAGCGTGAATCACTACACGTAATCCATGCTCAGTAACTGCTCCTTGCTTGCTTGATTATAAAACCCCTGAATAAAAAAAGGAATAACTACTTTTATTTGGGTTGTTTGTTATCAAGAGATAATGAAGCCTCATGTGTTGTTATTTTTCTTTTTGCTTCTTAATCTTTTGAGTTATTGAGAATTTACCAAATGCTACGGACTATGCTAGTTACCCAAGATACAAAGACAAATGACACCTGGCCCTTGTTTTTCAAAAGGTCCTTGATCTTGGGTAATTTGAACACATTAGAAATTCCTTGGGATTTCTGTTTTCCCCTGCAGGCGAAGTAATTTCCTCTGTAACTGAGCTGCAGAGCTTAAAGGTGGATCCCTCTGCAGAGAAGGAGAAGCAGCGATCAGAAGCCAAGCACATTCTCATGCAGAAGCAGCGAGCTTTAGCAGACCTCTTTAAACACCTTGCAAAAGCCGGTAAGGCTCTTGCTGAAAACCTGATGAAGTATAATCACTTGCCTTTAGGAAGAAAAATGACAGGGTGATTTGGGGGACGTTTCTAGAGATAGCTGAGATGGTGGGAAACAATGTGGCAGGCCAAGTTGGGACATGCCATGCCAGGAGTTCCAGGCACACATACGAAAATCCTATGATGAACCATTTTTGATTCCCAAACAGTTTCACAGTTTTGTAATGTTTCTCAGAAACCATGTTTTTTTAACTTTTGTCACCATGTGCTAAACAGTACCCACCCTTCCAGTGTTGTACAGAGAGCAGTGCTTCTCTGATTCGTGTACAAGTCACTTGGGGAATCTTGCTGAAGGGCGGAAGTGGAGTCTGTTGCAGAAGGAGTAGGGCAGGGCCTGAGCGTCCACTTTCTGACAAGCTTCTGGGCAGTGCTGTTCCCAGGACTAGACAACGAGCGGTAGTGGTGTGGGGGCAGCAGGGTGGGGCGCATCCATTCTCTTCTGAGTTTCTGTATTTAAACACAGGCTGTTTATTTCCTAGGTTTGTCATATCGCAACGGTCTTGCCTGGGCCCGTTCAAAAAACCCTCAAGAGATGCTTCATCTCCACCCATTGGATCTCCGAAGCGCACTGTCTATAGTCAGCAGCACTCAGGAGGCTGATTCTAGGTTTGTGTTTTTAATTACAAAGGAAGCAAGTCACTTAAAACTCCATGGCCTCATTTGCCACAGCGGGGATAACAGCACTTCTGTCCTAGCTTTGCTATGAAGGTAACATTTAGAAAGGTGCCTGGCTCAGGAATGGCAGGTGGTAAGCACTCAATAAGTGTTAATTTTCTTTTTTTTCTTTCCTTTTTCCCCCTCCCTTTTCTTTTCTTTCTTTCATTAGAAAAGGTAAAGGAAGAATGAGAAACATTGGGTGGTGTGGGCTCTGCTGGGGGTCTCGTGGGGTGAAGAAGACAAGGGTCTACTTTGAGCATTTAAAGCAAGTGCTAGGGGTTAGTTAGTAATTGTTAAGTTTCTTTTCATTTCTCTTTCCTCCTTGATTCCTTCTCTCCCGTTATATTTTTGGTCCTTTGAGTTTCCTTGATCTGAATGTATAGGTGAAAATCCATGAAAGAATGACCACATTTCTAGCTATTCCATATACATAAACCTGTTATAAGTTCTCACATGTTCTTGAATTTGAGAGCCTATAAGCTTTGGAGACAGAGCTCCCTCTGTTGGTAACCACAGCAGAGGTTGTGGAAGTAAGCTGAGTACAGCATACATGTATATTTCCTTTGTTCAGTGGCCCTCTGAAGTGCTTCAAATTTGAATTTGCAACATTGTAAAAAGTAGAAATTTTACATAAACATTCTGGATTTTCAGTTTTTCTGGAAAATTTGGCCGAGTGAGCTTGCTTTCCCACGTGGTGAGAAGTTGGCTATTGCGCCCTCCTTTTGATAGGATGCGTGCTGTCTGTTCTCTGTGGTCAGCAGCAGTGCCTGGTGCTTCTCCCTCCCCAGTGAGGCCAGGTGTCATTGCCATGTGTCATTTTGTGCTTGGCTGTCCTTAGTCATGTGTGTTATCCGCGTGGCCCCTGAAGGCATCAGAATGTATGGTCCCTCGCCTCTACTGCCAAGATAACTATAATGTTTTTTTTAAAATTTATTTTAATTTTTTTGCCATTTCAAATGAGTTGGTTTAATTCCAGGTGGTACAGAATTCAGGATGGAACAAAGACTTAAGAGCACATTTTGACAGGATTCTGGACTGGGTTTATGCTGATTTCACATCTAAGGTAGAAATGATTGAGATGAACTAAAGAGAAGACGAGCCGCTGTATGATTTTTTTTTTTAACGAAAGTTTATTCTTAAATGTACAATAGGTTGCAAGACAACACTTCATTGTAGCTACAGGTGGCAACAGATGTTATGGCAGGGAATCCAGATGTTTAAACAGGAATGGAATTAAGGATCATCATTGCCTCAGGCACAAGGAACAGCTTACTTTTTGCCAGGTTTCTTGATTCCACCTGTGGCCAGGGGACCTTTCCCCGCAGCCTTTGCTTTTAGCTCCTAGAGTTTCTTCTGCTCCTCTTTTTGCTTCTGCTTGAATGCCTTATCTTCCTCATCCATCTTCTTGGCCTGCTTCTTGGGCTGCTTCAGGGGCTTCTTGCCACCTTCATATAATGTTTTTATTAAGGAAACCGTATTGTCATAATTTACCTCCCCACTGTACTTCCAGTGCTAAGTACATGATACATGCTTTGAATGAAGGACTGATGGGTGCTTGACTGAGTGGGTCCTCACAGAAGTAAATCTGTTCAGGCTCTCTTGGCTTTTGGTTGTGACTAAATAGACCAGTCTCTGAGTCTGCAGGGTCTGGGGTGGAGGTAGTGGTTTTAATTATTAAGTCACATTGATTTCCTTTCCAGGCTGCTTGCAGAAATCTCATCCTCGTGGGATGGGTGCCAGAAATATTTCTACCGCTCCCTTGCACGGCACGCCAGGCTTACTGCGGCCTTAGCAGCTCCTGCCAAGGTAGGATGGTAGTGCCTTGGGCTTGAGGGGCCCAGGGACACTCCTCGCTGTTCATCCAGGGCTGCATCTTCAGATCTTGTCAGGTGATCACAGCCCATTACTGGAAATGACTGCGCTTTCTGCAGAATATCATTAAACTTAGAATATTAATCAATGTAATTTTGTGCTTAATCAGAGTGTCTTATAATAAGTCCTGTCACTCACATTTGCTGGCAGGACCAAATGCATAATAAAAATAACGGAAGAAAAACAGCACTGAGAATGCCATCCTCAGATCTTTTCCCCTTTGTGAACCTAGAGAAGACCACTAATACTCAATTTTGGTGTTAAACCTGGTTCCCGTTCATGGCACGTCAGTCATCTGTGAAAGTGTGGTTTGAGAAGTGCTGCTCACAGAGGTGAACATGTCACCTCTAGAGGGGACACATCCAAGCGTCCCTAAGCCAGGGCTCCCCCGGAGTGTGGGACAGCACTTCCCCACGTTGCCTGGGTGGGTGTGGTGTTTGCAGCCCCTCAGCACGCTCTTCCCTCTTCCTCCCGCCACCAGGAGATGGGCGTGGGCAACGTGGAGCGGTGTAAAGGGTTCTCGGCACATTTGATGAAGGTGCTGATCCGACAGCGGCGCTCCCTGACCACGCTGACGGAGCAGTGGATCCTCCTCAGGTATCGGCGGACTGGTTGCATCTGTGGAACGAATTGGGGAGAATCGTGTATCAGCTCAGAGTTGCTGCACGTGCTGCTCCTAATCGTGAAACAGAGTCTGAGGCCTGGAGAGGAGGGTGGGGTTTCCCTTGGCTCTGCCCCCCTGGTTTTGGCAGCACCCCTGGGGGATGAGTTCAGGGCCAAGTCAGACAGTAAAAATTGTCATGGCTGAACCACACCTGGGTCGAGAATGAGGGCATCCATGGTCAGCAGTCCGTGCGGGCGGAGGGACAGGGTTCTTGGTATCGGGGCACCCCAGTCTCTGGGCACAGATCAGATTTGAGTTGCCTTCAGTTTACTAGGCTTTGTGGATTACAGAGTGCACTTTGCTGAGCCATACAGGGCCATTCCTCAGTGGAGATGCTTAGGAGATGAGGGTGGCTGGGAAGCTGTCATCTGCTGAGTGGGCTCTTGGCTGAGAGGTAGTATTTCTAGGCTGTAAGTACTTGAGCGTCAGCTGTTTTCTTCTCGACTCATACAAATTTATCTAGCAAAGTACTACATTTACTAGATTAAAAAAAAGTGGCTGGCCTGTTAGATGTGAGAGCGCTGTAGGGGGCAGGTGATAAGCAGTGGGGCCGATGCTTCCCTGCTGAGTACTGGGAAGGCTTTTTAACAGACTTTTTACTTATCTGGGGAGATCTTTTCTTGATTATGTGGAAAAGCCCATACTTTATTCAGAAGTGAGTGAATTTACTGTTAAAAACATCTCAGTGACAGTGTGAGGAGCCATGTGTTTTCCCTGTGGGTTTGTCTCTGCACAGGAACCTCCTTAGCTGCATGCAGGAGATTCACGGCAGGCTGGCGGGGCCGCCCACCTACCCCGTGGCCTTCCCGCCTCAGGATGGGGTGCAGCAGTGGACGGAGAGGCTGCAGCACCTGGCCATGCAGAGCCAGATCCTGCTTGAGCAGCTCTCCTGGCTCCTCCAGTGCTGCCCCGGTGCAGGCCCAGCTCCAGGCCAAGGCGATGTCCAGACACAGGGTCAACCTTCTGCCCCCGACCTAGAAGGCCCAGAGCTCACCAAGAGGCAGCTTTCCGGTGCAACGCTGGACCTTACCCCATCAGATCTAAGCTACCCATCCCCAGTTCCTGGAAGTCAGCTGCCTGCTGGTTGCCGGATGCGGAAACAGGACCAGCTTTGGCAACAGTCAACTGTGAGATTAACAGAGATGCTGAAAACCATTCAGTCAGTGAAAGCTGATGTTGACAAAATTAGGCAGCAGTCTTGTGAGACTCTGTTTCATTCTTGGTGAGTGTGCGTACGTCTTTGCTCTTCCTCTGTGTGTGGGCCCTTGTTCAGAGTTTAGTAATGGCGTGAAATGATGAAAGGGGTTATGCCTCAGTCCTCAGTTTTCCGGTGGACTTGCATAGTGCTTTGTGGCATATGTCTAGCTGTAAATCTCTAGATACAGTGAATTTTAGTGGTTGGAGGGGAGGGGTATGGGGGGTGTACCACCTTCCTTTCAACATTG
Organism: Camelus dromedarius; assembly: GCF_036321535.1. Classification (NCBI taxonomy): domain Eukaryota; kingdom Metazoa; phylum Chordata; class Mammalia; order Artiodactyla; family Camelidae; genus Camelus; species Camelus dromedarius. The sequence goes on from NC_087441.1 coordinate 59,570,906, forward strand.
TGGCATTTCTGTTGTTGCAGGAAAGATTTTGAAGTTTGCTCTTCTGGGCTGAGTTTCCTGTCCCAGGTGTCAGCTCATTTGCAAGGCCTAGAGTCCTTGTTCATTCTTCCAGGGGTAGAGGGAGAGCAAACAGACTCACAAATGGCATTAGTTGAGAGCCTGGAATACGTAAGAAGAGAGATCAATAAAGCCACAGATGATTTTACTGCCTGGAAGACACACTTGCTCGCCCCAGGCAGCCAAGGAGGTAAGGACTGTTGTTCAGCAAGGGACTAAAGGCCCAGCATAGGGATGATGTCGCGGAGACTTCAGTCCAGGCGGTCCTGAAGGCACATTGTGTTTTCTAGAAGTGTCTGTCCAGGGTTCTGAGGCGGGCAAGTATGGTCGGAGCCCACAGCTCTTGACTTGCGTTGCCTCTTTAGTTTGAGTCCCTTGCCTCTGGATGCTCATTACGTTGCTCACTTTAAAGCACACGTGTGGGGGCAGCCCAGGCCCACTGCAGTTCCGGGAAGTTCTTTCGACTGGAAAGCTGAGGGCTGACATTTGGTGTTCATATGCACCATCTTAACTATTTTCATATTTTTGGCTTTCTTTTGGCAATATTGTGGTAATTAATACAAGACAGTAACCTTATAGGCTCATCTGGGCAGGGAGCGTGTCTCACTCATCTCTGTTCCCAGCACTGCGTGACACAGTGGCCCAACCATGGCAGGTGCTTAAGCACGTGGCTGTTTATTAAAATGACAAATGAGGACTGTTAATGGTTTCCAGGGGCACTGAAGCAGATGAGTAGGTTTTTAAAAAATTGTTTTGTACCATGTTACTTTGCTAGGAAACCAAACGCTGGATGATGGGCTTGTGGAGGATTTTTCAGGGCAAATGGAAACTGCCATCCGGGCCATCCTTTATGCGATCCAGAACTTAACAGAAAGACACAGTAAGAAAACAGAGAGCACTGACCACACAAGGACACAAGAAGAGGAGGGTATGTCTGAAACTGGGGGAAAATTAGCTTCCCACTTGATTTAATTTTTAGTTGATGGTCCATTTTTGGGGCTAAATATTTAAGGACAAATATTGGAAATGATTATTGGATGAAATGGTGAGGAAAGGGTTTATTTTCTGTTACTCAACATGTCGTTTTTTTCTGTGAATGAAAGAGGCAGCAGGCTTTGAGAGACTGCAGTCAGGACATCTAACCAAAATCTTAGAGGACGACTTCTGGGCCGACGTGAGCACTTTGCACGTGCAGAAAATAATTTCCGTCGTCTCTGAGCTGTTGGAGAGGCTGAAGTCATACGGCGAGGATGGCTTAGCGGCCAAGCACACGGTAACCGGTGGTTCTTGACAAGCTCCTTGCCATCTGCAGTGGGCCAAGCAGGGGCAGAGGGAGTTTCTCCTCGCTCCACACGGTGGTCCCAAAGCAGGCCTCCTCAGCCAGATCACTAAGAATTTGATCTGTTTGTACATGTAAACCTCATTGAGAAACTTTGGAAAGCTCAGGGCTTGCTGGCTAAGGGTTGCAGTTGTAAGGCGCATAGGTGCAGAAATGCTAGCAGTCAGAACATCCATTACCTTGGGGCTCTTTCACACCCCAGTCACGTACTCCTGGGTGTATGTAATGCTAATAGTAGGTGTTGCCGCCAGCACTGAAGACTCAGTGGCCGCACCAGGCAAACACTACTCCCCTTACAGTATGCCGAAAGAGGATGACGTTGTCATCTCCCTAAGGCCAAAGAAGCAACTTATTTTGTAGGACTAGTGTGTTATTCTTTAGCACCGCCTCCAGCGCCAACTTTGATTCCCAATAGAATAAATATTTTTTAAAAAGCAACCTTGTTAACTGAGACCTAAGTGACTGAGAATTGAAGGTATAGTTTTGTGAGGGTTTGTGTGAATAAGGAAGAAGTCTCAGTGAGCAGACGCTGTATATCTGTGTGTAGATGAAACGTACCATTGTGACATTTGGTGCACTCACAGTGTTGTACAGCCATCGTCACTACCTAGTGCCAGAACGTTGTTACCCCCCCCCCCCCGCCCGGGAAGCCTGCTGTGAGCAGACCTTCTCATCTCTTCTGCCCCCAGTTCTTCACCCAGTCCTGCTGCTTGTTGGTGCGCCTGGTGCCCATGGTCTCCAGGTACTCAGACCTTGTCCTCTTCTTCCTGACCGTGTCCTTGGCAACTCACCGCAGCACTGCCAAGCTGCTCTCCGTGCTCGCCCAGGTCTTTGCGGAGCTGGCTCAGAAGGTAAGGGCTGTCACGGCAGCACCACGGGGCAGCAGGTGCCCAGGTATTCCACACCCACCAGGATTTGGTGCAGTGAGCTGCTTTATTTTGATGACTTGCTCCCTCTGTGGGTTTTCTAAGGCTTTGTCTGGCACCCGTTTACTGAGCCTGTTTCCACCAGTCTTGAAACCTACATGTCCCCCATTGGTGAGCTCCCTAGACTCCAGAGCCAGTCTAAAGGCTGCCACTTTCGTTCACACCCTTCTCTCCCTGTCTCCAATTTGAAATTTTCTTCTGGTAACTCTGAGCTAGACTTACAGGATAAATGAACCCTTAAGGCTATTAAGTGTTAAGTCGTTTATATTTAATCGTGGTGAAATGGTAATGGTGCTCTTAATGTTCGGAGGGGAGGAGCAGTGTTTTTCCTCTACTAGGAAGTCATTCATTCAGCCCTGTACCCGGTGTTGGGGAAAGCACTGCAGCTGTAGAGATTGTAGACCCTACCCTTGAGATTCAGGAGCAGGAGACAAGACAGATCCAGCAGGCCCAGGGCGGTATGGTAAGTCTAGTTACAGGAGTATCCAGTTCTTGGACTCTGAGTGAGTTAGTCACTTAATCTCAGTTTCCTCGTGTGTAAAATGAGATTTGCATTCTTGTGAGAACCACCTTCAACTGCGTGTGTAGTTTGTTTTTTTATGTCCTTAGTATTCCAAGATCTTTTCTGAATCTAAGTATAATACAGATGAGGTTCACTTGAGGAAAATAGGAATTTACAAACTAAAGATGAGGTCTAGGCTTCTTGTAAACAGTCAAGAGTTCTTAGTTCTGAGTATCTGGAACACTGGAAAGGGTTAAAAAAAAAAAAACAGGTGGCAAGCCCACACCTTGTATCTAGATGATAAATGTGCATCTTTGTTGAATAATGTATAAATGAATGAGGCTCAGATTTAATCCATCTGATGGGCATTGAGCCCAATTTTACATCCTATCCCTTTTTGAAGGAAACATTACATGCAAAAGACAGTGGCAGGACAGTGTATGTTGAGGATGCCCTGAACTGGATCAGCTACTTTGTCCACTTGCACCATTGCTCTTGTCTGACAGGTTCTAGAGTGGCTTTGGCCTGTCAGACCCAGGTGTTCTGGGGTAAGGGTGTGAGGGTAGAAGTGGTTCTGATATAAGCAAAGTGTTGGGAGCCCAGTGGCTGTCACAGCTGCAGCTGCTGTAGTAATGTGCCCCGCAGAGGGACATCTGAGTCTCCTTCCTCTGGTTTATTCTGCATCTAAACATATTTCTTTACAATGTATATCACTATTTTAATCAAAATGTATCTTTAATCAGCTTTCTAATATACATCCTGAAGGTGAGTTTGCCTGTCCCTTAATTTTACAAGTGTCCGAGTTGTATTCATATCCTTCGTGAGGAGTGCTGAGGGCACTTGGAAGTGGATTAGACACAGCGCTAGGGTAATAGACCTTTGTTGTGACTAAAGCACCGAACCCGTTGGAAGCTGCTTCAGTGTAACCAGGTCATGATCAGTGTCTGCTGGTCTCAGATCTTGGTCTTGCTAGTTGACAGCTTATTTGTAATACCTGCTCATCCTCGGATTGACAGATATCTTGATAGCTTGTATTTCCTCTGCTAAAATGTCTGAAAGCCACTGTTTTACTTCTTTTTCTATTCACTTTTGCACCACACGCTAGTAGTTGATCTTTCTTTACAGGCAGTTTTCCAACATGAAGCACAGTTAACTCTTCACAGGTATTGCTGTGTCTGACCTTGTTCTTAACTCTAGACCCCGTGCCATGCTGGGTGCCAGGTGCCTTGGCAGCAGACAGCCCAGTCCAGTTATGTTCCCTGGGAGTGACAGATTTACTTCAAGAGCTGGGAGGAAGGCATATTTTTTAGTGTTTAAAGAGGTTCTACACCCTACCTCCACCCCCACTTCCTCCCAAATACCATCCTAGAGTACTTCATTCAGATTTTTGTCTTGGCAAAATAACAGATTACTATGCCCCAGAGGCCTCCACTAAGTCCACACCTCATGTATTAAATCTGATGTCAAGCTTTGAAACTGCAAGTATCACCAAGGAAGAAAGGAATGTCAGAAGCCTACTGTACTTCCATGAGATCTAAAATACTGAACTAGAAAACAGTTAATCTTTTGTTTATAGTATTTTTTCCTGTAGGAAGGAACGGAAATCACACACCCCCCATGCCGCCCCCTGGCTTTTTACTTTTGTACCTAACTTCCACTCTTTCCATTTCCAAGGGCTTTTGCCTGCCCAAAGAATTTATGGAGGATTCAGCAGGAGAGGGAGCAACTGAGTTCCATGACTACGAGGGAGGTGGAATTGGAGAAGGCGAGGGCATGAAGGATGTGAGTGACAAGATAGAAAATGAAGAGCAGGTATGTCTTCACGTGTGTGAAATTTGTATATAGTTTACAGGAGCTCGCTCCTTTTTCCTTTTTCAATATTTAAATTACATATATTTTCCTACTAGGTTAATGGTTTTCAAACTGCGGTCTCGGTACCCTAAGAATACTAGAGCTTGGGGAGTGGGTGTAAATAAAAAGCATAAAGACCACACAGAAAGGAACTTTGCAGCTCAGCTATAATTTAGGAGACAAATGATTTAAAAATTTTTTATTTTTTATTTTAAATGGGGAGATTTTTGCTGATGATTTTCTAGAGAGTATTTTTGGTTATCGGTTCATTTAAGGATAAAAAGCTTGGCTATTTTAAGTGGTAATTGCATTTAAAAACAATGCCAGTGTTTGCTATTAATAGGTTTTATTGTTGTGTGCCTTTAAGACATGTTAAAATTTTAAAATTTACATCCTTTTTTAGTTGGTATCAAGCATGCCTTTGAAATACTTAGATTCTTTGGACTAAGACTGTTGTGTTGCTTTTTTAAGTTCCAGTCTTAGTTGGAAGCAATTTTTTTTTTTAACATACTACTTTTAGGGGGAGAGGGTATATAGCTCAAGTGGTAGAGGGCATACTTAGCATACATAAGGTCCTGGGTTCAATCCCCAGTACCACCTCTAAAAATAATTAAGTAAAACCTAATTATCTCTCCCTGCAAAAAAAAAAAAAAAAAAATTTAAAAAGAAAAACATGCTACTCTTAGTCATTTAGATTAATCAACCATGACTTGAAGAAATAAAAGGTAGTGGAATTTCTTTTTATCACTTATCTTCTAAATTTAAAGCAGGCTGTAAATTTCTATTTAAGTATAGTTATAACTATGAAAAATAGAAGAGCAAACCAATTCAAACTTCCTGTCTTCCTTTGAATGGAAAACTGAAAAGAAATAAAAAACCAAAAGAATAATGCTAGTGTTTGTGGTAGAGTTCTAATATACATTTTATATATATTTGTTACTTTGCCCTTTCTGTATTTCAAATTTAACTTAATCAGCACACAGTAATTTGTTAATGGGAAAAAGATAAAAGTAAACCTAACAGAAAAGTACAAATCCAATGCAAAAAACATTAAGTGGGATAAAAGGCTACTGAAACAATTTGGCAGTATCTAATAAATTTTAAATTGTGGGTATTCTTTGACCAAGGAATTCCATGTTTTCTTACAGAAATGCTAAAAAGGGTCGAAGATAAATATGTATAAAAGGGGGTGTGTTTATTCAAGGATACAGCCTTATTTATAATGGTGAAAATTGTGAAAGAATCCAGATATTCATCAGGAGGGAATTACTTAAATTATGATACTATCCATGCAGAGCAATATTACAGATTAATAAGAATGAGATAGGTTTATATGTATCAACATGGAAATTTATCTGAGACATTTTTTAACTTAAGAGAAGCTGATTGCAAAACAGTTTGTACGGCATGATCCCTTTTTTGTTTAAAAAGATGCTGGGAGGCAAGTATTGATACATATTACCTGTATTATAAGTATCCATCGGTGACTTATGAATAAAAAGATGCTCCAGAATGTCACTGGTGATAACTTCATTAGGATTTTTGCAGGAAGATGGCGCCAGGGGAACTTACTCTTTCTGTTTTGCTTAGAATTTTTAAAATGAGGTTTTATCATTTTAAAATTTAGCCCTAATGAAGGAGGTAACAATCGTGAATCATTTGCCCAAAATATTGCCTAAATTATGTAGAAATATATAGTTTAAGGAAAAGTGAAGAAAATTATATTCACAGTGTGGTGCTGACTATGAGATATCAGAGACAAAATAGATACTAAATTTATGGGCAATATAATAAGACTGATGAATTTTTTTATCCTACAGACAGAATGCAGTCTTAAAATATCTCTGGATTTTTTTTTTTAAACTCACATGAAGAAAACCTCAATAAAATTCTATATTCTCTAATAACATGTGCAATAAAACTGGAAATTAACTACAGAAATGTTAAAGCAAGTCACAAATTTTGTGTATTATCTCTGTTAGTTCTCTTTTCTCTCCCCAGAGATAATTTTATACCACTAAACCCCAACATTTATATTCTATTTAGAGCTGAGTAAACATGAGTAAAGTTACCGTGTTCATGTGTGTTTTCTATAATGCTTTTTGATGTAGGCAGAAGATACATTTCAGAAGGGCCAAGAAAAGGATAAGGAAGATCCTGACTCAAAACCAGACATTAAGGGCGAGGATAATGCCATCGAGATGTCAGAAGACTTTGATGGGAAAATGCACGATGGGGAGCTTGAAGGACAAGGTTTGAGATTATCCATCACTTCATTCTTGTTTTTGAAAAATAAATATTTTCTCCAGGAAAATACAGATCCTCAATACAGAGCCTGTTACACTCTTGGAACAAGTTGGTTCCTCTGCATAACTGCGGGTGGAAAGGTCAGCACGCACGTGCACCGTCACCACCTCCACCGAGTCAGGAGGCTGTGATCTGTTTTGGAGATTATTCTTCTCTGAGTAAACAGAGACACTGACGTCTGGCTGCCTCGTGTGCTGGCAGCAGTGGCCAAGCAGTACCCTTCGGGGACATCTGGAAGAGCAAGGAGATGAGCCCTAACAGAGCCTGGCTCTCAGTTCAAATTAAATTGTTCTGAGTAGTTTTTGTTTTGTTTTTTTTTAAGTAATTTTTGTCCCTAATTACAAAAATAGTAGACGTCTGTTGTAGATGATTTGGAACAAAAACGCAGGAATGAAATAGCAAGATACCCTTTAGGCCTATCACCCGAATCACTTAACAAATTTCGGGTTATTTCTTCCTGTATGACGCGTATGTACACACACATGCAGAGACCATGAACACTTCTACAGCCTGCTGTTTTCGTTTAATGTTCCACACTCCATGTCATTAACAGTTATTTGAGAATATGATTTCTTACAGCACATTAATCATGTCATGTTTGTACCATAATTCAGCTGTTGCCCTAAATTTCTGTTTAAAGCTTAATTTGAAATATAGAGTCTTATTGTAAGTGTGAATATCTTGCAGAAATGATAGTTGACCTCAGAGTAGAAGAGTGTATGCTTGCCTGAGTAGCATAAGGGTTTAACCTTTATCAAAGTAGACCTTGCGCAAAGACAAAAGCAAGATAATTCTGATGAATTGAGCTAGACACGTGATTTGAGATGTTGGATAAAACCATTGACGTATATAGTATGTTGGAGATGGAGGAGGAACCTGAGGAATGTTGTAGTCCAGTCTCATCATTTCACAGACAGGAAACCAAAACCCAGTGAGGCTGCTGAGTCCCACGATGAACATCCTGCCAGCACCAGAACTAGACATCCTGACAGCCATTCCCCACCCTTCTTACCTTCTTACAGTCTGTTCACATAACACATTGTAGACCTCCTTGTTCCTCCAAACAGTTTGCAAAACACAGTGGGACTACTTCAGGAGCTCTAGAAGGGTGTTCTGTAGAAACGGGCAGTAAACCCCAGGCAGGACCCTCGCCAGGTCAGGCAGGGGTCCATGCCTCTCCCACACACACAGTTTGGGGATCTGCCGAACTACGCTCAGTGTCTTCCCTTTCAGATGAGGATGATGAGAAATCAGACAGTGAGGGCGGAGACCTGGATAAACAGATGGGTGACCTGAACGGTGAGGAAGCTGACAAACTAGATGAGAGGCTTTGGGGTGATGACGAAGATGAGGACGATGAGGAGGAGGAAGAAGACAGTAAAACTGAAGAAACAGGACCAGGAATGGATGAGGTAATTTAAAGACTGCCCCATCGCACAGTCCCCAGGCTGAGGGGAGGCAGTCTTCCTGCCAACTACCACTCCGTCGTTCACTGCTCTTCCTTTTCTGTCTCGGTTTTTTTTTTTCTTCTGTTTCTTCCATTTTTTTTTTTTTTCCTACATTGTTCTTTGCTATGTTATTAATTGTATTCAGATCTAAAAGAGTAGCCTGACCTGAGCCACCTCAAGTGTTATGGAGGAGGGAAGTGGTAAAACTCACTGTAGACACTCTGATTCTGCTGTTGGCCACTGAACTTCCCCAGCTCTTAGCTTAGGGGACCCTGGGCTGGGTGTGATGACACAGCAGCACAGCTCCACCGGCCTGCCGTTCACACACCTGCTCTTACTCCCGCCCTCCGCTTAGACCCGGACCCTTCCTTACAGGACCACATACGCCCTGTCAGCTGGATGTTTATGGGATTGGCCCAGGCAGAAATGACAGTCTAAGAGCTGCATTAGCTGGAGTCAACCTATGTAAAAACAGCTTTTTAGATCAAGACTGATGATTTTGTTTTTTCTTCCTCTGCCATTTAGGAAGATTCTGAACTTGTTGCTAAAGATGACAACTTAGATGCTGGGAAGTCAAACAGAGATAAAAACCAGCAAGATAAGAAGGAAGAAAAAGAAGCAGCAGCTGATGATGAGGGACAAGGCCAAGATAAAATTAATGAACAGATAGACGAGGTAAAGAGGATTCAAAACCGATCTGCTCCCCTGACTCAAGGCCAAGGCCCCTGCGACGCATAGCTCCAAGGGCTCAGGACGTTTTCTTCCTACTTATCATTTGTTTTCCCGCTGCCTCATAAAAGAATGTGCAACAGAGCTTATGAACCAGACATAAAGTAGTTTACTCCTGGTTACCAGTGAGGTGGTCTTCATGCTGTTTGGGCTTGTGCTATAGTTTAGAAGCTAAATCCTTTTTTGTATTTCTTCCTATAAACTTCAGTTTCTTCTTCAAGATTAAGTAACACAAAACTTTTCAGTGCAGAACGTGCACAGAAAGTGAAATTTGAAATTTTGAAAACATGAGAATTCTAAAAATATTAGTAACATTCTAATGTGTGCTGGTAATTTTAGGGAAGAGATATTGTATTCTCTCAACATAACTACAGTTGACCCTCACTCGAACAACCTGGGCATTAGGGGCACTGACCGCCTGCGAGGCTGGAAATCTGCCCGTAACTTACAGTTGACCCTCTGCGTCCCCGGGTTCCACCAACTACAGACCTGTGCAGCATGTATTTATTGAAAGAAATCCACATAAGTGGTCCGTGTAAGTGGACCCACACTATTCAGACCTGTGTTGTTCAAGGGTCGGCTGTGCTTAGAGCTAATTATATGTGAAAGCTACTTTTTAAAAAAGTTTTTTATTTTTTTTCCCTGTTCTCTCCATTATCCAAAGAGGGAATACGATGAGAATGAAGTGGACCCTTACCATGGCAACCAGGAAAAACTGCCAGAACCTGAGGCCTTGGACATTCCGGATGACTTGAACCTGGACAGTGAAGACAAGGATGGCAGTGAGGACACAGACCACGAAGGAGAAGGTGTGTCTTTCAAAATCTAAGGAACCCAGTTGGAAGTCATTGAAAATTTCTTTTCAGGCCAGTGTTGTGGCTAGGTCATGATCACGTCTGGTCAGCAGCTCAATTCCAGTTTGAGAAAATTGCTTTTTCTTTGTCGTGTTTCTCCTCTAAGCAGACCTAATGCTTGGAAGCCAGCAGGTCTCTGTCACTCGTGTCATCCCGTCCTGGGTTCCAGGGCTGCTGTGCGGGGTGGTGCCATCACCGTGGCCCGCCTCCTGGGCTGATGTAAACATACGCAGTCTGCGGAGAGCCGGGCCTCTCGCGGAGCCCAGTGACTGCTTTCCAGGGAAATGACTGTTTCAGTTATTGATTGTTGTGCTTATGTTGTGTGTTTAGTCTGAAATATAAAATCATAGTGGGAAGTGAAACTGAAAATCCCAAGAGAAATCACATGGCATGTGACAGTAACCTAGTGCCTGTGTCACCCACTGTTCAACCGAGTGTGACTCCCATAGGGGGTGCTTTCTGGTATTGGAAGCACCGTGTGGGAGATGCTACCGTAGCTGAGGCCCCCCTCATGGTGAGTAACCAGACGGAGAGACGGGGCAGCCTCTTCCTGCTTCTTAGTGAGTCAGTTACATATTTAGAAAGCTAATGAAAACACCACAGTGGAACAAAAATAACAAGTTACAAAAGAATAAATGAAAGGTACTGTTTATGTAAAAATTTAATACAAGAAACAATACTATGTGGTGTTTATGGAGTCATCAAATGTATGAAAGCACAGAAAAGAAATGTTTGACCTCTGAGGAAGTAGGAAGGGTGAAGGCATCCAGAATCCAGATAGTTGTAAACCGTTTGTTTCTTAAAAAGTGACAGAAATTTGATACATTTATGGCAAAATGTTAACATCTGCTAAATCTAGGAGGTGAGTATATGGCTCTCCTAAATTTAAAATGCATTTTTCATGTTTAAAGTATTTGGTTATTAAAAATAATTTGTTGGTTAAATTTGTGAATTTAATATTTAACAACACCATTTGGTTAAGGATTTGATAACAGGCTTTCTTTGTGGTTAGAACATTCTTTGCTCTGTGACTCTCTGGTTTACTTTTTAAATGTAGTTAAGTTGTTGCTTCTGAGGCCGTTTCATTGCCTTTTAATTTTGCAATCTGACTTCAACCTTAAATTCAACAACCAAGCAAGCATAAGATTAAGAAAATTAAAATCCACTGGTTTTCTAATAAGCTCTTTGCCCTAGAAAAATATCCAGGTTTGTTTTAACCTATTGTGTATATAAACTAGGAAGCAATTATTTTAAAATATTTTTTTGCTAACAATATAACTGATTTCTAAAGTGTCCAAAGTATAGAAAAGCTCTTTAAATAAATAAGTCATTTTCAAATAAGATTATTCCCATGTGAATGCATGTTGTATTTTCTGTGTATGGTGAAGTCTGATGTCCACCAGTTATTCCCAATGATAACTGAAAATTAGACTGGCATTTCCTATCTGTTCTAAAATACTCCTATTGTTGTGGTTTTTAGGATTTTTTAGTGGATCGGTTACTATTCTTTAATGAAATGCACCATCCAAACAGTTGTATGTAAACAGTTGTAAGTACGGTTTAGAGCAGATGTAGGCAAAAATTTTCTGTGAATAGTCAGATAATAAACATTCTAGTCTTTGCAGACCATAAGCTGCACCAGAGGTCGCAAACACTCAGTTCTGCTTTTGCAGTATGAAAGCAGCCCTGGGCAGTACAGACAGGATGGAGGGTGAGCGAATGGATGCGGCTGTGTTACAATGAAACTTTACAGAAATATGTGGAGGGCCAGATTTGGCCCAAGGGCCATAGTTTGCCAACTCCTGGTTTGAGAATAATGATAAAACACTTGTGTAACTGCATCTCATCTGAAGAAATCATATTGTTTGGTTTTGAAATTCTGTGCTCCTTGTTTTTGTTTCACCTGTCCAGAAGAGAATCCTTTGGAGATTAAAGAAAAACCAATGGATAATGAAGAAACAGATCGAGAAGCTGAGGCACTAAACGAAGAGACTGAGACTGGCCAGAGTGAAGGTGAAGGTCAGAGCCCACACGAGCCTGAGGAAGGCCACGGGGAGGAGGACCAGGTGGAGCCGGAGGAAGAGATGGACATGGGAGCTGATGACCAAGACGAGGATGCCACCCAGCATCCTGAAGAAAACTCCGAGGAGGAGCAGCCATCTGCAGAGGACAAGGACTCCAGTGAGGAGAGTGCAGACAGTCACATCCCTGTGGACCAAGGTCTCCAGCCTCAGGTATTGTGTGTCTGGCCTGACTTCTATTGAAAATAACAACAGTGAGAAGAAATGACCTTACTCCCGCTAGAAAATCTCTTAAGATACTTTTCATGACCAGGTGGTGCTGCCAAGCAGCTTTCAGTTTCTGTTTAAGACCCTCTGTGGCTGATCCCCTCCCTGCAGACTCCTGTGGTAATGAGGGAAGGGGGGGTGCCTGCTTGTTGCAGGGCCCCACCTCGTGTTCTTCCCCCAGAGCATTTAATGCCATGTTTGCTTTCCCTGTAGAAGCAAGAAAAAGAAGAAGAAGGGGAGAATTCTGACACTGAGGAGCAGGTGCCAGAGGCCACAGAGAGGAAAGAGCGTGACTCCTGCGGGCAGACAGGCTTGGAGAGTGTGCAGAGCGCGCAGGCGGTGGAGCTGGCCGGGGCCGCGCCCGAGAAGGAGCAGGGGAAGGAGGTGAGAGGCCCTCGCTGCCTCCGCCAGCTGTCTCTTAGGGGGTCCCTTCTCCCTGCCCGAAATCATGTTCTGTTTAACAGTAGTTGATTCACATGAGGTGTTTTTCATTGTTGACATCTAAAATATTTCCTATTCTTTGAGAAAATGGACCTTACATCTATTTTTATATGCCTCCCAGAACAAACCCCAGAATATTTGCTGCACACTGTAAAGGATGTGCTTAATGAGAAAAGTTATTAGAGCTCTCTGTGGGCAATCAGATTCATATAATTTTTCAGAAAGCTCCTAAGGATAGAAAGGCTGAATCTAGACTTCATGCAGTAATATGCTTCTAATTGTGCTTCCCCTTTCCTTGCTGGTTCACCAGGCTTCTCACCTCTTCTTTCATTGATGGGGAGCATTGCGTCTGTTGTGGCCACAGTCGGGGCACAGGCTGGCCTCAGGGGAGCACTGGAAGCCAGAGGACCTGCTGCTCAGTGGTCACTCTGGACAACTCCCTTGGCCTCTCCAAGCCCTTGGTTTTTTTTCCAGCAATAATTAAAACAGATTATACTTAAAAAAAAAAACAAACAGTTTATACTTCTCATAACCCCTCCACCCCATTCACTGAGCACGCATTAGGTGCTGAGCGTTTCATTACTTCAGTACGTTCTCACAGTGGCCCTACAAGATAAGACACTTATATCTGAATTAAGTAAGTCCCAGTAAAGTTAAATAACAATGTCAAGGGTACATGCTGGTTGGTGATGAAGCCAGGTTTTTAATCGAGGTCTTCAGAGTAAGCCATTACCTCCTGTAGACAAGGAGCTAACCAGCGCTGCAAAAGTGGCGCCAACCAAGAGGGTAACAGATTGGATCTAGATGCTCCTGTTTCTGCCCACAGGCCAGGCCTTAGTCGTGGGTGAGTTCCAGAGCTGGTGTGGTTACAGTCATTCCTTGGGGTCTGAGAGGGATTGATTCCGAGACTCCTGTAGATACCAAAATCCATGGCTGTGCAAGACCTGTATATAAAATGGCTTGGTACAGCGGGCCCTCTGTGTCCGCGGATACAGAAGACCAACTGCGTATGATGCTGGATGCTGGGATGGGAGTAATGGTGAGAGGAGTGGTGTGCAGTGCAGTCTATAGCCAGGTGCTTGTATAGCTTTCTCCTCCTTCATCCTTTTATGGCTTGGATTTCACAGGAACATGGGAGTGGAGCTGCGGATGCAAACCAGGCAGAAGGCCATGAATCCAACTTCATCGCCCGGTTGGCCTCCCAGAAACACACCAGGAAAAACACACAGGTCTCTATCACTCTTCAGCTAAACCTACGTGGAGGCTGCATGTAAAATGGTGCTCTAAATGTAGCGGTTTCAAAAAAAAAAAAAAAGCCAAATATTCCCAGCCTTTGCCAGCTTACCAGACATGATGGCAGCCTTGGTGAGCAGGCCAGGACTGTGGGGCTTTCCCAGCTGGGGCTTCTTCCTGTGGAGACACGGGGACGGACACACACACCCCCACACCCCCCCCACACCCCCACCCCCACACACCCTCTCTTTCTCTCTCTCGAACCTGTTCCTGTCATGTTCTTGTTTTGGAGCCTAAGAGCCAAGTGTTGTGTGTTGCTGCCCAGCACCAACCAGTCTTAACTCTTTTCATTGTCCGTACTCTTTTGCATTAAAAAATTTTAATGGGCACTATTCATGCATGTGATACAAATTAGTATATAGAAACCAATCCCCTTAAAAGCTTCCATCATCCTATCCCTGTCCTCAAGCCACCCAAGGGACTATCCTCCGAGCACACTGGTGCTACCAGTCTTGTGTTCTTTCGGAGATGTTCTTGCATCAGCAGCATGTTATGGATGTTTGTGGTATGCACATTTATATGTGAGAGGGGTTTTGGGGTTTTTTTTTGCCTCCTTGCCTTTATTTCAGATATGAAGGTGTATCAGAGATTGCTCTGTATATGTATTTAGAGAGCTGAGTATTCTTAACAGCTACACTGAATTCCACTCTTGTATGGCTATACCTGATTTACTTAATCAGCCCCCTGAGGGTGAATATTACAGTGATTTTTACTCTTTTTGCCATTATAGACAAGGGTCTAATGAATTTCCTTATATTCCCCCACAGAGTTTTAAGAGGAAACCTGGGCAGGCTGACAATGAACGCTCCTTGGGAGATCACAATGAGCATGTGCATAAGAGGCTGAAGACTGTGGATACGGACAGCCACGCCGAGCAGGACCCGGCCCAGCCGCAGGCCCAGGTGGAGGACGTGGAGGCAGCGGAGGCATTTGAGCACATTAAGCAAGGCAGCGCGCCCTATGATGCGCAGACCTACGGTATGGAGCAGGGAGGGCTTCTCCTTTGCTCACCCAGCTCTATGAGAGCTTAGGCTGTGTGTCTGTCAGGTGTTGTTACAAATTCATTTTAGTGGGGAGGGGAAATGGCTTTTTAAAATTAGTTTCCTTCTAATAAGAACTGTGCAGAAATATAATTTGTTTTTGGCATAAAGGCATCTGTAGCCAGGTGCAGGGTTTGAGTGCTCAGAGTTTCTGGGTCTAGTGCAAGCTTTTTAAATATCCTTGGTAACTGCTGGCTGTATCCAAACCCAGCAGTGATCTCAGGGATTCTGAGACATGGACGTTTCTTCTTCATCCCCTCGAGGTCGCTCCCTGCAGTGGTGGGAGCTGTGAACTTGAGTGTTCTTCCCATAAGTGAAAAGGGGAGAAAAAAATCTCAGCATAAGAGAGTAGTCCGTCATCACTCAGTCTCCCCTTCTTGTTCTCCTGGCAGCTATTCACTGCTTCCAGCCCTAGTATGTGAGCTGGTGTTGGTAATGCGCACCTGTGAGGATGGTGCAGAGATGACTGCTCTGCAGTGAATCACTCTCCCTCTCCCTGGGTAGAGAACAGGCAGTTAGATCAGCAGGTCACAGACAAGCCAAGTACTGCATCCAGGCCACGTAGCTAGTCAGTGACAGAACCAGCATTAGTAGAATTTTGGAAACTAGACCAAAAGCACACGATGACTTTGTTCTGCAAAGATCTAGGCTTTTTAAGTGTGTGTGCCCTTTGTTGGCAGATGTGGCCAGCATGGAGCAGCAACAATCTGCTAAGGACTCCAACAAGGCTCCGGAAGAGGAGGAGACACAGGATCCCTTCATGGACACGGAGGAGCAGGAGGAGCTCAGAGCAGTGGACACAGAGCAGCTGAGACCAGAGGAGGTCAAGTTGGGGACCATGGCACGCCCGGGTGAGTCCCACTGAGAACACATCCCTCCCCCTTAAGCTCTCTGACTTAGAAAGTCTGCCACTTCTCTTGTACTGTCGAGTCTGGTCTGTTCTTTTCCATGTCCTAACCCATGGCTTAGATACTAATGTGCCTATGATCATTTCACGATACATATTTCGTTTGGGGATAGAAGGGTAGAGGAGTAGTGTTACAGGAGACCCTTGAAACTTCAGTTTCAGACAAAATCCCAGCAGTCCTCTTTAAATATGTAGAAGAAAACAGAATAGTACACTTAGTCCAGTTGTGATAAGAACATATGTTCTTGATTATTAGAGAAATAATATGAAATTATATGAAATTATAAAATATTAGCATAAAATGCAGTAAAATATGTAAAAAAATCGAGTGAGAAAGTAACCAAACTTCTTACATACAGTTCCATTTCATAGCTGACCAAGTGCTGTTACAGGCAGTTTATTTATTTAATGCATTCAACACATGAAAAAATAAACTTTCTCAGTAGTGGTATAAATGCACATTCAAAAGAACTTGCCAAGTTCAAATACTTTTTCTTCTGCTTCCTTCCTCTCAGGGGTGTTAGAACGGCTGGCTGCCCGGCCATTATGTGACAGTGGGAAAGACACAGCTCTATGGTTAGACCCTCCTAGATTCAAATCCAGACTTTCTCTCAATTTCAGATGAACAATTTGCCTCAACCTCCACATCTGTAAAATGGAACTATGATTTTTATTTTAGTTTTTACTTTTGTCAAAGTTCTGCATGTACATAATTTAACAGATCACACAGCTCTATGAGGCCTATCAGGGTAAAGCAGCCTCCCCTCCCAGAACACTGCCTTCAGCACCACAGTGGGGAGAAGGGGAAGTTAAGGGAGTAAGAACTGCTGATGACTGTCTCAGAGAAAAGACACGGGAGCCGGCGTGTGTTAACGTGCCGAGGGGTGAATGAGGGAAGCCTGCGTGATTGTTAGGACTGACACAGCACTGTGAAGGCTCAGTCTTCATGTAGACATTATGGTGAGTAAAACTGTCCCTGTATGAAAACAGGCTTTGAAGAGATGGAGATGGAGACCCAAACTGGTAAAACAGAGGAAGACCAAGACCCCAGGACAGACACATCCCACAAGGAGACAGAGAATGAGAAACCAGAGAGAAGCCGAGAGTCAGCCATTCATACAGCCCATCAGTTCCTTGTGGACACGACTTTCCAGGTCCTAAAACTTTCACAGACGGCTGCTTTAATAAGTTGACCAAATGTAGTTATCAGTTGCTTTTAGGTCTTTATTTTTAGAACTTTATACAGCATGTGGTGGTTTTGGGGGTATCATATCCTTACCAGTTTGTTTTAGGAATACCATTGGTTTGAGAGGTGTTCTCTGAGCAGGTAACACTATTGTAATAGTTAACCCAGGGTCACTGTGGGTGGTCCCTGCCCTGGCCCAGCCATGATGGTGGGTCTGGTCCTCGGCCTCTGGCCCTCACATCTACTCTTGTCATGTCCACCAGCCTCATGTGAGGAGTCTGAAGGACAGTTCAGGTTATGTTGGTTCAGTAGTAAGAATCTGTCCACATTTAGGAGGAACCAGTGAGCTGAGTTCTTTCCCCTAATTGTGTGACAGTGGCAGTCTGGATTAATCACTGGATATTTTCATTATTGATATCTTCATGGGAATTTTGTTTTTGTTTTACTGGGATGGATTTATAAACGTTAAAATTTCCTTTATCTGTCATATCTCTACAATATGGGAACCAGAAGAATGGTTGTCTGGCATCTTACTCTGCCATTAAATTTGCTCAGGTTTTGCATCCCAGGGGTATGTATTTGGAGCTCATGCTGCAGGGGAAGTTGGTGATTCCAACCTGGGTCGCCTCTCATTTGTGGTTTTTCCCTCTTAGCCTTTCTTAAAAGATGTCAATGAACTAAGACAGGAGCTGGAGAGACAGCTGGAAACATGGCAGCCACACGAATCTGGAAACCCAGAAGAAGTAAGTCCCTGGTCTTACAAAATATCTTGACTTTTGTGTTTTAAGATACAACACTTAATATGTTCTTAACCCCAATTACCTTTGTAAAAATGACCGAGTATATGGAGAATATAATTACAGTTGTGAAGTCTACATCTACCCTTTGCTTTCTGCCTGCTTTGCCACTAGATCTGTAGCTTAATTAAAACACAGAAGCTGATGTGTTTCTTTAACTTCTGTTGCTCACCCTGTAATGGACATAATAGATGTGACAGTGGTTGGAATAGGCCACGTAGAATATCACCAGCTGATGGGGTGTGGCAGTGTAGGTTAACCAGAAGCTTCACTGTTAGTGACTCTGCATCCTAGATTTACTGTATGTACACACATTTTAATTTTGTGTCTATTATCATCATTCTCACTGCATGTGTATTGACTGTTCTGCCATAAGGGAGGGGGACGGAACGAGACCCATGGAGCTGTGCACACTGCTGAGTGTATTATGTGAGAGATTTGCACTCACTTGTCACTTCTACTTTTGAAACATGGCTCTGAGAACCCATGATTAAGTTGCTGGATCTCCTGGCACCAAAATTGCCCATCACAGCTCCCTCTCCACGAAAAGAGTATACGTCACATCCTCTTCGTAAGTGACGTGACAAGGCACTGATTTGGTCATGACTTACAATATTTTACTGCCTTGTTGTTTCATTCTCATTGGAACTGAGGTGTTTTGGAGGAGGGGTTTAGAGGAGACGTTTTTGACCAAGTGAAGTAGATGGCAACTTGCTGAGAGACACTTTAAAGTACTTTTGTTGGGAAAATACACACAAGCCATTTTCTGCCACTTCCCTTCATCTTGCTGTCGTGACTCTGGTTGGCTCTGACGTTCTGAGGGTGCCATGCTGTTGCTGTCGTCACAGGAGAAGGCCGCAGCCGAGATGTGGCAGAGCTACCTGGTCCTAACTGCGCCTCTTTCACAACAGCTGTGCGAACAGCTTCGTCTCATACTAGAGCCCACCCAGGCAGCCAAACTGAGGTAAGTCTTCTCTGTTGCATGCGCTCACAGTGCCCTGGAAAGATGGCAGTGTCATCCTTGCCGCTGAGCTGAGCACCTAACAGCTTATGGTGCTGGTGTCTTGGTGGCCATTTCTGCTGCACAGGCACCAGTATGGTCTTCTTGCCTTGTTGTCATGTTACGTCTTCCACAAAAGCTTCTGTGAAGTTCAGTGTGAATGCAGTTTCTTAACATCTGATGGGAAGACTGGCCGAGCCTGTGGGTGTACATGCCGCTCACTGTCTGCATGTTGGGTTACTCACTGCTGCATGCGTTACTCATGTAGATCTTTTCAAAGATGTGTCCAAAGGCATAGTTTTAGAACAGAAAGAGAATCCAAGACTTAATACTCAATGCAAACTTTTTTTTTCTAATTTTAAAAACCTTTAAATTTTCTAAAAGGACCTAATTATTATTGCCACATACATATCCAGTTCTTCTGGCTGCTCATCAAGATGATCCCGGCCCTTAATGATCTCAGTTGACAGTAACACTTCATTGCGCCAGGTTACTGGTTATTTGCTATAATTGGCTATAAGATATTATTAATGTAATATTATCCTTTAAAAAAATTATCAAGTGATGAGCACTTAATTAATCTCTGTCCTGTCTGGTTAAATGTAACAGAGGAGACTATCGAACTGGGAAGCGACTGAACATGCGGAAGGTCATTCCATACATTGCTAGTCAGTTCCGGAAAGACAAGATTTGGCTTCGAAGGACCAAGCCCAGTAAACGCCAGTATCAGATTTGTTTGGCTATCGATGACTCTTCCAGCATGGTAGACAACCACACGAAACAGGTAAGGACGAGAAGTGTAGGGGCAGTTGGATGGGCCACCCAAATGTGTTAAATATGATCTAGCAAAACACACTTTAAAATACCAATTAGTTGGTTCTGAGAATGTGATACCGTGTTTGAGAAGACCTAACTTTAAGAAGAGTTCAGAAGGGCAATTTCAGAATGTCTCACATATTGGTCTCTTCCTATCATAAGTCTTCTAAATTGTTGTGTTCCTAGCCTTGCCATTCTGTTGTCTAGCTGCAGAATAAGTAAACCTGACAATGTTTATTTCCTACGAAAGCAGTGTACTGTATTCCTTAAGACCATGCACAACATAATATCTGGATATCCTTGATTTTTTAAAAAAATGTCTTCAATATACGTTTGTTTAAGCCTGTGTAGAGTTAGTGTTCTCTCGGTATTAACAAGGCTTAGGAGCCTGGGTAGGATCACTTACGAACCCACCCACCATCATGGACACTGAAGAGTGGTGGTGGGTTTTGCGGTGATGTTATTATCCAGCACAAGCCAATAAGCAACCTGAAGTCTATACACAGGCTTTGCTGGAAAAAGTTAGTGTAACCTCTGAACCTGGGCTTGGATCTCAACTCCCCACTTACTACCACATGACCTTGGGCAGCTTGTTTTACCTTCCCAAAAATGGTAATAACAATACTTACCTCAGACTCAGAGTTATGAAGGCTAAATGAGGTAATGTATGTAGAGCACTCAGTTTAATGCCCAGCACTTGATATCTCCAGTAGATGTTAACTGCTGCAGGTATCCTCGTTACCTTTTTTTTTTTAATTGAAGTATAGTCAGTTTACGATGTGTCAATTTCTGGTGTGCAGTGTAATGTTCAGTCATACATATACATACATACATTTGTTTTCATACTTTTTCATTGTAGGTTACTACAAGATACTGAGTATAGTTCCCTGTGCTGTACTATAGAAACTTGTTCATCTATTTTATATATAGTAGTTAGTGTCTGCAAATTTTGAACTCCCAGTTTATCCCTTCCCACTCCCTTCCCCCCTCGTAACCCATGAGTTTGTTTTCTATGTCTGTGAGTCTGTTTCTGTTTTGTAAATGAGTTCATTTGTGTCTTTTCCAAGATTCCACATATAAGTGGTATCAGATGGTATTTTTCTTTCTGGCTTCCTTCAGTTAGAATGATGATCTCCAAGTCCATCCATGTTGCTGCAAATGGCATTATCTTTTTAGTTGAATTTAAATTGTAAAACTATACTGTAAGTTATGCATAGATTAAAATAAATTGGTTTTTAAAATCCTTTACCCGTAAGAGATTACTTTATCTAGTCAAAAAGGGAAAAAAAACCTTAAAAATTTATGGACCAATTCTCTCAAGATTGATTTCTATTAGATAATTCTAGAGCAGACCTTTCCTACTGGTGTAATGGATACTGGGTTTTGGTGTTTGTGGTATTAGCCAGGGTGTAAGCCTACCACAGCCTCTGAATTGGTTGTGAAGAGCCTCATTGATGTTGTTCCCCTGTATGCCATACCAAAAAAAAGTGATTTTTTTTTTTAATGGGAGTCTTGGTATAAATAAGGTTGAAAGGCACTGATATAGAGCATATTCTGATTCCTTCAGCTCTTACCTTTCTATTTCACAGCTTGCTTTTGAATCTTTGGCCGTGATTGGAAATGCTCTAACCCTTCTGGAAGTGGGTCAGATTGCAGTGTGCAGGTAAGGGTGTCTTTTAATCCCACTAGGAAAACCAATCTTTTTTTGCATGACAAAGAATAACTCCCATTGTACTTGGTTTTTCTCCCTTAAGTTTTGGAGAGTCTGTAAAGCTGTTACACCCATTCCATGAACAGTTCAGTGACTACTCAGGGTCCCAGATCCTGCGGCTCTGCAAATTCCAGCAAAAGAAAACCAAGATTGCTCAGGTATGCTAATGATATCAGATGTCTTCTGCAGTTTATTTTTCTGGTGTAAGAGAGACAGTTTTTAGAAGTCCCTCCTCCCCAGTGCGGTATTAGGACAGGTAAAATTTACAATACGGGAGAGTCTAAACCTCAGCCTGTGTTTCCCTGGAATAAGTTTTCTTGACATCCATTATTAAATAGGGTGTGACCTCTTTTTCTCAGTTCCTCAAAAAATCATTTGACTTTGCATCATTGATTTTCTGGCTTCCTTTTTTGTTTTTTTTTTTGTTGTTGTTTTTTTTGAGAGGTTTGGAACATTTCAGAAAAATGAACCATCTCTCAGTACCCTCATCAAGTGGGTCGAGGCCAGTTTCTCTCTACCACTTAGCGCAGAGAAGAAGAGATGTAAAATACAGCCAGTGACTTGCTCAGGATGACATAAGTTCAAAACACAGCGTGGGATAACAATTCTCTCCTGATTCCTGCCTTAGTTTAGCCTCCTTTCTGTATGTTGCACTGGGCATTTTGTTTTCTTGTCTTCTTTTTATGCTGTTATTTTCTTTTATTTGAAGAAGACAGCTGCTTGGTTCATTTGAGGAGTTACTGACTTCTTATCCCCCAGGGGAAGTCTTTCTTTTCCTCTGGGGCATCTCGTAGAACACTAGTGGGGTGTGTGCAGGGAAATGTCTTGTCTGTGCTGGAGAGTGGCAGCACCCAAGGTAAATGCCAAGCGGCGCCAGGGTCCTTGGCCTTTCACTGGTGGCTGGAAGGGACAGTGTGACTGCTAGAGATTTCAGATGGTTATCTGATAGTCGTTTAAGTGCCAGCAGTAATTTCAGCCTCTGTGACAATGGGGAGAGAGTTTAATAGTTTACTCATTGTCTATTTCTGGTTCTGGTTTAGTTCCTAGAGTCTGTGGCCAGTATGTTTGCAGCTGCTCAGCAGCTCTCACAGAACGTCAGTCCAGGTGAGCTGCATGCTTCTGTCTGTGTTAACGAAGTGCTTTTCTGTCCTTTGTGTTATTTGCAAGTTGCTTGCTTCATGTCACTGTACCCATCACCATCTTTTAAAGTGTGCACTATAGGAAGAGACATAGACGGGAGATGATAGAGACATATTAAGCACTGGAATTTTTTACTTGCCCATTCATTGAGTCAAAAATTTCTATTGAACCGGTACTCATGAGGTTTATATGTAGACACTAACTAGTTTGTCATTAACTAGTATATACTATTTGATAGATTTCAGTTATCTTTCACATTTTAATAACAGAGGAAAACAGAGGACATAATTCAGGAACCAGCTAATCCCCCTGTGACTGAGTTGGGGCTTTGGCAGCACACCAGTTCTTTAGCTCTTCCCTGAATCCTCAGTCCTGACTGTGTCATGGGAAGGCTTCCTGTTTGAAGCAAGTCATTTGCGCCGCTCAATACTTGCCAACCTTCCCTGACAGAGAAGACAGCCTGCCCCTCAAGCGTTAGTCTTTCACTGGAAATACTGTAAAATGGGCTAAAGTTTTTAAAGTATTTTTATTTACTGTTTATTTTTAATGGTCCCTTTTATTTAAGTTTTTAAGTGAATTGATTTCACGGAAAAAACAAAAGTTAGGTACAGGAAATTAACAGAATCTGAAGGTAACAGACAACTGAAATTTGGAAGATAGCTACAGGCTTCTGATCTGGGTACTTTCTTCTAATGGTCTACTCAGTACTGCTGTTTTTATACTTTATAGCCATAAACACGTGTTATGTTGCTCTAGGACAAAGTTGATCTACAGACAACACACCCTGAAGCATTACTGGGAAACTGTCATTGACAGAAGCTTCATGTATCTTTGTGCAGCCTTGTCTCTGGCTCAGGCATTTAAAGTAACAGATCTAATTGGAGGCCCCCTTTATTTGTGCTCAAAATTCATGAGTTTCAGAGATCTGTTTTAACAGAGAAAGCCGATACTTATTTGTCCTCCTGTGGGTAGTTTGGAGTTGTGAACGACGGCTTTTCCTTCTGTTCTCTTCCTTCCTCTCCTGCTGTGTGTTCTGTGACAGACACCGCACAGCTCCTCCTGGTGGTCTCTGATGGACGCGGCCTCTTCCTTGAGGGCAAAGACAGAGTCCTAGCAGCAGTTCAGGCTGCCCAGAATGCTAACATCTTTGTCATTTTTGTTGTGTTGGACAACCCCAGTTCACGGGTGAGTGATTACTAAAAGCCACTTTTCTAGGGGGGAAAGTGGGGATTCTCTTCAAGCCGTCCTATCTGAAAAATGGCCTGGGTCTCACCATCATACTGAGAACTAACATTCACGGCACCCTGAAGGGCGCTGTTCTGGGCACTTGATAGTTATTTTCTCATGTAACTGCGCAGTAATTTAGTGATCAGGGATCGTTAGTCCCACTCTACCGTAAAGGACAGAAACACAGAGCAGTTATATAGCTAATGAGTAGGAAGCCCGGATTCAGAATGGCGCAGAGACCATCCTCATGACCACTTTCCATGCTGACTCGTACTCTGGGGGGTCACCTCCCCCTTCACGGCGTCACTGCAGGTATCGCAGCCTTGCTCTCTGTAGACCAGCCCTTCCCAGGGCTGTATCTTGTAGCTCGGCCGAGTCCTCCTCAAAGGAGGAAGCATCAATCACTTCATTAAAGAGGTCCACAGGGTGGTTCTGTTCAGGGGAAGTACTGTCTCTGTAGGTCACATTAAGGCCTGGATAGCAAGTTAAAGATTTAATGTGACTTATTCCAAGTAGATAGGAAATACCATTGTAAGGAAATCAGGTTTTTTTAATCTTCCCCTCTCCTCCCCTTTAAGTGTCCATTCTCCTAGAAGGGGTGCTCAGAAAGAGATCTGCCTCCTCCTAGATGATTGTTCTAAAAATTGTTTTACTTAATAAAAGCTACTTTTATATGCAGGAACTAGAACAGGAGACCTAAAAATTGTCTGCAAAAGAGATCATAGGAGAGCTAGCCAAGGACGCTGAATTAGTTTTTATCTCAAAATGTTTTCTGTTGCCAGGATTCTATCTTGGACATTAAAGTACCAATATTTAAAGGACCTGGAGAGATGCCTGAAATCCGATCCTACATGGAAGAGTTCCCATTCCCATTCTACATAATTCTTCGTGACGTGAATGCACTTCCTGAGACTCTAAGCGACGCTCTTAGGCAGTGGTTTGAGCTGGTGACGGCCTCTGACCAACCATAGAACACAAGAACACTGCTTGCCAAGTGCTCCCTGTTGGACAACTGTTTCTGAACTCCCAGCTCTAAAATGGTATTTTATCTTAGACTTGATTTATGAACGTTCACCCAACTGCTACAAAAAATTTATTGCAGTATACATTTTATTTTACACTGTGATTTCAGGGCCGAGAGAAAGCACTTGTGCTCCTGCTGTGCCTGGGCTACAGTTCCTGTAACAAACCCGGGGCAGAGTAGGAACCGCAGCAGGTGTCTGGTCTCGTACCTGGGGGAGCATTGCCCTTCCGGCTCGTCCTGGAAGCCCTGGCCCAAGAGGTGGCTGCACTCCAGCCTTGGGGCCCAGCTGCCCGCTCTCCTTCACAGGGACCGCTGGACACAGGCCAAAATGAACTTCTCTCCTGACCCTGCTCTAAGGCTTGGCCTTGCCAGGCACACAGTGTGTACCCAAAGCTGTCAAGGGGCTAAGACGGCTGCAGCTTTCTAGAGTCTGAGGGTGTTTCCTTACTGTGCTTATGAAAGAAGCTGCCTTCTCTTGGTGGGGTTGTGGTATGTGTGTTCTCACAAAGCATCAGAAAGTGATCCTTAGGCTGTGTACAAATGAAGTGGCTTTTCAGTGTCCACATTTGCTGCTTCGGGAGACTATGCAATGACAGAAATTATTTTTCCCTTTGTTTATTTCATTCTCTCAGTGCCATAGTCCTTGTTTAATAACTTATTTCTTTAGTTCACTTTTTTCTTAACAGTTAAGAGGAAGACTCATTCCTCACACTGCTTTCAAGCTGAACTGAGCCGGTCTCATTCTGGAAAAGAAATGCTGTGTCCAGAAGAACTAAATAGCTACATCTTTTTTTCCAGTCAAAATACATCAACGGTTTTTAGGCAGTTTTTACTTGGCCAGAAAGCAGTGCGTGAATACTTGAAACTGTGTGCTGTTTTTCTGACTGTCCAAATGTTCTTTTGTAGACATGTCACGATGTGATTGTCTAGCTCCATGTCTGTTATCAAGTTACACTGTGAAGTGTGCCACCCTTTTGAGGTGGTCAAAGACACAGATTGCTTGTTGTTTAACCAAGTGTCCTAAAGCATGTACATGAGGTTATTTTTTATTCTAAAAAGCTATGCAGCTTATATTCTGAAAACTATTAAAAAAATACCACTGTTGATGTTACTTGTGACCATTCTTCATGGAATATGACAGGAGTGCTCAGAAGGCGTGCTCGGCCTCGTGTCTGCTGGATCACCTGGCTGTCACTAGTTTATGCTGTGTAGGGGCTTAACTACAGTCAGGGTGTGTTTCTTGATTGTGCTTATGTCTGATGGGTGAGCCCCAGCATGCTGGCCTCGTGGCAGAAGATGAAGGGCAAGTTGGTGGAAAGACACAATGGCTCATAAAGATACTGCTCCAAGATGAACTGTAAGTGGAAGAGATGTGTCATCAGCCAAAACCCTCTGGGCGGCAGGAAGTTTAACCTTCCAGCAGGGGTGGGTCTAACAGGGAAGGACACCAGCATGAGGACTGTGATGCCATCGATCATGTCTACCTTTAACTGACAGGACCAGTTAACCTGGAGCTTCCCAACTGGTGTACCAATACAATGGTTCACTTGGTCCTGGGCCTGGAACAGAAGAATTCCAGTAAGCCAGGTTGCACAAGAGTGCCATCTCCAGTTTGTGCTGTGATGGGAAAGGGGTTAGGAAGCACAGTAGCAGTCCCTTGATACCCGTCAGGAACAATGAGGTTGGGTGAGAGGTGGACATGCCTGAGTCACTGAGAAGCTGCTTCGGACAGGCTTGCTCTCTCACCTGGAGCTCGACCTTTACATCTGCCTTACTTTCCTCTTCATCTCCATCCAAACCCAGATCTTGTCCTAACTTCTGGACATTTATCCTGTCTTCCATTCTGCTTTCCTCTGACTGCATGGCAGCTGCGGCTCTGTTAAAATATAGCCTGAACTGCTAATCACTTTGCTAGCTTCACTTCATCACACAACATCCAAGGACATCTTTCTGGATTCCTGTGAAGAAGGTACCATTCCTGCTGCTTAGCATAACCTGGCTCTTGTCCCTTCTCTCCCATCTGGTCACAGCAAAACACAGTGGCCCTGGAATCGCCAGTGTTCCACGCATTTTTCATCTAACGATTTAGAGGGAAATGATACAAAACATTTCTAAAGGCCACGCAGAACATCAATAGAAGATTCTTACAAGATACTACGAGGGAGTATTCCCACCAGATAATGAAACAATAACATAACATACTAATCCCAGATGAAATAATCCTGAGGATTATTCAAACCCTAAAAGAATTTACCACAAGTATCACAAAGCCCAGGAAGATGAATGAATTAGTTCATAAATGGTATTAAAGTTATAGTTTACAGCTGGAAAAGAACTTACATCCCTGTCATGCTAGAAACCAAAATTCTAGATGGAGTAAATATTTTAAACATTAACACAATGAAAAAAAATTGTTTTAAAGAATTACAAAGCTCGGAAAGGGAGAAGATGAAACTGAAAAGTCTCAAAAGAAAAGAAAATACACATGACTGTATAGAAACAAAGCTATAAAAAGAAAAGGATCAAACTTAAAAGTTAAATAGGCAAACAACCCATATAAAATTAGAATAAAAGTCTGGATCATCATAAATGGACCAAAGTCAAAAGACAACTCACAGAACAAGTAGAAGTGGCAAAGGATGTTTAGCTTCACTGACTTTTTGAAAGAAAATCAGTGAATTGCTAATTAGTAGCCACATTTTGAAATAAGTGATGACATTAGCATCGCTTCACACAGTGCCAAGGTAATGTTTAAAATAGCTAATCACTAGAGTGCTTGAATGTGCTGGGTCCTGTTCTCAGCATACTACATGTAACAACTCGGGTAGATGCCATTATTTTGCTGTACAGATGAGGAAACAGGTAAGGGGCCGGGGGGAGAGGGTCGTGAAGTAGCCAGAACACAACTAGGAAAAGGGAGCGCCAACAATTCCAACAAGTGAGGCAATCAAGTAAATGCTCAGTAAACGGGTAACATTTTTGACTGTGTTCGGAACAATCCCATTTTTAAAAGTACGAAGTATTCACTAACCCCACTTACAGTAACAGCCTGGCGCGGGTTGAGAGGAGGATAAAACAAGTATAGTGAAATAAAACCTTAAGGTGTAGGGATGTTCAGTTTCTCGTTATCAACAATACAAAATCTTAAAGCCGCAATGGGACAACCATTTAAAAGCTTTGTAACTTAACGTCCGACGATTATGAAAACTAGAGCACCAGGAAAAATGCTTACGATAGAAAAGAGGATGAAAACGAGAAGGGAAAAAAAAAAAAGACAAGAGCAGGATACAAGTTTTAAGAGAAATTAACATTTAGAACTTTAGTATTTTTAACTATGCACACTAAATCTCAAAAGGAATATAGTGAAGACGTTTTCTCCCCTCACCCCCAAAACCCTTAACTTTCTTTTAATGAAACTCTTAACCACGTGCCGGGAACTGGCACCTTACCACTCTTCCATTCTCAGAACAATCCATGACGCAAGAATGGTTAACTCATTTCACGGATGAGAAAACAGGCTAAGAAAGTGAAACTGCTCACTAAACAGGGTCCAAACCCCCGGGCTTCCGACTGATAGAAGCCAACGCACACTCCGCAGCCAGTCTCCCGGGAAACCGGGCTCGCCCCGCCCCGTCACGCCACTTCCGCTCCTGCGCGCTGGGGCCCTGGCGAACCGCGCAGCTGGAGGACATGGCCACTTCCCGGTTACCCCCAGCGACGCTAACGCTAAAGCAGGTACCTGCTGTTCTCGCCGGCCTCTCAGGGTAGTTTTCCGGGGTCTGGGCTCGATTCTCTGCCGCTCCCTCCACTCAATCTGCAGAATGGGCCTCGGGGAAGACTGGGGCGGGCGGCCCTCTGTGATTGGCTCTGGACGGGGGGCGGAGCTTCGCGGCGCTGGGCCAACGGGAAGCGCAGGGGGGCGGGGCTGCCCTCGAGTCCCGGATGACGAGGCGGGCCGGCTCTTCACCTCTAAGCCCGGATGTCTCTGCTGCCTAGTGGCCGTGGTAAAGACTGCTCTGCCTTTTGCACTGAGCTGTGGGAAGGAGCAGATGCGATTACCAAGGGATTTTAACTGCATTAATTTAGGAAAAATGCCGTTACTGTGGTTACAGCTTTTAAGAGACTGGGAGCCTTTTTTCCTGCCCAGTCGTCAGCCCTTGATTGTAAGGGTTATTATGTTTGACAGAGGAGTAAGACAGCCCAAGTAAACTTATTGCAGTTGTCTTAAAAGAATAAAAGGTGTTTTTCTTTGCCCTCTTAAAGACTGAGGACCAAAGATAAGTCATCTTGTGACAGTTGGGTTTGCTAAAGCAGAGCCCACTGGGTTGTCACTGCTGCAGCTGTAATGGCCATTTCTCCTCCCCTGTACAGTTTCTGAGAAGGCAACAAGTTCTCCAACTCTACAGAAGGATTTTGCAGGCAATTCGGCAAGTTCCGAATGATTCTGATCGCAGATATCTGAAGGACTGGGCAAGGGAAGAATTCAAAAGAAACAAAAGTGTCACTGAAGAGGTGAGACCAAGGTCTTGTTAAGGAAAGGCCCTGACCCTTTTGTACTGATGAATGAGTTTCTTAAAATTTAGTAGATATCTTGGAATGTCACTGAGATGGTATATCTTGATCACTGCTCTTAATGTTACTGATTTTTCACTTAACTGATGTTTTAAATTTTACAATATGTGCTATATCTACACTCTGTGGTAGTATCACCCAACTTTTCTGTTAACACTCCCTCCCCACCATGGAAAGATAATATTCCAGCATGATGGTTTAGGAAGTATGACTGGGATGTATGAAAGTATGCCAGACACTGTGTACCCCTAATTGTGAGCTTTTGGCTTTCCTAAAACACAGCAGCTCCAATTCTCAGTATTGGTTCTTGACTTTAACAAAATGGGAGAACTGTACTTTGTTTAACCAATTAAAACAGTGACCAGATTTCACTTTCTTCTACAGGACGCAATCCGGATGATGATTACTCAAGGCAATATGCAGCTCAAGGAGTTAGAAAAAACACTTGCT